>NC_043704.1:1331794-1350399 GCF_006229205.1 Suricata suricatta
GGGGTGGGGCGTCTCTCAGCGCAGGCGACCTCAGAAACGTGCAGCAGACTGCAGAGAAGCAGGTGAATACAAGAGCGGGCCCCCTGGAGGAGGGTCTGCCCCTTCCCGGTCCTGGGGGGCTGCGTGAGGAGGGGCCCCGGCGGCCGTCCCTGCGCAGACAGCTGGGGGGCCTGCCTTCCCGAGCAGCCACCTCCACATCTCCAGGCATCTCCCACAGACACAGCCAAAGTCACCTTGGGGGTGGAGGGGCTCACATGCCCTGCTCCTCTCCTGCCCCGTGGGGAGAGGCCAGCTCGCTCCCTCCTCCCTACCGAGGGAGGCGTGATGACCGGTGCTCTTCAGCTGGGCCCACCCACAGTGACCACTCACTCAGGGCACCGCACAGAAGGGGCTTGTCCCTGCCACACACGCCCCACTTGTCCCCCATCACTCGTGTCACCAGGTGGGTAAGTCTGTCTGGTTTGGGGTGAAAGACCAGCAAGCCCACCAGCCCCGGACGGCCCCCTTCTCTGATTACTTTTGTATAAGACAGAGCCTGCGGCCATGCCCATGCGCCTGTCTACCGCGTGAACTTGAGACGGTAGGAAACGGGAGTGTCTGGCAGTCAGGTACCAGGACCCCTTCCCACAGAGCCCGACTTTGCCACACACAGACTCCGCCCCAGACCCCAGTGACCACAGGCAGCGCTGGCACTCTTCCGGCCACTGATTCAGACTCCGGGGGTTTCCAGAAATGCCTTCCTGATAGAGACACCAGCCCTTCCTGCTTCCCTGCCTTTCTACAGAACATCAGGCTGGAGTCAGAATTCACCACAAGCCCTGAGCAGCTAAGCATGAGAATGAAACAGCAGACTGGAGACGGAAGGGTCCAGAAACCACAGTTCTGGCCCCAGACTGTCCCCTTCTTGGTACAAGGGACCCGGAATGGAAAGCCACACCAGCCAGGTTTTCTGCTACATGCTGCCAAACCAACCCCGACCCAAACACAGGCCATGGAAACGGCATGGGCACAAATCCTATGAACAGGCCTACTACAGACCTGGATCCACAGCAGCGACCGTGACGGCCTCTGGCCTCCGAAAGCTTGTGTTCCAGAACAGAGGGAGAGTCAGTGCCCAGGCCAACCGGCCAGCAAGGCCACGGCAAGCGTTCCTGGGGGGGGGGGGGTGACGTGGACGAGAACAACACAGGGAGCACAGGCTCGCCAAGGAGACAACATTTGAGCTGATGGCCCAGACACAGGCAGGTGGCAGCCTTATAAACCCCCGGGGGACAACCGTCCGGGTGGGGGGCTCCACTTGTGCAGGTCGGCAAACAGGAAACACAGAGGGGAGTCAGGCAGGGAGAAGGCCTGTTGACTTTTCCTAAGGGAACTCACTTTCCCCATCATGACGGGAAGTCACCGGAAGGGCTCAAGCAGGGGTTACCCGGTGGGACGTGCCCCTAGGAGGAGGTCTGCAGTGACCCCACGAGGGTGGCCCACACGGGAGCAGGTCTGGACGCCCGAAGCCAATGAGGAGCCCCTGCGGCTCAGAGAGGGGGGTGCAGGGGCACATTTGGAGGAGCCGGTGGGCCCCGTGCGGACAGCGTGCAGGTGGGAGAAAGGAGGAGGTGAGAAGGGCCGCAGGCCTGCGTGGAGGCACCGGGGGCAGCTCGGAGCAGGCGTGCGCGTGCGCGGCGCCGCTTCTGGAGGGGAGGGCCAGGGCTGCAGGGCAGGTGGGAGGGGCATCCGCACCCAGAGGGCGTGGGGAGCGTGGCCCCTGGGCCGAGGGCGGCCGGGCCTGGGGGCCGGGTGGCTCAGGCAGTTCTGTCGGAGGCTGCTGAGGGCCTAAGCGAGACAGGGACAGGACAGTGGCCACTGACCTTGACAAAGACAGGTTCCTAGTGGCTGGGAAGAGCCATTTCAGAGGGACAGGAGGCCAGAGGCCAACCAGACCCGTCGAGAAGGTGGTGACAGTGGGGGCAGGCATCCGAGCTGGGAGGCCCAGCGTGACCGCTGTCTGCCGTCCCCCAAGTGGAGGCCCCAGCTCAGTCTGTCCCCAGGTCACCTCTGCGTGTGGGCGGTTAGATAAATAGGCGTGCAGCAGCAGACCGGGCCACGCGCCACGCAGCTCCGCCCTCCGCCACCCCCACGCCAGGGCACTCACCCCCCCACACACGAGGGGCTCTCAGAAAAGACGGGCAGGGAGGGGAGAAGAGCCGTGGGAACACAGAGCCCACCAGGACCCACGGGTGTGGGGCCGAGCCACAGCCGGACACGGCGCTCAGGGCCGCTTCTCTGCACAGACCACACCAGCACCAAAACACCAGAAGTGCACTTCTCACCAAATCCACAACCCAAAACCTCCCTGGGGAGTTAATGAAAACTTTCCAGAAGTTTCCAGAAGAGTTCAGAAAGGAAAGGTAACTCCAAATGACAAATGAGCACGGGCTCCACGGCGGGGTCTTGGCATTTGAGACACTCTGCCCCCAACAAGGGTCAGGACGGCCGGCCCGACAGAGGCGGAGACCGTGGGCCTTCCGTGAGGCTCCGAATACGCCCTGGACGCCGGCTCGTGCTCGAATCCAGCTGCTCACGGAGCTGTAAAGAATGTTTCTGAATAATCTGATACATTTTATTTCTCAAAAGGGCCTCAATTTTTAAACACAACTTCACCAGAAACCCATCTTATGAAAGCCTACATTATACATTAAATCAAGAAACCAAAAAGTTCTTAAAGTTCTGTGAATCAAACAGGCTCCAGCAATATAAGGCCGCACAGCTAATCAGGGGAGTCGCGAGCTGTGAAGATGGCGCACAGGCCAGGAGAGAGGAAGGGCCATAAAGCAAGTTACTTAATCTGATTTCATCAAGCATGTCTTCATATTATTTTTTCAATGCTTTTATTTATTTTTGAGACAGAGACAGAGTAAGTGGAGGAAAGTTGGGGTGGGGGAGACACAGAATCGGAAGCAGCTTCAGGCTCTAAGCTGTCAGCACAGAGCCCAACGCAGGGCTTGAACTCACAGACCCTGAGATCCTGGCCTGAGCCAAAGTCAGACGCTCAGCTGACTGAGCCCCCTGGGCGGGTCTCTAGAAGCACCCGGTGACGTCCCTGTGATCCGAAGCCATGTGTCCCCGTGCGCTTAGCCCTCAGGGCCACACTGTGGCCGCCTGGCAGTGTCTTTTGTGTGTGATTAGCCCTCAGGGCCTCAGAGCCTGGGCTCCCGGCTTCCACAGTTCACTGGTAAATCCTGGGGTGGGGGGTGAGACAGACTCATAAAGAGATTTCAATAACCTAGTAACAGACAACCCGGTTGGCTCTAGAAAACAAGACAAAGATTTCCTTGACTAAGAAACTAAACATGACAGTAGTTTTGACATCTCTAGGACCTGAGACCTACCTTCAAGAAAGAGAAATAAAAACTACAAAAATGCATGATGATGAATTACTCATATTTCATAGGATTGGGAGGCCTTATTTATTAAAACGGCTTTTCAAATAATTATTCAGGTAAAGTTAGACTTAACACATTCAGAGCGTCACTGACCCCTGCAGCTCACCTGCCCTGTGGGGGACACCCCTACCTGATCAGCACTCTGACGCTTAAAGACGGTGCGTCACGGACCCCATCCGGCTCACCTGATCTGTGTGGGGACACCCCTACTCTGATCAGCGCTCTGACGCTTGAAGATGGTGTGTCACGGACCCCCTCCAGCTTACCTGCCCTGTGGGGGACACTCCTACCTGATCAGTGCTCTGACACTTGAAGACGGTGCATCACAGACCCCCTCCGGCTCACCTACTCTGTGTGGGGACACCCCTACTCTGATCAGCACTCTGACACTTGAAGATGGTGTGTCACGGACCCCCTCCGGCTCACCTGATCTGTGTGGGGACACCCCTACCTGATCAGCACTCTGACGCTTGAATATGGTATGTCACGGACCCCCTCTGGCTCACCTGTCTTGTGTGGGGACACCCCTACTCTGATCAGTGCTCTGACACTTGAAGATGGTGCGTCAGGGACCCCATCCGGCTCACCTGCCCTGTGTGGGGACACCCCTACTCTGATCGGCGCTCTGACGCTTGAAGACGGTGCATCAGGGACCCCCTCCGGCTCACCTACTCTGTGTGGGGACACCCCTACCTGATCAGCGCTCTGACGCTTGAAGATGGTATGTCACGGACCCCATCCGGCTCACCTGCCCTGTGTGGGGACACCCCTACTCTGATCGGCGCTCTGACGCTTGAAGACGGTGCGTCAGGGACCCCCTCCGGCTCACCTACTCTGTGTGGGGACACCCCTACCTGATCAGCGCTCTGACGCTTGAAGACGGTGCTCTGCTCCCCTGTGACATTAGGGGTCTCACTCTGGCTCACCGCTGTGAGTATGTAAAGACGACGTGCCCATTTTAAAAAATCTAACAGAAGCACAACAACGGAGAAACTCTTCGGATGACAGCTCTTGAATTCTCATTCCAAGATTTCAGGATCATCTCTAAGGGCTCAACTCTCACATTAAGACTTAGTCCCCAAAGGGCAACTATACTGAAAAAAGATAATATTCATTCCCACAAAAATGCTTTTCTTTGATGTCCGTCTTTCCAGCTGCAATACGGCGGAGCGGGAGGAGGGTGCTGGGGGGTGGGGACCCGCTCAGCCGGTCCCTTCCCAGAGGTCAAAGTGGCCTGATGAAAAAAAAGGCAGGGCTTCAGAGGTTCCCCTCCATCCTCAGCAGTCACCTGGCCAATAAGGAACGGTGTCATTCGAGACCAGGGCAAGGAACGGGGACGCGGTTTTGCCTGTGGGGCTCGGCGGAGGGCCAGGCGCACCTTCCAGGCCACGGGGCCCAGCGGGCCGAAGGTTCTTCTCCGCACAGAGGACGCAAGGGGGCCAGGGGCCAAGCCCCCCCAACACTGCTTTTCACACTGTTTCCCAATATCCTCCCCAAGGAATCATCTCTAAGGGCTTTTAAGTTATCTGAATAAATAAAACAGAACTACTTTTCTCTTATTAAAATGGGTGAATGGATTTCTGCGGTCCAAGGGCCTGTCTCCAGCCTACCTTCCCACCACGATGACTAAATTCACAGCTGGGGGGGGGGGGCACAGCCTCTAGATGTCTCTCCCCAGGCAAGCCCACCACTCCCTGGGCGGAGGGGCCGCTGCAGAACGGGGACCTGTGTCCTTCCTCTCCTCCACTCCCATACGGCAGAGCGCATAACAAAGGTGCTCGGGCACCAGCTCCCACCCCCCAGGGCCAGCAGGCCGCCAGAGGCACAGCCCCACGTCCCTGATGCCTTTGGGAGCCCGACAGAGACCACCCTGGGAGGGAGTGAGCCGGCTGACACCCAGAGAGCGGCAGGGGGAGGTGACGAGCTCCCCCCGGCTCCTCCTGAGGGGACAGTCCACGCACCGTGTCTCACTGACTCTTCCAAGCACTCTACCATCACAGCCCTTAAAAAAAGTAACCTTCCCTAATGTAAAACCACCAGATCCAATTCCTTTGCCTTTCCGTGATGAGAATTTAATAAAAGCAGAAATAATTATATAAGTAGTTACGCTAAACATCAACTAATGCTGAAGCTGGGAATTTTGAAATTAAGCAGTGGAAGAAATCAGATTGATTTAAGGTTGATTTAAGATAAAACCAAGGACACAGACAAGGGATGTCTGAGTAAGGAGACGGTTGGCAAGGCCAGTCACGTGGGGAAAACAGAGCATGCAGCGCAAAGGCACATGGGAACCTGCACTCCATGAAGCAAGACACGGAGTTGTTTCATCCACGGCTACACCTTTTGGCATCAAAGTGCCCGACACACAGTAGGTGCTAAAAACAGCATGTCAGACGGTCACGTGCGTAACAGAAAACAGGTTCCATGCACACCGGGGAAGACGCAGAGCTGCGTGATGTAAGATGCCGGCAGCCCCTCCGACTGTATGACATCCAGGGTCACGTGTTTCCTAACAGTCCGTGCAGCAAGAGGAACCGCGGGTCAGGAGTCGCTTCTCCGGTAACAGTCACTATGGGCCTGCGTTTCACTCCCTATAAGTGAGGGGCAAGCACAGAGCTGTGAGCGCACAGAAAACAAGAGTAACGTGAAGATGAATAAGCCAGGTCCTCACGCCAGGAGCAAGGACGGGATGGTGACCAAGGTCAAGCACTGCCCCCCCCCCCGGGAGGCAAGAGGGCTGAGCCGGACGGGCACGAGGAAGCCCCAGGGTGGAGGTCGGGGATGGACCAGGAGCGCGGGCACACGGGCGGGCGCCAGGCCCTACCCGCTTGGCCAAGAGGACTGTTACATTCTCCGGAATCTGGGGAGCCAGCTGACAGCTCACCGTAGCCTGAAACAAGCAGTGCTGAGGATATTTACACCACGGAAACTGGCAAATGCTACACACCGGGGCTTTTTACATCCCCTCCCTCCAAAAGAGCCAGCTGTGAAACACTTACCAGCACGTACACCCCACAGTGCGTAAACTATGCTCCAAAAAGGAAGAAGCTGGAGGGCTGAGGGGAGCGAGGAAGGACTTATTTTGAAAAAGAAAAAGCATTAAGATAAATAGAATATTTAATTTTCAATGTGTTGGAAGTAAAGAATGAAAAAATATTTAACAGCAGGAAATCTACTAATGAAACTGACTCGGTTAACAGACCGGAGAGGAAAACCAGCCAGCCCTCTCCAGAGACGCAGGAAACGCACGCACGATTCTCCTGCTCCTCAAGGGAGAGCTAACGTTAAAACGGTCTCAGCCAGGCAGGAAGGCGAGCTGCTCGCCTGGAGAAGGGGTGTGTGCAGAGCAGCTGCCGTAAGCGCCGCGCTTGGCGAGGAGACAGGAGCGTCCGCGCTGGCGCGGGAGCCTGCAGGGGAGAGGCGCCCTGGCCACCGGCCCCCGCGCTCCGGTCAGCGCACGGGGGGAAGGCACGCAGATCCGACGGGACCAGCATCACCTGCATGGTCGGATCCCTGCCCAGACGACGCGGGGCGCGGTGGTGAGCTGCGCATAACCGGGACACAGTGGCGAGCGATTACCAATGTAACTGGAGAAGCCGCCCGGCACATGGTAACGGTGCGCGCAGGGCAGGCCCGGGTCGATGGCGCCTGGGCAGCCGACTGGAGAAACACCGGAGCTGGCTGCAAACCACGGGAAAGCAACTTCCCACGCACTGACCGGCCAAGTAGGGAAGACAGGCTGCCGGAGGGCAAGTGCTCGCAGACGGCCTCCCACCCAAGCCCGAACGGGAAAGCCCAACAATCTTAACAGATAAACATTTAAAATCTCTTTGGAAAAAAAATAAGCTCAAAAGGAAAAGACCTGGGAAAACAGCTGTAGCCACGTGAGATCCCCGGTGTGGGCCTCTTGTAACCCCACCAGCGGGGCCCCGACCCCTCCTGGGCACAGCGCCACCTCCCGCTGGAGCCGGGGAGCCCGACGCCCCCCCCCGCCCCCCAGCTCCAAGTGCTCCACCCCGGGCTCGAGGCAACCAGAGCGCCCACAGGAGGGAAGGAGAGGACGTCCCCAGGGACAGAACTCTGAGCCCCCATGGCAGCGCAGACGGACGGGAAGGCCTCACGGAGGACTGCGGCGGACCCCATCCTCACCCTGAGCACCACAGGGGTCTCGGCGGGCTTGTCATGCGCTTTATCAACTTCCTGTTCTGAAGTTAGAAACTCCAGCAAAGCTGGAAACAGCAGAGAATGCCCATCCATCCCTCCCCGCCCCTCCCAATGTCTGCATCCGACCCGATCCCGGGGACATCACTGAGCTGGGACATCACCTCGGACACAACACTATTCACTCAAACACGAGCTGCGCCTGAACTTCACCTGTTTTCCTACTAAGACCCTCTGTGCCACGAGCCCTCGGGAACCCACCGTGCCCTTCGGCAGCACGTCCCCGCGGGCCCCTCTGAGCCTCCACCGCCCCTCAAGCCTTCCTGTCCTTCGGGACCCGGACACTCGAAGAGCACGGCTCCAGGGTCTCCCTGGGGTCTACGCCTCCTGTGATGATGCTGTGAGTGTGCACTGGCAAGAAGACCAGACACACGATGTGCCCTGGGGTATCCGGGCCACACGATGGCGGCTTGTCTTATCACAGGTGATGCTGACTTGGTCACCTGGGAGAGGCGGTGCCTGCTGGCCTTTCTAAAGTTACCAATTTTCCCTTTTTAATAAATAAGTGACCAGGGGACGAGATAGAGACTAGACAAGTACCCTGTCTCTCCTCAGGCTCGCACCCCCTAACCTCAGCCGCACCCGGAGGCTCACCTGTCTCCTCCACGCCCTCACTCCTTCCACACCGAGTAGCTGGAACCCTTCTGCGGGGGGCTGCCCTGCTCGCCTGCTCACTCACCCCTTCACTCAGTCACACACTCGTACCGGCGCGGGGTGGGCGTGTACTCTAGTCTGTGGCCTGCGGACCGACGCCATCATCATCTCCGCTCAGACTGACCCACCCCTGGCCGCATCTGCTCCCTGGGGCCGGCCCCCGCCCCGCCCCCCCCTGGGCGCCTCCTCACTTCTGCCCGGCCGGGGGCTTGGGCGGCACCTTCTTCCGGAGCCCTGCTCCCTCCTGCTGGAGGGCGAACCCTGTGCATGCTCGCCGTTGCTGGGCGCTGCCCAGGGCGGAGACCCGGGACACGCGTGTGTAACCCACACACTCACGTGCATCTCTGCGTGTCTCCGCACACACCTGTCCCTGCGTACACGTTGGAGACCGTGGGTTTACCCCGCTACCTGGCTCTGGCCGCCCCCTCCAGACTGACCGCCTGTCCGGCCCCGTGTGCACACGAAGTAGGCGCACACAGCCGACCTCAGCCCGTGACAAGAGTCCAGCCAGCGTGCTCCTTCTCGTCCCTTTTCCTGTGGCTCCATCCCTGTTTGTGGCACACCAAGGTCTGCTGCTGTCTGTGTTCCACGCTAGTGTCCCCAGCTCCTGGCTGGAGTTTTGCTCCATTTCAGAGCGTGTAAACACGGCTGTGGTTCCCATGTCAGGCTGTGCTCGGAGGAGATCGGCGCCCCGTCCTTCCCGCCCTGTCCCCCAGCCTCTGGCTCCGGCCATCCTCCCGCCCCCTTTGCACGAGCGTGCCGCCGCGCACGTGTCTGCTCACGGCCCTCCTCCTAGGCGGGCGGCGGCACACGGCCCTCGGGCAGCAGGCCTCGCTCACCCTCTGCGAGTCTTGGAAATCACGTCGAATCAGTTCACAGCAACCATCGTCCGTGCGGCACTTCGTGCTGTGGTCAACACACCTGCGTGGATAAGGTCATTTCCACGTGTGTTTCCGTGCGGTTGGAGGTGTGCCCTCAGGCGAGATTCCTAGAGGGAAACACTGGGGCGAAGCAATGCGCACACACGTTCCGTAGGCCGAATGGGGTGTTTAACACACCCGGGCCCACGTCACTGGTCCCCTGCTCAGAGGAGAAGAGAACCATCGTGTCAGGAAGGTGCTCACCTGCAGCCTGACGGTTTCGGTGCCAGAGACTCAGGGCCCAGAGAGAGCCCTGAAGAGCAAACGGTTGTTACCACGTCATCAACCACAGCAAAATGTTCTCACCCTGAACCGCATTCAAAGTGCGCACCCACAGAGGCCGTGTCCACACGAGCAGGTGTCCTCGCGGCTTTACTCACTGTAGTCAAAACGCGCAAACACTCCCAACACGCAGCCCCGAGAAGGCACGAGAGGCGCTAGGTCCGCACACGCAGTGCGACTCGGCGACAAGCAGGACGGAGCGCCGATGCAGTCCACGGCCGGGCAACCCCAGGACCTTCTTAAGTCACAAAAGACTGCATGTTGCACGATTCCCTTTCAGTGAAAGGTCTAGAAAAGGCCGATTTGCAGGGGCAGATCAGTGGCTGCCGAGGCCTGCAGGTGGGTGGGGGTGAACACAAACAGGGGAGCAGCCCGGGGTGACAGAAACCTCTAAACCGACTGTGGTGGACGCCTGGGGGGGGGCGCGGTCAGTTAATCGTCTGACTCTTGGTCTCAGCTCAGATGTGTGAGTTCGGGCCCCAAGTCGGGCTGTGCTGACAGCACAGAGCGTGCTTGGGATTCTGTCTCTCCCTCTCTCTCTGCCCCTCCCCTGCTTGTACACTCGCTCGCACGCACGCTCTCTCTCTCTCAAATAAGGAAAACTTAAATAAAATTTAAAACTGTACTGCACGACTCAGACATTGTGAGAATCGCTGAACGGTCTTGCTTAAGGCGGCGCATCTCCCGGCGGCCGCTGGCCCAGAGCGCCCCCACCCGGCGCGTCGGGAGCCCACAACAGCGACACTGGCCACCCGCGCGTCCTGCGCTGCTGCTCCTCCCGACCAGCAGGGGGCCTGGGAGCCGCGGACGGGCGCGCAGCGGGCGGTCGCACAGGCTGTCCCTGCGGAAGTCTGGTGACTCAGGAAGAGCGCACTCCTCCCTGCGCGCCCCCGCGGGGAGGGTAAGCGGGGCGGGCGCGCGCACGCGGCCCTCCCTCGGTCCAGAGCAGCCGTCGGTGTGCGCAGTGCCCGCTCGGTCTACGGAAATACCAATCCCGGCACAGTTCCGTCGTAGGAAGTCCAAGCATAGAAAGCTGCGGCGTAAAGTGATGAACTAAGTCACTCGCTCAGTGCACGTGGGTGAACGCCCCCTACTGCGGGACACGAAGACATCCAAAGAGGGAAAACCACCCCGAGAGCAGGAGGGACGAGATGTGAACGGCGCGGGAGCTACGCTCCGCGACGCCGCACCACGTACTCAGGACGCCGCGTCCCCTGGCGCCGCTTCCGAAACCAGCCGACGGGGTGGAAGCGGTGTTTCCATAGGTCTCTGGTGACGGTCAGCCCCAGGCTGAACTCTATGCCCCCAAGTGACCGCTGCTCGGCATTCCTGGGATTCGTTCCTACGGATTCCACGTCCTCCTGGATGGAGACCTCGCAGCCTCACGCCCAAACCAGCCTCCGGGTGAAGCCCACGTTCACTTCACTGAACTTGCCGCTGCCTCCCTGAAACTGTTAACCTAAAAAATTATTACACGAGGCTCCTTAAACAGAAAACTTTTCCATGAAAATAAAGTTTTAACACGTTACCAACCACTCAGAAGAGACCTCTCTGCAGCAGCCTGCCCAGGGCCCCTGTGCTGCCACAGACACGATGGTAAAACCCAACGCAGACACAGGACTCCAGCGCGGTCACTCTGGGGGACAATTACTTGGGGTAGATTCCTATTCTGAAAAAGAATCCAAGTCACAGCAATCGAGACTAACAAACGTGCAGCCTCGGTGACGGATGTCGCGCATCGCCAGGACAGTAGATGGGGCCCCCCAGATCACTGCCCTGTAGACCGTGGCCTGACCGCGCAGGTCCATCTTCAGATCGACCCCAGGGCCGGACCGCATGAAGCATCTGGGAAATCTCACTGTTGCCCATGATTCTTCGTGTAGTGAACGCTTCATACAGGATCCACCGGCTCCCCCACTCTACCTGGGGACACCCCCTGAGTGAGCCCCCTTCCCAAGGCAGAAGCCCTGTCCTCACGCAGCCCTGGCACACGTAAGGGGCAGGCCACACCAACAGACACGAAGACTTGCCTCAAAAGAGAGAGCCCTGAAAAAGCAGGTGCCGGGCGGAATCAATTCCGGGCGCCGGGTCAGGAGGCGAACGTGGGCAGGGGCGGCCTGTGGCCCCGCGGGCAACCCGCTACTGTAACTTATTCTCAGCCTCACGCAGATGACGAAAAGCTACCTGTGTCCTTGAGTAAATTCTTCTCAGGAAGACCAAGTGCACGAACACCTGGAGAGCCAGAGAATCTGTGTGTACTGTCACAAGCCAAAACAAGAAAAAGAAGTTGGGTCTGTGTGTGCGGCCTGCACAGAAAGGCGCATGATACAACGCAACTTCCAAACACCCCCAGCCCGACCAGCAGATACGTTAACGACCTCAGCTCCTAACTCTCTCCTGTTACAGGAGGGGCTGATCAAATACTACCTACCACGGAATCATCTAGAGCCGGCCACGGTAAGCTTTAGACTTACACACCTGAAAAACAACCCTTGCTCAATTTAATTCCAGACAACCAACAGAGTCCCCACAGACTAAGAAAACGGAAAAAGGGACCAGCTGGAGCCCCCTGCAGCCCGGGCCCACGCGTCCACCCCCGGGATGCCGCCTCCTGACGCTCCTCCGCCTTCCTGCACCTCACCTCTTTCTGCAGAGCTGCCCGGCCCAGAGGGAGGGGACAGGACACCTGGGCCTGGTGTAGCCTCTGGGGTCTCAGCAGCCAAGAAGGGACAGGGCATTGCCTACTTCCAACTCAGGACTGTGCACAGGTTCTAAGATAAATATTTCTCGAACAGCTCAATGAATGACCCGTGAAACACTCAGAATGGGTTATTTTACTCTTGCGTACAAGGGTCTCCTAGAAATGGAACAAGCCGTGGCAATCACCACCTTGACGGCCTTCGTTTTCCACTCAGGGCACCTGCGGCAGACGGCCCACCAGTCAGAGGCGGCGCTGGGAGGAGACCCAGCTTCCCACGTCCCCGGACTCTCTGCTTCCTCCTCCACGGAGCACCTGACGAGCTCCTTCGGTCCAGGTCTCAGACCCGCTGGGCTCCGCCGCCGAGTCAGGTGTTTGCCCCCCAACGCGGCTGCTCTTCTGCAGTCCAGCAGGATGACTCACCGCCTCATTCCGTCACAGCACAGCCCTGCCTGTCACTTCTCGGACTGGTGTTTTTTAAGAGACAAGAGACGGCTCTTCGGCTCTTCGGCTGCAGAGTCGCCCAAAGGGGCTCAGGTGGCGGCGGGGGACACAGCGCCTCCTGCAGGGTGAGCGCTCCCTGTTCGCCACAGACGAAGTTACTACATTGTACCTCATGGTTTCAGAACAACTTTGAATGTTTTGTAAATGTTTCTATTCTACGAAGAAAAGCACAAAAATCTGGAGATAACACAGACACACAGGGCATAAACAGCTGACTGATTCACCAAGTATGACAGGAGCACGGGAGGGGCGCGGGGGGGGGGCTGACAGCTGCGCTCGGCTCCCCACTTCCAACCTGCCCAGAAAGTGAGGACACGTTAGTCTGTTCCACAGACACTGAGGGCTGCCTCCTGTCTGCCACTCGCCGTTCTGCGTCCTCAGGATGGAGACAGAGCAAGACCCCCGCCTTCCTGGGCTTCTGCTGAAGGCGCCGCCTGTGGGAGGGGGAGGGGTGGGCACGGAAGGGGCAGGCACACAGTGGGTGAGAGGAGAGGGTGCAGAGCGGAGGCCGGGAGCAGCTGGAGATGAGGCCCCACAGCCAGAGGGGTGGCCAGAGGGGACAGCAGCCCCCGGGAGGACGGAGACGGGGGAACCCCGGGGCTCCGAGCAGGAGAGTGACGGGCCCAGCGCCCCCGCGTAGGGCTCTGGCCGGGCTGCTGGTCAGGAACAGGCGGAGGGGGAGGACGGGGCGGCCCCCCGCCCCCCGCGCGCCACGCCCCACACGCCTCAACCCGTGCTCCCCGTCGGTGACTGAGCAGGGGCCACTGCCCCCAACCAGGCTGCTCCAACAGGCAGGGTCGGGCAGGGAATGCCCTTGGCCCCTCTCTGGGCCCAAGCACAGTGCCCCTCCTGAGACAGGCCTCGGTGCCCAGCCACCCAAGCAGGCACAGCCCTGTGATGCCCCCTGCCGCAGCCCTCCTGCCTGCTGGCACAGCCTCGGGGCAGATGTCCGCCCGGGCAGCCTGCGGCTGGAACGCTGGGCGGCAGAGGCTTCTCCTCCACAGTGTCCTTCCATGATGACTCACGCAGAGCGCCTGTCACTGCGGGCAAGGGCGCCCAGGGGCGGAAACCAGTGCTCCCCTGGCACAGACGATGGGCACACACGGGGGGCCGGGGGGGCTTCGTTACACTGCATCCCACTGGCTGAACCACAGACAACACTGATACTGCAAAACTCCACACCTAAAAAATCCCCAGATACCGCAAACTGCACAGAACAACATGCAAGGAAGACATTTTTACCATTTTAACGGGTAAGTCTTTTTTAATGTTTATTTACATTTGAGAGAGAGACAGAGCGTGAGCAGGGGAAGGACAGAGAGAGGAGACACAATCTGAAGCAGCTCCAGGCACAGAGCCCAACACGGGGCTTGAACCCACAGACCACGAGATCATGACGTGAGCTTAACCGAGGGAGCCACCAGGCGCCCCTTGAACAGGTACAGTTAAGTGAATGCAGCCACACTGAGGGCACTTGGGCAGAACTGGGCCCGGCCACGCCTGTCTGCCCAGCAGGGGGTGCTGTCCGGGAGGCAGTGCCGCTTCCTGCCAGCGGCTGTGACTCCTGCTAGTCCTCTGCTGTGGCACCAAATTTGGTGAATAAAGATGCCAACTTCTAGTTAACTTAATGACACTTTTAGAGAGAAGTGAGTTGTAGAGACGCCTGGGAGGCTTTCTCGGTTCAGCGTCCGACTTCAGCTCAGGTCATAATCTCACGGGTTGTGAGTTCGAGCCCCATGTCGGGCTCTGTGCCGACAGCTCTGAGCCTGAGCCTGCTTCAGATTCTGTGTTTCCCTCTCTCTGCCCCTCCCCCTCAAAAATACCCTAAAAATTTTAGAGTGATAATAAGTAAATTGTTCTAATGAAGAAAAACACCATTTCCACATATGGCCTTCTGCGAGGATGCCCCAAGGCATGTTCAAACACGGTGAGCTAGTAAGAAACTGGATCCTTAGTCCTAGGGCACGACTCCCCAGTCTCGTGGACTGACCACAACATTATCTTTTATTCGATGCCCTCCCTTCAAAGGGCAGCGCGTCCCTTAGACGCATCCTTGAAGCGAGTCGGCGCCCACGTGCAGAGGTCCCGCTCCTCCACATCCCATCGCACCTTCTCCAGGTCTTGCCTCCGCACTTACCCTTTCTCCAACATCTTATAAATCCGTCCTTCTCTACCGGATGCCCCGTCAGCTGGCAAACACACCATAATCGTTCCCACGACGTAACTCCCTCAAGCCCACGGCCCCTCCGGCTTCTGCCCACGACTCCACCCGCTTCCAGCAAAGCTCCTCTAGGGAGTCCTCCACCCGGGACACCCTCTGTGACACCCCTGCCAGGCTCCCAGGGCACCACGGGCTCACCCCGCAGCCCCGGGCTCCAGGCCCGGAGACCCTCCTGGCTTCCTCCTTCCGCAGACCTCTTTACCCTAGGGACTACTAGACCCTCCTCCTCCGCTTCCCCCTCCTCTCTCCCTTCCCCTCCTCTCCCCCTCCTCCCTTCCCCTCCTCCTCTCCCCCATTCGCTCTCCTCCACTACCCCCTCCCGCATCCTCCCCCCTCATCCTCCCCTCCTCTTCCCCCTCTCTCCCTCCTCTTTCTGCCCTCCTCCCCCTCCCTCTCCCCTCTCCTCTGTCCTCCTCCCCCTCCTCCCCCTCTCCCTCTCCCTCCCTTTCCCCTCCCCTCCCCTTCCCTTCCTAGTCCCTCCTTCCTCTCCCCCTCCCCTCCCCCACCTCCTGTGCACCCCTTGCCAGAAGCCCCCAGGCTCCATCCTTACCCTCCTGCTCATCTACATCTGTATCCGATGCAAAGCCCATGGTTTCAACACCAGCAACAAGCAGATGACTCCCAAATTCACATACTTGACCGCAGTCTCTTCTTGAACCCAACTTTGAATTTCCACTAGTATCCAAACATCTCCACTTGAATAACTGATGATAGAAACAAGTGAGGTACTGTTTTAGGCGCTTTGCATTAGCTCAGTGCACAGACCCAACAACCAGAGGACCAGGTTGCCGCTGCCCTTCCTAATTCGTGGATCAGAACGCCGAGGCAGAGAAAGACGAAACAGCTTGCTCGAGATCACACATCTGAAATGTGACGGCGCAGAGACCCGCCTGCACGAGTGTGGGCGGCCCTGGGAGGAGCTGTCTCCTGCAGAGCCTGCGGCCTCGAGGGCCGGTCCCCAGCGCCCGATCTCCGGCCCACACTCCATCTCACAGCCGGCGCCAGCCAACCTCGCGGGCCAACAAGCGCGGGATCCTTCCGGGATGTTCCCCGGCAATCCTGAAGGGCCGGCTCCAGACTGCGGGCGGCGCACCAGCTCGCGGACGGCACCTGCCCCACGGAGCATGCGATCCGAGGCGCCTAGCACGGGTGGGGCCTCACGGCGCCGACAGCGGGCGGGATGGGCAGGACGACTCCGGCCCGGGCACACTCAGGCTCAGCTGTCACTCCTGGAGGCATGGCAGGAGCCAGGACAACACAGCCCAACAGGCCAGTCAACAAACCATTTAAGGACCAGCAACCTCTCCTTAATACCTGCCAGTAAGACCCAGAAAGCGTCTACACTCACAGACCTGGTCTCGGCCGCCTGTAAGACACCCCAGAGGGCACCTGGGGGCTCGGCTGAGCATCCGACTTCAGCTCAGGTCATGATCTTACTGTCCGTGGGTTCGAGCCCCACGTGGGGCTCTGTGCTGACAGCTCAGAGCTTGGAGCTGCTTCGGATTCTGTCTCCCTCTCTCTCTGCGCCTCCCCCTCTCACAATCTGTATGTGTCTGTCTGTCTGTCGGTCTCTCTCTCTAAAAATAAATAAACATTGGGGCACCTGGGTGGCTCAGTCAGTTAAGCCTCTGACTTTGGCTCAGGTCATGATCCTGCAGCTCATGGATTCGAGCCCCGCGTCAGGCTCTGCTCGGACAGCACAGAGCCTGGAGCCTGCTTCGTAATCTACGTCTCCCCCTCTCTGCTCTCCCTCTCTTGCTGTTGCTCTGTCTCTGTCTCAAAAATAAATAAACATTTTTTTAATAAATAAATAAGTAAATAAATAAAAGGAAGACGCCACGGAGCCCGCAGCAGTGAGGGCTCGGGGAGCCTGCAGGGAGCAGCGTGGAGGCCAGCCTGGCGGCGCCGCGTGCTCAAGGGATGACTGGGGAGAATCAGGCTCTGGACGGAAAGAAACTTTAGAATTACTTATTTCACATCTATATTCCTTGCTCACGAAAGCACAACAGTCGGATTTTCAAAGTCCGTGCTCCCGGTCCACGGGCACTCTCGGCGAGGGTGAGTGAGGCCTCAGCGCCACGCAAGGGCTCCGTCACAGTCTAACCGGCAACGTCTGCCTGCTGGAGGACAGGCCTGAAACACAGCCCGCGGCGCTGAGCTCACCGCCTGCGCCCCGGCCCGCCGGGGTCCCGCACGCCCTGCCTGCGGGACGGGTCCCAGGAAGCCCCCCTGCAGCCACAGGGCCCGCGCCCGCCTGTCTCTTCCACTCACGGGGGCCCTTGCTGGGCCAGTTTTCCCCGCATGTCACACGGAAGACTAACAGTGCCCACTCTGGACTAACGCGAAGTCAGTTAAGTCATGGAAGGCTCAAGCCCCCTGGGGCCTCACAGGACCTAATAAGCATTAGCTGCATAAGAGCCGGAGGGATTCTATTATTCTTTTGAAGTTTATTGATTTAGTTTGAGAGAGACGAGCCCGAGAGGGAGAGAATCCCAAGCAGGCTCCTCATTGTCAGCCCAGAGCTGCTGGGTGGGCCGGCGGTGGGGGGGGGAAGGGGGGGGGCTTCAAACTCACAAACTGTGAGACCGTGACCTGTGAGTCAGATGTTTAACCAACTGAGTCATCCAGGCTGCCCAAAGTTTTTAAATAAAATTGGAACTCTCTAAGTTTTTCAGTTTCACACTAAGATTGACACTTTTTTTTTAACGACACTTTTTTTTTTTGAGAGGGAGAGAGGGAGAGGGAGGAGTAGGGGAGGGACACAGAGAGGGAGACATGGAAATGGAAACAGGCTCCAGGCTCCGAGCTGACAGCACAGAGCCTGACACGGGGCTCCAGCCCAGGAACCGTGAGAACATGACCCGAGCCGAAGTCGGACGCTTAACCTACTGAGACACCCAGGTGCCCTGAGATTGACACTTTTTCTTAAACAAACATTTTTACAGGCTGGCAAGTGTGCACTTTCACCTATTAATCTCCAAAATATCTTTTCTATCTCCTATTTAAGTACTAGTCCTTGTTCCTAAGTATTTTCAGAACTCATCACAGCATTCCAGGGAATAAAGCTCCGTTCTTCAGTAAAACTTACGCCTAAGGGATTCTGATGACTAATAAAAATCATTAGTAGGTTTTATTTGCACCCATGTATGAGAAATATTCGCGGCAGCATTGTTACAGCAAACCTTAAGAGCTACATTAAAACATAGATACTGCTGCGTCTGTATTCGGACTGCTGGCGGCAGATGCACAATCAATGGGTCACAGCGGGGGGAGGGAACGGGGTGCAAGGAGGTTTAAATCTCTGTACTTTCTCCATGGACTTTGTGCAACCTTCCATTTTTAAATCCAAAAATTGTAATGCTATACATTTCAAAGTTTTCTAACTAAAGTCTGATATTTTATTTTTAAAAACCGACTGCTACAGAAGGGATTACTAACGCCACCAGTGCTTGAACTTTTCGAACTCTGCCTGTCCTGTTCAGCACGGCATCGCCCAGGCCTCCAACCAGGAGGGCCCAGCACACAGTAAGCCCCAGATTGAGCATCTGTCCATTGAATTAAGTCTGCTTTATTCATTCACCAGACAAATACAAGTTTGAAGAATTTTCTTATTCCAAAAATCTGAAAGCAACTGAAGTGCTTTTGGGGCGTGTCAATCCACAAAGCAG
>NC_043704.1:1350499-1352364 GCF_006229205.1 Suricata suricatta
GGGGGGGGGGGGGGGCTAGAACCAGACGCTGCATGTGGCCAATGTTAGCAATCCTCCGCGCCCCTGGCACTGGCTTCCTGAGCACATGCACCTCGACGCACGTGTGTCATCAATTTCGCGATCGGCCGGTTTTCTGTTCACCACTGCCCCCTACAGAAAGGCCCCCGTCCTCCCTTCCAACTAAGGCGTCAAATCTTGTGGAAGAGGGAGCTGAATACACTCATTCTCAGCAACCCTGAGACTCACGGACAAGGCGTTCTTTCCAAAGCCCTCGGGCGTCCCCTGCCTCCACCCCCTGCCGGATCCCATCGGCACCCAGCTCAGCGGGTCTCTTCAAATATTTATCAGGCCCCTGTCTCGGTGTCCATTCGGAGAGGACCTCCCCCCACCCCCGCCGGAGGAGGCAGCTAATGCCCCACCGATGGTGGAGCGGCTTCGCCCTGCCCTCGGGGACACCCTGGGCGGGCAGAGCGCAGTCTCTGCCCCAAGAAAAGCCGGGAATCAAAGCCATTTCCTACGAACTGTCCGTTAAGACAACACACTGAAAACGCAGCTCTGCCAGCACCTTTCAAAGGAGTAAAACATAGCGATACATTTAAGAGAAAACAGAAAGGACTCAATAAGTATCTCCAGCCCCAGGCTTACTGATCCATCATCTTAATTAGGGCACTAAGAGTAGAGCAGCGAGTCTGATATCAAACCACCTTCCCTTACACTGAAGAACGGAACGCTAACCGTTATTTCATTCCCATTTAACACGGGAACGCACACGTCCTTCTCGGAAGTAACTACCAAAACCTGCCGGCTAAAAATACCGCCTGCGAACCAACCACGGGAGTGCGGGACTCGGGCACACGCCGGGACCGAGCACGTTGCTCGCGACCCCAACACTTCCGGCGCCCGCGGCCCAGCGGGACCCTTCCCGCGGACCCGTCCGCTAGCCGGTAATTTTCCTGCCGCAGATCCGAACGCGTCAGGACTCACCTCGGGCCCCCAGGCGCCCCAGATTGTTCCCGACCGCCCCAGGCGCCCGGGCACACGCCGCGGGAACTTCGGCGGCGCAGAGCTGCCCACGCGGACACGGCGCCCTCCGGAGGGGACGCGCGGCCGTCCGGGGGCAGCCTTCTCCCGGGGGGCGCAGGCTCGGCCCAAGGGCGCACCCGCCCTCCCCGCGGCACGCAGCCTCGCGCGGACACGGTGCCCTCCAGAAGCGGACGCGGGGCGGACCGGGCGCGCATCCCTCGCCGGGGGACGAGCGTCGGGGCGGACACGGCACTCCCAGGGAGGGGAAGGGGCTGTCCCTGGCGCAGTTTGCCCCCCCCCCCAGGGGCTTGGCTCCATTCTGGGGTGCAGCGTCCCCTCCCGGGGGCGCAGTCTCCCCCTCATGCGGGACGCCTCTGCATCCGGGGCGCAG
The DNA here is from genome assembly GCF_006229205.1 of Suricata suricatta. NCBI lineage: Eukaryota > Metazoa > Chordata > Mammalia > Carnivora > Herpestidae > Suricata > Suricata suricatta. Next base: position 1,351,914 of record NC_043704.1, read on the forward strand.
TGTCCCCTTCACGGGGGCGCAACCTTAACCTGGGGCGCAGCCGCCTGTCCCAGGGACTCAGTCTCCCCTTCATCCTGGGGCGCCGCCTCATCCGGGGCGCAGTGTCCCCTCCCAGGGGCGCAGTCTCCCTCTCATCCCGGGGCGCCTCTGCATCCGGGGCTCAGTGTCCCCTCCACGGGGGCGCAACCTTAACCCGCGGCGCAGCTTCCCCTTCATCCGGGGGCGCCGCCTCATCCGGGGCGCAGTGTCCCCTCCACGGGGGCGCAGCCTTATCCCGGGGAGCAGCCTCCTGTCCCCGGAGCGCAGTCCCCCTCCCCCCCGCGCGCGGCAACACACACACATACACACACCGGGCGCAGCTTCATTCTGGGGGCGCCGTCACCCCTTCATCCTGGGGTGTAGCCCTCCCCCCGCAAGGGCGCATCTTCATCCCGGGGCGCAGTCCACCCCC
>NC_043704.1:1352464-1362115 GCF_006229205.1 Suricata suricatta
GGGCGGCCTGGCCGGGGGCGGTGCGGGGGCCGGGCTCCAGGTCCCGGCGCCTCCGCAGGGGCCTGGCCGTGCCGAGCCGGTCCGGACGCATGTTAGCAGGTGGGGTCCCGGTCCCTGGCCCCGGCGGTGGCTCCCTCCCGCCCCTGCGGAGGGCTCTCGCGGAGGTCAGAAGCAGGTCCACCTTATCACAGCGAAAGTGGTGGTTGGGTTGGTCGGTTTGGGTGATAATAATGGCATTTTAATGCTTTGTTAATTTACAGTGTGTACAAGAAACTTACTCCTTATACTGACCGACTTCTACGACTACGCACATGATGATAAGCGCATGGAGAAATGCAGCGTTTGGGAAGACCAGGCTGCACTCGGTTCAGAACAGAAAATAAACTGAAGCTTAATAAGGAAACCTCTGTAGTTCTTGAAGGCAGGTGCTGAGACCAGGGCAGGGAGTGACTTTCTAGGAGACAGTGGGGGGACCCTGGCAAGTCTGCAGCTTTTAACCTGGCTCTTAACCCCTGCAGGGCAGGTCGCTGGGGAGGTTAGACACCAAAGGCAAGTTCAGCTGCTGCTGCTCAGATGTAGACCTCAGGCATCTCTCAGGACGGGCTGCCTGTTTCCTCAAGTGTAAGAAGGGTGAGAGAAGACTGATCCGGTAAAGGGCCCAGTCCCGAGCCTGCTGGATGGAAGGCACTCCCGCTCCCGCTGTTACTGCCAGAGCCCTGTGGCAGAGCAACCCCCCACCAAGCAGCTCAGTGCCCTGGAGCATAAATTACCCACAGGGGACCGTGCTGCAGCCGGCCAGGTGTCTGCTGCAGGTTGCTGTCTGATGGAAAGGAAAAACCTGCCTTTGGGGCCAGCCAGCTAACAGGCAAGCCCATCACCCTGCCTGAGGGCCAAGTGCTAGCTAGTGTCCAAAGGAGCCCTTGTTGACAACCAAGTACAAATCAAGGTCCCTGGAACACCCTCCGGGACTCCCTCGGGACAGCTCCCAGCAGGAGCTGACCTCCAGCGCGGACCGGCGAGGAGCCTGGGCTCGCTGACCGCCGTGCCAGCTCCGACGAGTGCTCTCCAGAGCCGGGCTTGGGGCACCGTCCCTGACGTGGACGGATGGCACACAGAATGGGCCTCTTGATGCTGACGTGGTGGAAGGCAGTCTCTGGAGCTGGAGCCAAGACCTGGGATGGCCAGGTGTCACAGAGCCCTAGTTCCCCCACCCAGCACCTGTGAGGTCCGGGGCCCTGATGACAGACCCCACCGCCTCCCCGGGAGAGCCCCTCGGCCCCCCGCTTACCGTCAGGGTCACACACCTGGGCGCGGGGGCTGTTCCGCGGCCTGCATGGAGGTGCTGGCAGCTCGGGGCACCGGCGCTGGCACCTGGCAGGCCTTGGGCGTGAGCGGCAGCCTGCAGGCCTGGTCCTGCCCTGCCCCCCCCAAGCACGCATTTGGCCGTTTACCTCACTCATGCAAATTGTGAGAATGAAGTATCACTTTGGTGTCCTGAAAAACAAACCTGACGCTCCAAGGCTTGCGTTTGGGAACCCAGCTGCCCCCACACCCGCCCCGGTGACGGGGCGTTAGGTTTGATGCAAGCGCGTGAACCCGTCAGCTGCCGTGGGAAGTCCGTACAACACCTAAGAACCACCGTGACAATTTTGTCCCTCTGGCTGCCCTGGCCATGTAGTGGGATCCCACAAGGAGAATTAGAAATCAGTCTGGAACCCCAGGCACCTACAGGACAGAGCACCAGGACTTGTGAGCCAGGGACAGTGGCCTCGGGCAGACACCGGAGGCAGTGTGGAACCTGGACTCCGGCGGGGCCTGGAGAGCCCGCTCAGGACCTGGGGGCAGGAGAAATGAGGGGTCCGGCCTGACCGTACTGGAGCTGCTGTGCCCTCATTCACATCCTGGGCTTCTGGAACGGCATTCAATGGAGGGAAATGTTCCAGGGCTCCAGGTACAGAAGCGACTGCTTTGTCCAGGTCCCTAGCAGAGCGTTAGCACCGGAGGGCTGAAGCAGTGACCTGTGCACCCAGGGGCGCTGCGGCTCCGAGCCACCCGGCCGGCCGGGCCTGCTTTCCGCCCTTCCTTCCTACGCCTCCGGCCCACCGTGCCTTTCCGTCACACAAGGTCACCATGTGACCCCAATACCGCCTCCCCGGGGCAGTGGCATTCCCGATGGGTCCTACTGAGTCTACACCCCCGTCACAGTCACGGTTTATGCAGGCAGATGACCCACGTCCATTCAACTCCAAGGACACCTTTTTCTTGTTCTTGTGAAGCCTGCTCCACCGTGATCCCTGTGTCCGACCGAAAATGTGTCTGAGAAAATGTGTGTTTCCTTGTTTTATTTAATTCTGCCCGGTGTGCTCGGGAGAGGACACCCACGGCGCTTTCAGACCGCAGTCCAAGAGCAGCCTATTGATCTCTTGGTTTCTAAAAACCGTCAGGAAGATATGACTGCTACTAAGAGCCCACCAGTACCGGGCGATGCATTCCTGGAGACGGGGTTTTTTGGTCCTGTGTTTATAAAAAGCATGTCACTGGGATGACAAGGGCCAGATGGTGCTCAGGCTTCGATCAGCTCTTCCTGGGAGCGGGTGCCCTGCGTGGAGTCTGCCTCCTCCTCTGGCCCCCAGAACCCCCCCACCCCCGTGAGACCCCTCAGGCACGGGCAGGACCCAGAGTGGCCCCGTTTGTACAGCAGAGCAGGCGCACCCTCCTGCTTCCCGGGCCCGAGGTGGAGTCCTGACTCCGGGTGACTTCACTTGGAAGGCGGGCTGGCGTCCGTGCCTGGACCTGCCGTGTGGCAAGCCGGCGTGGGGAGGAGGGCCTCAGCACCTGCCCGCATGCCTGCAGGGGGAGCGAGCCCGCAGCCTGGGAGACCGGGCATCGAGAAGGGCTGGTGGCTCCTCAGTGCCTGGGGCCCGTGTCGCGCGGGCAGGTGAGCACCGGCGGGCCAGGGGCGGGCCTGCTCCGGAGCTGGTGGCAGCCGGTGGCGAGGCGGGGCAGCGGGGATGCAGGCCTGAGGAGCGCCGCGGCAGCTGGAGCGGGGTCCAGCCTGCTAGGTGCGCAGCAGCTGTGTGACCCGGCAGGGCGTCTGGCCTCTCTGAGCCGGCTCTGCATCCGTGAAAGGAGGGTGCGTGTTACTGGCCCGCGGGCACGGGCTGGCCCTGCGCCCCCCGGGTAGAAAGGCTCCAGCAGCCAAGACCCCGGCGCTGCAATGCAGTGTCGTGTGAGCGCGTCCGCCGGCTCCCGAGGGCCAGAGCAGGCGTCACGAAGCGTGGCCCTGAGCTGAGCCTGAGGATGGGCTGGTGGGAAGGGTGCCGAAGCCGAGGGGACAGCATGTCGCTTGACGTGAATTCAGAGAGGACAGGGCTTCTCCGTGAGTGTCCTCCTGATGGGACCCCTTGACCGCCACCAGAACGGGACGTGCCCGGTGGCTGGACCAGAGGTGTGAAGCTAGCGGCCAGCACACCGAGGCCCAGGGTCTGTTTCTGCACAGTCTGCATCTCAGAATGAACTGAGCCCATAGGTGAGATTGGGGGGAAGAAAGGAGACAGAGAGGCATGTGGCCCCCAATAGCCGACATACCCCCCAAAGCCTAAAATGGTCACCGTCCAGCCATTTACCAAAAAAGTGTGTGAGCTCCTGGTTGAAGCCAAGCCTCGCCCCTGTCTGGGACTCAGACCCCGCCCCAAGTGCATGGACCCTCATGGGTGGGGGGAGAAATGCAAACCAAACCCAGGGTGCCCTTGGTGTGGGTGGGGGTGAGGCTCCCAGTGCTAGCCCCGCCCCCAGCCCCAGACGGGATGCTGATCGCTTCCAGCAGGCGGGGGCCATGTAAGTGGAGAGTTCAGATGTTCCTGGAAACAGACTGGGTAAGACTTGGTGATAGACTGGGTAGGGGTGCGGCGCGGGAGGGCTCTGGCCAGCGTGGGCCGGAGGGCATCGGCACTGGGCAGAGACAAGGGACCGCTGGGAGGAAGCCACCGGGGCCTTCTGTGCGGAGTTTGTGAGGCTGATCAGGTGTCCAGGCAGCTGGGCGCGGAGGAGAGGCCCAACCGAGCCGGGACACAGGCTCGAGACCCCAGAGGGGAAGGGACTGCCTGGGGAGCGGCCAGGGGAAAGGGGTCTGGGCCGACCCGACGGACAGCAGGTGCGCAGCGGGCGGGAGGGGTCAGGAGAGCGCGAGGAGCCCGCCCAGGAACACCTCCGGGAGGAAGGGGAGGTCGGTAGGATGGTGAGTCCAAATCAAGCGAGGGAGCCACAGACCTGGTGGTCACTTTGAAGAGTCAGAGGGGTGCTGGGGACAGAAGCGGCTAGGAGAGGGCACGCCCCGTCTCGTGAGGGCGCTAACGTCACCTGCATTCCAGAACCTAAGGAGAATGACAGTGAGGAGACAAGGGACCGGCCCTGTTTGTAAACTGAATAAATAACCACGAGACCTGACACAAACACTCCGCAAGCCCGAACCCAGGCTGTGTCAGGACAGCCAACCGGGCTCACCCAGGAACGCAACGTGGCTCAACACTTGAGAATCTACTCCATGAGGGGCGCCGGGGGGCTCAGTCAGTTAAGCGTCCGGCTTCAGCTCAGGTCATGATCTCACAGCTTGTGAGTTCGAGCCCCGTGTCGGGCTCTGTGCTGACGGCTCAGAGCCTGGAGCCTCCTTCCCATTCTGTGTCTCCCTCTCTTTCTCTCTCTGCCCTTCTCCAACTTGCAACCTCTCTCTCAAAAATAAATAAAACATTAAAAAAAATTTAATCTATTACATGAGGGGCACCTGGGTTGAATGTCAGACTTTTGATTTCAGCCCAGGTCATGATCCCAGGGTTGTGGGACCTTGTTTGGGGTGCTCTCTCTCTCTCTCTATCCCTCCCCCACTCATGTTCTCATGCACTCTCACTCACAAAATAAATATTTTATGTTTTTATTTATTTTTGAGAGAGAAAGAAATCGAGTGTGAGTGGGGGAGGGACCGAGAGAGGGAGAGACACAGAATCCCAATCAGGGTCCAGGCTCCGAGCCATCAGCACAGAGCCCGATGCGTGAACTCATGAACCATGAGATCACGACCCAAGCCAAAGTCAGACATTTATCTAACGGAGCCACCTAGGTGCCCCAAAGTATAATTTTAAACCATCTATTGTGAGAATCCCCAGCAGGAGAGCAGAGGAGAACACCTGTGGATCCTCTCAGCAGACGCAGGGGAGGTAACACCTGGCATCTCTCACCGTCAGAAACACAAGCTCTTAGAAACTAGGAATAACAGGCGATTTCCTTAGCCTGATGAAAGGTGCCTCACAGCACCTCAAACATGCATCAAACACACAGTGGAGGGTGAGAACATTCTTCTCAAATCAGGAACTTTCTACGGGGAGCATCGTGAGAAGGCCCAGACAAGTGAGCGCAGCACGGCAACACGGGGAGGTGGGGAGAGACCAGAAAGGGAGAGAGAAAACAGCCACCGACGACACGCAGAAGGTGAAAATGAGCTGCAGCTGAATTACTAGATTTAATGAAACCCAGCAAGATTACTGACTATAAAGCCAGCACACACACCAATTTCTGTGCATCAGCAACAAACAAGGTGCAATGTAGAAAACTGAGCCTGTTTACAGTTGCACACCAAAGCATGAGTTAAAAATAACAGAGGGGCAATGGGTGGCTTTGTTGGTTAAATGTCCAATTTGGGCTCAGGTCATGATCTGCGGTTTGTGGATTCGAGCCCCGTGTCGGGCTCTGGGCTGTCAGCTCAGAACCTGGAGCCTGTCTTCAGATTCCGTGTCTCCTCGCTCTCTGCCCCTCCCCCGCTCATGCTCTGCCTCTCAAAAAATGAATAAACATTAAAAAACAAAACAAAGCTAACAGAAGAGGTGTGTGATATTTAGGGAGAAAACGTGTTTGTAGAAAGTTGTTAAAAGCCGGTGAGTGTAGAGACACACCGTTTTAATGGATCAGAGGACCCAGGGTCATAAAGATGTCACCTCTCCCACACATCACCTGTGGGGTCGCGGAATTGTAGAAAGAGTCCAACAGGGGTTTTTATGCAAGGAAAAGGAAGGAAAAGGAGCCAGAGTGGCCAAGACATCCCTGAAGAAGGTGAAGGTAGGGATTTGCTCCAGCAAACATGGCAGCCTGCTCTGACGTGCCAGCGAGTGAAGCCGTCTGTTATGGGCTCAGGGGTGGACGAACTGACCGAGGAAACAGAACAGCGCCTCCAGGGACAGGCTCCCTCCCGTTTCTGTGTGTGACGGACGAGGAGGGCAGGTCGGTGGGGAAAGAAACAACTCCGTATGTGATGCTGGGACATTTGCTTGTCCATTTGGGGGAAAAAATGGATTTAGGTCTATACCTACATCCCACACAGAACTCAGTTCCAGAAAAATTCAGCAAAAAAAAAAAAGCTTTTAAAACATAGGCAAATATCTTATGACCTTAGGAAAGGAAGAGTGTCTTAAGCACTTACGAAAAGTGTTAGTCATAAAAGGTAAGGTTGATCAATTTGGCCATATTAAAATTAAGAATGTTCATCGAAAGATGCAATGAGGCAAAAAGAGGCAACCAAGAGGCAGATGTTTGCGGGGTGGGTAAGCCGTCAGAGGGTTTGCTTCGGGACGTACGCACAGAACTACAAATCCGATAGGAAAACACAAATGACTTAATACAAATGGATGAAAGCGTGAGCAGAAGCAGAAACGTGTGTGGACGCACATGAGATGTCAGCCTCACTGCCCGCGAGGAAACGCAGATCCAGGTCACACTGACACCATTGTACACCCACCATGTTGGCAGCAGCTTGAAAACCTGGCGCATCAAGTGTTGGGAGGACGGGGACTGGGTCACCGGATTGTAAAACGTTCCCAGGAGGAGCGTGTTTGGCAACCACTTTAGAAAACACTCACCTCAGCAAAATGAATATTCGTGCACCCACTAGCCAATGACCTCATTCCTGAGCCTGTACCCAGGACAAGCCCTTCACGCGCGGTTAGGAGACAGGACACAGGACGTGATGAAGGCCACGCTCACAGTATCCAACGACTCATTTACTGGAAACGATGAAATCCATCGGGGTAAATGCACACGTTGTGCACACGTCCCGAGGGTGCAACATGGCTGCTCAATGGCTCGACTACAGCAACACCCAATATGGGTGGATCTTGCAAATGAAATGCTCCCTGAAGAACACGCGACCTTACACTGCGGGAAAACAAGTGGGTCAAAGCCTGAGAGGGCTTGGCGCTCACACGCATGCGTTGATTGTACTGTGTACACATGCATAACTTATCATGTGCACACGTGCAGCCATGCACAAACACATGCACACTCTGTACACACGATGCATCCGTTTCCCAGCCAGCCAGTGACGAGCACGAGGTTTCCAGTGGAGACCGCCTCCGGCAGGAAGACCTCCAGGAGCCGTTTGTGGGCAGAGCATGAAGATGAAGGTCTTGGTCTGGGGTGTGCGGTGAGGCGCGAGGGGTCGTGGATGAGGCCTTGTGACTTACATGTATTTTACACATTACCTTTTGGAAAGTCAAGTAGCATATTAAGTATATTTTAAATGCAAATTTTAAAGGTAGGAGGCACGTGGTGGAGACAGGAGAACCGAGCAGGGAGAAGCCCGTCACCCAGAACCAAGACTGACAAGGGGCAGTCTTGGCACAAGGACTCCGAAGCGGTGTGTGTGGGGGTGGGGGCGGGGGCGGGGGGAGTGGGAAGGACAGAAGGGGAAACCAGTGTGGAATCTTCATGCAAACAGTCATACCGCCTGTCGGAGTCCACAGTCCCCCTGCGGACCATGACCTAAAGGAGCCCGTGTGTCCCAGGAGACGGTCCCAGCAGTGTTCACAGTATCGGAGCCCTGGCAGACGCCAAGGTCTCCACAGGGGCGGGGCTCTGGTGCGGGTCCCGCCAGCGAGGCCGGGAAGCAGGTTCCCGGTGGTGAGGCAGGCGGGGTAATGACTCCACGGACCACCGTGAGGATTACATAAGGCGAACTATTTTGTCAGCCATAAAGGACTATCGCCATTAGGAATTTGTATTGCCAAACACCTCAAATCCTTTGTGTGATGAGATGAGTATAAATAAATATAAAACAAAACCCGCAGCCTCCCCGACTTGTGTTGAATGGTGGTAGACTTCTTTAATAAGTCAGATTAAAAACTAGCATGGCCGCTGGTAACACAGGACTCTGACGTAATGGACCAGAACCAGGAAAAGCGGCTTCTCCTTTTCCGTTTTTGCCGAGTTCTCTCTTAATTATTATGTTACTAGTCCTTGTGGAGAAACGGAAAGGCAGTTAGGCACTGAAGCCGGAGAAGAGAGTGAGGGGTGGGTGGAGCACAGGGGGCCCCTGCCCCTCCCCCGACCTCCAGGCTCCCTTCCAGAGAGGGCTGGAGGCTGAACGCACCTAATCAGTCTGGTTAATGACAAATTAGATGGCTCTGGGGTTATTTAAAGCTTCCCTGGGGAGAACTTCACGACCACACCGTCCAGCTAGACTTTACAGTTTTAAAGTTAGCATTCTCCAGGCTCTAGCCCACTGTCACATGAGTTGCTCAGGAATGCAGCCACTCTGAACGGTTCCCTGAAAGGGACCCCATATGCACATTGCTAAATATTTCTGCGAAGGCGTAATCTATGCACAGAAGGGGACCCAGATCAGAAGCGCGCGGCCTAATGAATTAACCCACGGTGGACACACCTGTGAAGACTCCACCTGGGGCAAAAGGTAGACCGTGACCACCACCCAGAGTCCCCTTCCCCATCTCCGCTGCTTCCAAGGTCGGGAGGGCGCGTCCGGCACCCTCGAGGGGTCATGTCTATGTTTACCTCGCTCCCGGGAGACCCTGCAGCACCGCACTGCGTCTTCCTGCTTTGCTCGATGGCAGGCTTGTGAGAGCCACCGTGCTGTGACCTGGTGGCGCTAATTAGGATATTTCTGCTGCGATGCAGTGTCTAGAGCATGAACATTCTACAAGGTACTTACTCATCCTGCCACTGATGGGGATCTCATCGCTCCCTATTTTTTGCTGCATGAATGATGCTTCCACGAACATTGTCCAGCACACCTTTCGGGATTCACGTCGACCAAGTCACAGGGGGACACTTACGTCCCACTTCAGCCAATTTTCCAAGGTGCTGACCCACTTTCTGTCCCCCGGCGTATGGGACAGTCACTCCGCGTTGTCACCGTGACTTGGTGTTGGCGGTCTTTTCACCTGGGCCCCTCGGGAAGGCGTGATGGCGGCGCCCCATGGTTTTCACCAAAGACTGCGTGGTTGGTGTCTGTACCCATGTTTATTGGCCTGTGTGTGTCCTTTCTATTTATTTCTAGAAGTTCTTGTGTACTGTGAACACAGCTGTCCGGTCAGTCGAGCGCAGACACCTTCTCCCGTCAGCAGCTGGCCTTTCCACAACCCTAACGGTGCCTTTTACCAAACAGCTCTTAATTTCGGTGTGACCAGTGTATCAACATTTGCCTGTGGTTAGTGCCTGTTGTGTCCTATCTACAAAGCCCTGACTCTGCTACGAAGATATGCACCTGTCACCTTCTCCAGGGTCTCCAGGGCTTATTGTCCTGACGTTCAAATTTAGAGCGACAGCCCCTGGGAAGTCTCTGTGAGGCGTGAGGTAGGGGTCCCGGGTCCC
>NC_043704.1:1362215-1370156 GCF_006229205.1 Suricata suricatta
CTGGCCCGCGGCCTCGCGGCGGCGCGGACACACATTCCAGAAAGATGAGCGAGTGCAGCAGCCGCGCGGGGGCCTCTGAGCCGCATGCATGTGTGAGCCCACCTATTTTTGCTTTCTAGAATTCCATTTCTATTTTTGGTAGGAGAGAAAAGCTTTGACTATTTCCCAAAATGGGAAAACGCTTTTTTCCCCTGACCGTCTTATAACATCTCGGTTGCCCACCAAGTCCGCGCCCGGGGGCCGCGTGGGCGTCCACAAGCCGCTGGCCCGATGCAGGGCTGGCCACGCACCACGCGGGGCTTCCCCAGGAGCCGCTTTCCCACTGGGCTTTTCACGCTCGGGATCTAACACACTCGGCGACAGGTGGGCTTGGCTGAGGGCGTCAGACATGCCCAGCCTCTGCAATGGGGCCCCAGGGCTGTCCCCCCAGGGAGGGGGTGGGGGCAGGCCGCCCATCTCTCACTGCACTGCCCTCAAGATGTGTGTGGGCGCCGCACCCCTGCTATTTCGGGATGCCGCAGCCGCCGGCTTGGCTCACCCACTCCCCTGTGCCAGCCTCCTCACGACCAGCTGATTGGCAGGAGGATCTGAGCCCGGCGATGAAAAACATTTCTAGAAAGTAACAGGGGCGCCTGGGTGGCTCAGTCAGTGAAGCGTGCGACTCTTGACTCAGCTCAAGTGGTGATCTCATGTTTCATGAGTTCAAGCCCCACATCGGGCTCTGCACCGACAGTATGGAGCCTGCTTGGGATTCTCTCTCTCCCTCCCTCTCTCTGCCCCTCCCCTGCTCATGTTCTGTCTCTTTCTCAATAAATAAATAAATACATTTTTAAAAAGTAATAGAAAGTTGTGAACACGTTTGTTAAAACAACAATTGCTCTATGGCCGCCCAAAAGAGTCCGCAGTTAAATTTACCAAAAAATTCTAGCCCCGCTCCCGTCTCTGGTCTGTGTATCAGTAAGATCTGGTGGGTCCTACCCCCAGCCCCGTAGGTGCTCATTCTGATTAACCCACTGCCGTGGCCGGCCACCTACATGCCACACAGCGGGACGACTAGGCACACATTCACCCTGTCACCAGACCCCAGTCACACGCCCACAGCCGTCACCCAGAGTCCTCTTTATGTCGCCCCGAGAGGAATCCAGGTCTGGCCTGCGGTGGGTCTATTTCTGGACTCCACTCTGCTCATTGATCTATTTGCTGCCCTGATTCCTGCCGCTTTATAGCAGGCGGAGCCCCCCCGTCAAGCCCCGGGCCCTTTGTCAGGACTGTCGCCTCCCTCCCGGGAATCCTTTGACTTTCCATCCCGCTTTGAGGATAAGCTCCTGGATTTATAGGCAAAAGCCCGCTGAGATGTTGACCGGGCGGCACTGCTCGGCGGGTCACCGGGACGGGGACAGCTCCCCCGCCGGCGACCTCTGCACCCCGTTTATTTCGCCGCTTGGATTTTGGCTGGGCGCAGCGTGGAGGTTCCAGCGTAGAGGTCCTGCGTGTCTTTTTGTTGCATCCATTCCCAAGTGTTTTATGGTTTTTACTCCCACTGTAAATCGTGTTTTTCACTTAATTTTCCCGTTGGGTCTTGCGCACGTACAGAGATGGAGTTGGTTTTGTATAATGACAGCATCGCCTTGCTCTATTCCTGTACTAATTCCAGTACTTTTCATAGGTTCTTTAGGGTTTTCTGTGTCTGTGTCTGCATGTTGCCTACGGAACAGACACAGATTTACTTCTTCCTCTCCCATCTGTAGCTATTTCTTTTTCTTGCCTAAGTGCGCTGGCGGGCCTGTGACACAATGTTGCACACCGTGCTCACGGTGTGGGCTCCGTAGGGACACAGGTCGGTTCAGAGGCCCCCAGGGCAGCCCAGGAGGAAGTGTGATTCATGATTTTCCTTTGGGGGTTTTGCTGTTAAAGCAGAACCTGGCAGGACCTCTCCTGTCCGCGGCACACTTGAGAGCCAGGCTGCCTGGTGGAAAGTGAAAACGGGGGGGGGGGTCGCCTTGTCCAAGAAGCAGGAAGGAAGCTCTTCCCTTTGAAGTCTGTGTCCACCCTCTTTCTCTCCCTCCGCCTCCCCCGTCTCTAACTCCTCTCTCCCAGTGTTTCTGTCTTTCCTCCTGATCACGGTGTCTCTACCTGCTGTCGAGTGGCACGCTCCCTCAGCCGTGGGGATACTTTCAGAGCCCAGCCCCTAGTGCCCTGGCACCGGGGGCCCCGCCCCACCACTCAGTATCCAGGCCACGTGTGCCCATATCTGCCCCTTCCCTGACTGTTTACAGTTAAAAATCAAATTATTAAAATTTCAAAACAGCGACCCCAGAGCATTGAATGCAAGCACTGTCGTCCGGGCTGGGCTCGCCTGGGCACGGACCCCCCAGCAGGTGCCACACGGCTGCGGGCCGTGTGCCCACCCGCTGTGCTGGCACCTTTATATCTGAGACCCGTTAGCCCACCTGATGCCCTGTGTATCCTGCAAAGGGGCTCTTTTTCTTATTTCTACTGCACTTGCCCTCTTTGACGACAAAAATATAAGTCCAGTAAACTCATTTTGGTGTGTGATTTTGAGCACCGCCGTGTAAGCCCCTTCACTGGGGACGTAAAGGAATAAAATCATTCGCCTACTTCCCACCCAGTGGACGCAGGCCCCCACGGGCTGGCGCTGTGCTCAGGGATCTAGAACCCTCCGACCGTCCGGGGCCCAGCTTCCCGCGCTCACGGAGCACTGGCTACGGGCCGGGTGTTCTACGGCTGAGTCTGAAGCCCAGGGCGCCTACACAAAGTGTCCTGGGTCGTGGCCCGGGGAAGACCGCGCCGTGGAGCGTAGCAGCCCCGTCTCCCCCTCCCAAATGACCGTCTCGGGATGGCAGATCTGTGCCGTGGACACACCGGGGACCACACTGGTACTTGTGCCTGATCAGGTCAGAGAGGACTTCTTGTTTCTACGTTTATTTATTTTTCGGGGAGAGGGTAGAGGGAGACAGCACGCACGAGCAGGGGAGAGGCAGAGAGAGGGAGACAGAGGATCCAAAGTGGGCTCTGCACTGACAGCAGAGAGCCCCAAGGAGGGGCTCAAACTCATGAACCACGAGATCATGACCTGAGCCAAAGTCGGACATTTAACCGACAGAGCCACCCAGGTGCCCTACTTGGGTCAGAGGTGACTTCTTGAATGAGGCAACACTTGAGGTGAGTCTTAAAGGGCTAACGTCATTCACCAGGTCCATGAGAGTCTTGGGGATAGCAAGTGCAAAGGCACTGTGGCCAGAGCATCCTTCTCTTTGGAGAACTTGGAAGCAAAGTCGAGAGAGAAGTGCATGTTGTGCCAAAGTCAGAAGAGCAGAAATAGGACTTGGGTTGCCTAGAGAGAGCCCAGGGAGCACCCTCTGCTCTGGGGGTAGTCACGGGCTTCCTGGAATGGGGGAGGGGTGGGTGTGGCAGGGGCCACCAAGGGCAGAAGACGGCTCAGGAGGGAACAGGGGAGGGCAGACCGCAGGTTCTGGAGGCTGCTTCTAACCTCATGTCCCCCCTACCCGCCAGCCTGCAGAATCCCCCATTCTCTGGAAAGGCTGCCCCCTGCCCCGCCTACCCTGCCCTGCTCCCCAGCGCCACCTGCCCCTCCGTGCCCTCCTCTGCCTTCCCGCAGGACGATGCCCTCTACAGATAGTCTTCTCACTTGGCTTTGTTCACACTTCACTGGGTCCAGAATCGCTCCAGACCTGGGGCCACAGGACATACAGGTTTTCCCCAGCTCTTGGCCGCTACACACGGGGCTGCACGGAGCGTCCTTGTGCCCAGGTATTTTCGTTTTGTTGGAGGCATCGTCCGGGTGGATTCCGAGAGGTGGGATGCGGGGTGCGAATGTGAGTGTGTGCGGCGTTTGCCAGGTGCTGCCTTTTTCCCTCTGGACGGTGCGCCGGGCTGCATACCCACCAGCAACGTACGGAGGCCTGAGGGCCACACTCACCACTCACACCACCCGCCACACCCGTCAGCCTCGCCAATCTGACAGCAGAGAAACGGCATCTCAGCACCGCTGAACTTTGCATCCTCTGATCACGAATCAGTGAGTATTCGTGGATTTTAAGACTCACCATCACGCCATTTTTGTGGATTGGCTCTTTATGTCCTTTGTCCATTTTTGTATCTGGTGTTCGGCCCTTTGTCGATTTCTAAGAGTTCTTCGTGGATCAGGGGTTTCGGGTCCTTCGTGTGTGTTGTACAGAGCACGTGTTTTCTCCTTCTGTTGTCTTTGACCTTGTTTATGGTGTTTTTGCTGTGGAAACATTCTATTCTGTATACTCTTACGTGCCAGTCTACTGTGTCATCTGAGGAAGACTCCCCTGTCCAGGTGAGACAGGACCTCCCCTTGTCACCTCCTGGTGTGCGTGCGGTTGCTCCAGGCCCGCCTCCGCCGGAGCGCACCCTGGGGGTGCTGGGAGAGGCGAGCTGCCGTGACCCCTCTTCTATGGGCTATTCTGTTTATCCAAAGTCCAGTTTTGCTCCAGGAATCTGAAATGCCTCTTTTACCATCTGCCTACGTCTTGCTTCTGGCTTCTCTTCCATCCTGGCTCTGGTGGTCTAGTCATGCGCCATGTTGTGCCGTACGGAGGGCTGGTCCCGACCCGGAGTCTTCTGCTTTCATGAGTATGATGGCGGGGCGCCTGGGGGGCTCAGTCAAACATCCCACTTCGGCTCAGGTCATGATCTTGCAGTTCATGAGTTTGAGCCCCGCGTCGGGCTCTGTGCTGACAGCTCAGAGCCTGGAGCTGCTTTGGATTCTGTGTCTCCCTCTCACTCTGCCCCTCCTCTGCCCATGCTCTGTCTGTCTCTTTCTCTCTCAAAAAATGAATAAAAGTATTTAAATTTTTTTTTTAAAGTATGTCTATCTTTCACAGATTGTTCAGAAATTATTTCTTGTGACGAGTAAATGATGTGAGGTTCAGCAGTCCTCAGTTTCACTCAGTTTCTTTTTCTTCTGTTAAATTTAAAGAAAATCCTTCCTCCTCTTGCCTTTGCCTACACCCACCAACCCCAGTGCTCAGTCTCTTGGGGGTCTGCACGGGACCTGCCTCACTCGAAGTGAATGAGGGGTATTTCTGGCCTTAGCACTGGAATTTCTGGTTTGTTACTGCTTTCTCTTTTGTAACTTGTGGAATTGACTCTTCACAGTGTGCATACATTCCTCCTATAAAAAAAACGGAGTCATTATTCTAAAAAATCATTTTAAAAGGAAGGACACACTCAGGTGGCTCTGGGGCGGGGCGGGGAGCCAGCGGCAATCTGTAAATCAGTGCGTAGTGCCTTCATATTCCCTAAAAATATCTCTGATTTGCGTCGCCAACAAGTAAATGTTTTGTGGGAAATCCATTTTTGTTTCGGGATTTTTGGAGCAGCTGACGGCCCGCTCTGCCGAACCTGCCCGTTTGTCCGGGTTTCCTTCCATTCTGTGGCCGGCAGCCCTGGCCTCCCCCCAACAGACGAGGCGGAAAGGCGCAGGAAGAGAGATAAACTCGCGGCAGGGCGTCTCTGGCCTGCGTGTCAGCTTCGGGCTTCTGTCTTCCTCCTCAGAATAAAGAAAAGCTTTTTTGTTTTGTTTTCCTCGGGCTAATTTGAGATCCTGGCCGCCGCAGGAGCCCAGAGATAGCGGCCGATGACTCAAGTCTGGTTGGAGAGAGAGGGCTTTCCTTCCCGACCGCCGAGCGTGTGGGAGCGCAGTGTGCGCGCCGTGCGCACCGTGGGCTTCCGCGCCTGCCACTCGGGGCCTAAAAATACTCTCCCCCTCACAGTGGCCCCTGTAAAACCAGCGGAGCCCTGGGGTCGATGGCATCGGGTTCAGAAAGGGCTGGCCCGGAACCGCCCTGGCGGGGGCCTCCGACCAAGTGACAGGGACGCCAGCCACACCTCCTCCTGGGAAGTCGGGGCCTCCTGGCACAGCCCTCTGCCCCTGGGATCCTCGTCGGACGGTGCCTCAGCTCTGCGGCGGACCCGACCCAGGGCCGCCGCGCTGGCCAGTCTCCCCGCTCCCCTCGGCCACCCCTCCAGTGGCTCAGGACACCAGCGCCTAGGAGGACGCTCCCGGAGGCCCCGACAGGTGCACTTTCCTTCCCAACCGAGGGCAGTTGGGCTGACAGGGTGTGGACGAAGAAGAGAGAAGCATGGCCTCACCCCTGCGTTGTTCCCATCGGCCTCCCTCCTCCGCACCCTCCTCGCCCGCACGGGCACCCACATGCGTCCTGACGTGAGGAGCAGCTCACCCAAAGCCCCTCGGCCTCGCCTCCGAGCCGCAGTCTTTGCTCCTGGGCGGGGAGGACCCAGGCAGCAGGGCAGGAGTGAGGGAGGTGGGCTCCAGCCCCCGCCTTTGGCGGGACCCTCCTTGAGGACCCCCCTGAGCTCGAACACTTCGGAACCGAATTCTAAGCCGCTGCCCAGACGGGCATCAGCAGTGTTTTCTGGAGGACACGCAGGTCACGCGGCCCTGAGGGCGCCGTGTCCGTGGACCGCCTGCATTTTCATCGGAAAGGTTTGCAGACTCGTCCCAGGCCAGCCTGCCCGTGGGTCCGCTCAGGCCCCCTCCCCACTCGGCGACTTGTGAGCCTTCCGGCAGCCGGCTGCGGCAGCCCAGGGCCACCTCATCTGTCCCCCACTGCTTGGGGGCAGCTGTCCTTCCTCCTCTGGTGCCCGGGTCTCCAGTACTGTTGTTGCTGTATCTGTCTCTTGGGGTTCTCGGTTGTTCCGAGCGGAGGGCAAACCTGAGTTGTCTTCTCCGAATCCTCCCATCTCCTCAAACCAGAGCTGTCTCCTCTGGCCCGGAAGTTTCCCAGAGCCGAGTCTGTGCATCATCCTCGGCTGCCTGTGTCCCAGCGGACCCTGGTGGAATACCGTTCTCTGAGGCAGAGCGGGCCTGGGGCGCTCACGTGCAGCCCCAGCCCTGGGTGCGGTGCCCCAGGCCCGGCCGCCCTGCCCACAACCGCCTCTGAGCCGCCAGCGGGAGCTCCGTGCTCCGAAGAGGCAGCGGCGGGCTTCTGGTCTAGAAGCTTCAGGCAGGCTGCACTCCTAGGGGGGAAGGCGGCCGGTTCCCTCCGGCCCCTGAGCCCTCCACCCGCACCTCCCTTCAGCCCCCAGGCAGGTCCCTGAAAGTCCCCAGGAGCGCAGCATGAGGGCATTTCTTTTTTTTTTTAAGTTTTTTTAAATGTTTTATTTATTTTTGATACAGAGAGAGACAGAGCATGAGAGGGGGAGGGGCAGAGAGAGAAGGAGACACAGAACCGGAAGCAGGCTCCAGGCTCTGAGCTAGCTGTCAGCACAGAGCCTGACGCGGGGCTCGAACCCACGAACGTGAGATCATGACCTGAGCCGAAATCAGAGGCTTAACCGACTGAGCCACCCAGGCGCCCCCATGAGGGCATTTCTTAGGGACCACCTGCTCCGAACATTTGGAGTGCAGGCTCATCTTATATTTTTAATTAAAAATATTAGTTTAATTTCTGAAAAGGTTATAGTTGGTTCACTCCTCAGAAAGTATAAGGTGACGAGTGTCCCTCCACTCCTGCCTCACCTCTCCCAGGACCCCCCCCACGGCATGTCACTGTCATCACCGCCAGACGTTAAATGTGCGCGTAAAACTGCAACTGTGCGTCCGTTCCTCCTCCTTTTGCAAAGTAGTAGCACTAGATCTTCCCTCATCCTGCTTTTCTTCGACCAATAACAGTCAGCAACTACCCGCCTCGCTGCTTGTGCGGTTGTGCGGGGCGTGAGGACAGCGGGATGACAGGACGACAGGACAGCGGGACAACAGGAACGAGTATAGGACCCGCGTGGTGCGGGTGCGCTGCAGACTCTCACGGTGTGCGGACCCCAGACAGGAGCGGGAAGCCAGTAGGCCCGGGGCCGGGGGCGGGGCCCGACGGGGGCGGGGCCCGACGGGGCGGGGCCCGACGGGGCGGG
>NC_043704.1:1370256-1384853 GCF_006229205.1 Suricata suricatta
GGGGGGAGGGGGGAGGGAGAGGGGTCGGCCCTGTCAGAGGTGAAGGGAGCCCCCTGATCCTGAGGACCTACCGGATGGTGGGGGAGGGTACAGAGAGGGCCTGCGGTGGGGGCGGGGCAGGCCGCGTCAGAGGCAATGGGAGCCCGCTGATCCGTGAACCTGAGGATGGTGGGGTCACTGCTGAGGCTGAGGTGGGGAGCCATTGGAGGGTTTGAGGGAGGACCCCGGATCTTGCGGGCTCAGGCAGCTCTGGCCTCGCCCAGTCCCCTGGGGGTCCCAGGATGCCTCCACCAGCAGATGGGGGAGGGGAGCTCCTCGGCCAGGCCTGGAGGGGGCATCCCTCGGCTGCCCACATCCCACGGGGACCCGGCGCAGGGGCCTGGGAAGCACTTTCTCCGACTAAAGTGGCGGTGGCCCCGCTGCGCGGAGGCAGGGAGCGTGGCTCCCAGTGCGCCCGGCTGGCCATCTACACCGCAGGGCCAGCGAGGGCCACCGTGCCAGTGAGGCAGGGCCGACAAGAAGAGGCCCGATTCCGGGTGTGTTTCCGAGGTAAAACCAGCGAGATGTGCTGGTGTGTGCAGGAGGGGGCGCAGAGGATGGGTCCCCGGCTCTGGCCTTCGAGGGGCCTGTGGGATGGCTCATTCCGCCTAAGCGCTTGGGAGGGAAAGGCAGAACTTGAGTTTGGACTTGTTTGTTTTGTGGTGCCTATTAGCCTCTGGATGCAAGTCTCTCAGGAGTTGGGGTCTGTGATAGTTAATTTTATGTATCAACTTGACAAGGCCGTGGGTGCCCAGACATTTGGTCAAACGTTACTCTGAGGGTGTTTCTGGACATTAACATTTAAAGCAGTAGACTGAGTAAGCAGACGGCGTGGGTGGGCCGCATCCAATCAGGCGAAGGGCTGGATAGAGAAGAAAGACTGATCCACCCCAAGTGAGAAAAGGTTCTCCCACCTGCTGGCGTCTAGCTGGGATACCGGCCTCTCCCTGCTCTCGACTGGAGCTAACCTGTCGCTGTCCCAACTCTGCAGCCTGCTGACCCACACCCGTCCCTCCAACAGCTTCCCCCGTCTCGGGAGCCGTCCCTCGCCATCGGCCTTTCTTCCCCTGCACACATCTGTTGGTTCCGAGTCTCCAGAGGGTCCTGTGAATTACAGGTGTGCCGGCCTGAGTTCAAGGGGAAGGTGTAGACAGCACGTCTGGGTGGACGAGGGGCGCTGTAAGCGAAGTGACTGTGCACAGACGGGCCAGGGTGTGTGTGCTGGGGGCCCTGTGGCCTCCGTGGGGGGCACACGGCGACGCTCCCCCAGCCTGGGAGCCTCTCTTTGCCCTGCAAACAGCACGGCGGCGTTCCCTGGGCGCTCATTCCACCCGGCCTGCACCTGCTAGGAGCAGGCTTGCCCGACGCAAGGGCACGTTGTGTGGAACCCGGCAGGGTGGGAACTGGCTCCGGCAGCCCTGCAGGGAGGTGAGCTCATCATTTTACACTGATGACCGAGCACATCCTCCAGCCGGACAGCTCCCGGAGCGCCACGGCCACCCCGGTCGATGAGCGGCGGCTGCATTTAGGTCCCTGGACGCCGGCCGGCTTGGTTCTCTGTCTCTGCTTACGGCTTCCGTCTATTACCATCCAGGCCTCGGGGCCAAGTTGGCATCTGAAGGGCATTTCTCTGTTTAATGGATAGTCTCCGGAGGGCTCCGCTTTTCCTTCTAGGTTTCTCCTTCCTGGGGACACCGTCTTTGCCGCTCCTTTCCTGCCAGGAGGCAGCTGGCCGTGGCTGCCATGCCAGCAGTAGCCGATCTGCACTCGTGACCTGGAGAAATCGGAAGGAGAGCTCATGAAACATTGATTTGTGATTGTACGTGATAAACCCACCACAGCTCCTCATAAAGTCACGGCCAGACTTACCACACTTCTGTAGTGCTCACACCATGCCCGGTGCTGGGGTGAGTCCTTGACATGTGGTTGCTCGTTGGATCTTCAGAACAACCCACGAGGGCCCCGCCCCTGGTGG
Organism: Suricata suricatta; assembly: GCF_006229205.1. NCBI lineage: Eukaryota > Metazoa > Chordata > Mammalia > Carnivora > Herpestidae > Suricata > Suricata suricatta. Next base: position 1,372,271 of record NC_043704.1, read on the forward strand.
GAAGGGTCAGCGGCGGAGGTGGGGGTCCCTGCACAGCGCCAGCTCCCCGGTGACACCCCAACCTGCAGGGCCGCTCACGATGGGGAATCCAGCTTGCACCGCACCGAGCTGGGCGCCCGAGGTTTTCAGGAAAGTGCTCAGCCCCACGAGGCGTGCTCTCTTACGTCAGTAACCTCGTGGAAAGGGAAGAAAAATTGATCGATGGAAACAAAACACCAAGTAACAGAATTATGACAAACTGGGAGAAACATTCACCGCCTGTGCAGCAAGCAAAGGGACGCTGTCCTGCTAGTTACAGATGGTTTACGTGTCCATCAGAAAGGGACAAAGAAGGATCAGTAGGCAGGTGACAGGATCGGCTCGCACCAGATCCACCAGATTGCCACGTCGACAAGGCAGTAAACTAGAGCGGAGTGACAACACGCCACACTCCAGGTGTCGGATTAGCGATACTACAAAGAAGGTCATTGCCGGCGCAGAGGGAACGTGGGGGACACTGGGGCTTTTGTCACCTGTTTCTGCAGGTGAACAACACCTCCCAGAAGCCTTTACAAGGAGCACAATTTGCTGGAATCCATCCAGATGATATGATGAGACACGTCCCACCGAACAGATGCCCACCGGTGCTGTCTCCACGCCCTTACACACCTCGGACCTGGACAACCCAGGGGGCCAGCAGGACCAGAGCGGGGCGCCTGGGTGGCTTAGCAAGTTAAGCATCCGACTCTTTTTTTTTTTATTTTAATGTTTATTTATTTTTGAGAGAGAGAGACAGACAGAGCACAAGGTGAGGAGGGGCTGAGAGAGGGGGAGACACAGAGGGAAACAGAATCTGAAGCAGCTCCAGGCTCTGAGCTGTCAGCACAGAGCCCCACGTGGGTCTCAGACTCACGAACCATGAGATCATGACCTGAGTCGGAGTCAGATGCCTAACCGACTGAGCCCCCAGGCGCCCCTGAGCATCTGACTCTTGGTTTCAGCTCAGTCATGATCCCAGGGTCTTGGAGTCAAGCCCCGAATCAGGATCTGTGCTGAGGATGGACCCTGCTTGAGATTCTCTCTCTCTCTCTCTCTCTCTCTCTCTCTCTCTCTCTCTCTCTCTCCCTCCGCCCCTCTCCCTTGCTCTCTTTCTCTCAAAATAAATAAATAAACTTTAAACAATACAAGATTATATTAAATTATATTTATTCAAATAACATCAATAGATGCAAGTATTAAAATGACCCAGAAGGTCTGCACCCACTGACTTAACTGCTAGGGATGTAATTCTTACAGGAAAAAATTGTATACAGTCGGTGGCAGGTTGCACACTCAGACTTACACAAACCTTGTGCGTGTCCTGTGTTCATGCAGACACAGGTATGAGCCATTTTTCTCTGTGATGAGCCTATGCGTGACTTTTTCTTCTTTTTTTTTTATTGATTTTATATTTTTTCCTCAAGGAATAGACATTCCTCCTGTAGTAAAAGGGAACAAACACTCCCCGCGGTCTGAGCCAAGCAGGCACCCCCTCCTCTGGAGCAGCTGGTCTGGACCGGCCACCGTCTGCAGTCTTGCTCTGGAGCCATCACCTGCTCAGATCTGCTAGTCTGAGTAGAGCAGAGCCTTCTGGAAGGAGCAGCTTTGTGAGCTGGCAGCATCTGCAGGTGATTAAAGGCTCTCCTCAGAGCCCATCCAACCCGCGTCTGAGCCGATTACTCAGCCCCACGGAGCGCCTGCCCTGTGCTCAGACTCCCCAGCGATGGAATGTTCTGGAACTGTCGCAGCAGGTTAGAACGGGCGCTCCGGCACCCACACCCTGCCCAGGCCCCGGGTGGAGACAGACCTCAGCAAGCAGGGAGCGGAGCCAGCCAGTGGCGTCAACCACCGCTGCTGGGGAAACGCGTTCCGAGCAGAACCTCGGCGCTGAGAATACGGCTCCCAAAGCAGCTCCGGTTGCAGGACAGAAGCGAACGCCCTGCAGAAAACGCAGAACCGCTCGGCGACAGTTTGGGAGGAAGGGGCGCGAGGAGATCGCAGCGCTTGCTGGGTGTGAGCACACGCACACGCACGTGTCAGCGGCTCGCACACAGGAGGACGGGGCTGGCACCAGCCCAGGGTCAAAGGAGGCCCTAGGTGGCCGGGCGGGGGCGTCGGGGGTCCTGAGCAGGAGAGAAGGTCCCTCCTCTGTTCGGCCATCAGGGAGGAGACACCACCCCCTGCCCGTGACGGCCGGGCCACCACCAGCTGCGAGGGAGAGCGACAGACCCTCCCGGGAGGGTCCCCCCACCCCAGGGGCTGCGGCTGGAACCTGCCGGAGCCCGGCGGCCACGGGACACGGAGAGGTCAGACCGCGGGGCAGGGCGAGCATGAGACGGGCCTGCCAAGCAGGGGGCAGCGTCTGTACACATAACTGCCACAGTGCCTTCTAGAATAAACATGATTAGGAAGAGTTTGGGGCACCTGGGGGCTCAGTGGGCTAAGCGCCCGACTTTGCTCAGGTCGCCATCTCCTGAGTGCGAGTCCTGCATCGGGCCCTGTGCCAACAGCCTGCGGCCTGCGTGGGGACTCGCTCCAGGTCGCCCCTCCCCCACGCACATGCATGCACGCTCCTTCTCTCTCAAAAAAATTAAGAAACTTAAAAAAAAAGTTTGAATGTGGCCGTGACATAGTCACCAGAGGCCGTCTCCCAGAGGCCCAGCGGGCGGCCCCCACGGCCACGGAGAGCGAGAAGCACATGCTCCTGGACCCACAATCCCCCGGGCGGGGACCCCGCTTCCCCTTTAAGTGAGCAAATATAGCTGATGGAGATATTTTATGAGCAGACAAACAGAACGATTTTAGACTCACAAATCACTGAAAGTATTTATCTTTTTTTTAAATATATATTCAATTTATTTATTAGTTATAGGGCTGTTTGGATTATCTATGCCTTCTTTTTGTTTTTAATAGTTTATTGTCAAATTGGTTTCCATATAACACCTAATGCCTCTCCCCACAAGTGCCCCCCTCCATGCCCATCACCCCTCCCTGCCTCCCCCTCCCCCTTCCGTCCATGGATCGTCTCCAGTATTCAGCCGTCTCCCCTGATCTGTGTCCCCCGCTCTCTTCCCCCTTCCCCCCTCCCCGGTCCCCTGCCAGGTCTTGAAGGTATTTATCTATGTGGCTCTTTTCAAGCAAAATTAAAGCAAATACCATAAAAATGTTGAATTGAAGATTTTGTTTCTAAAAAAAAACTTCTGTGGCAAACACTGCATATCTTTGAATGGCTTCTAATATGTTTAAACAAATATTCCTGTTTTTCTCCCAATGCATTTTCTCTGTGTGTTTTTTTTTTTTGATCTCCATACAACTTTGCTCTGACCACACTTATTTTTCTAAATTCTTTTGTAATCGAATACTGTATTTTCAGTTTGTACCAAAACTTTGTGAAAGTTACCTCGACCAAGAAGTCCCTGGGCTAATGGTCACCAGATGGGCTGCGTCTGGCACGCTGGGCGAAGGCGTCTGCGTCCTGCCCAGATGGCCCGGCCATTTCCCGAAAACGGGCTGGGCGGAGGAGATAGGTGGACGGCCAGCCCGTCGCTGCCAACGTCCAGAGAAGAGAATCGCCAAAGAAGGAGAAGAAGCCGTTCCTCGCATCTGAGTTGCCTTCGGATGAAGGACGTCAGGTTGGAAATGTGACCAGAAGGAGATGCATGTGGTCGTGGGCGTAGAAATGAGGCTGTTCATTAATAACAACTTTCACCCAACATCATTTTAATAAGCAGAACCTAAAATACAGTTTAAAACTGCAGCTCTTGAATCTGGAAATTTCCTCGCGGATTACTTCTTACCAGAGGACTAACTCGTCCAGCGAGGGGATCTAGTTCAGGGCCTGCCTGCCGCGGTGGAAAGCCCGGGGCCGCAGCCGGAGCGCGGAAGCCGGCCACGGTCCTGATGCAGCACGCAGCCAATTCTTAGGACTTTAAAAATGATAGAATGCATTCTAGTTAACGATCCAACTGTATTAACAAAACTTAATCTTTAGAGAAGAGATAAAGGCAGACCTCAAATTCTATCTTACTGAGCCCTCCGAGAATATAATTATACGATCACAACACGGATGTGGGGTTTTTGCTCCAGCTTCTGGCTCCCCGGGCTTGACCACCACAGCCTTTTCGGCACAAATTTAAAAGAGCAGCATAAAAGGAGTGATGGACGTATTGGCAATGTTTTTCACTCATCACATTTTGTGTAAAATAAATGCCTAATCTTTTAAGAAAACTTGGAGTACATTTCTTTTATTTTTAAATTTTAAGCAATTAATTTTTGCATTTTACAATAGTCTATTCTCCCGCTGAGTGCAGTGTGCGCTGAGCGCCGTGGACGGGGCCTGTGTCTTGCCCCTCCGCCGCCCCCACGCCTTCTAGGCCGGCTCCTCAGGGTGAGATGTCCTGATCCTCTACCAATTGCTTTATCAATTTTAGGTAATATCTTGTAGTCCCTCGCCGTAACGGCCAAGAGATCAGCATGCTCATCCTGATTCCCAAGGACAGTTGACCCTGAACGCAGAGGGGCTACAGGCACTGCCCCCGGCCCCACATGTGACTTTTGCCTGCCCCCAACTTAACTGCCAAGAAGCCTCACTGATAACATCGACAGTCGATTAGCGTGTGTTTTGTGAGTTGTATGTATTATGTTCTGCATTCTTACAGTAAAATGATGTAGAGACAACAAAATGTTATTAAGAAAATCGTAAGGAAGAGGGGCGCCTGGGAGGCTCAGTCAATTTTGGCCAGCTCTCGGTGTTGGCTCAGATCATGATCTCGTGGTTTGTGAGTTCGAGCCCCCTCCAGGCTCACTGCTCTCAGCTCAGATCCTGCTTCAGATTCTCTGCCCCCCACCTCTCTGTCCTGCTGCTCACGCTCTCTCTCTCTCGAAAACAAATAAAACATTAAAAAGGAAAGAATAAGGAAGAAAAAATACATTTCCTGTACTGTATTTATGGAGAAAAACCCACTTATCGGGGGGCCTGTGTTGCTCGAGGACCAGCCTGAAGGGTCCTTCCTCCGAACTGCTGCCAGCGTTCCGATTTCTCTACAGTCAGAAATCTATCACGGAGCATCCTCACGAGTCTGTCGTGGCCTTAGTCCTACGGTTAGATGACACGAGGCTCGCTGCTGGCTATTCTGACCTTGCCGAATCCGTTTCTTCGTTGGCCGAGATCTGGCCTCTAGCTCACAGGAGTAACATCCCCTGAGCTTTGCCTTGGACAGGGGTTGGCTGGTCACCTTTCACTCACGACACCGTGGCGGGCACAAAACAGGGCTGCCCCGTCTGCGCCCGAGGGCCTCGTGGGGGCCGCCCTGCTGCCTTCCTGCGTCAGTTCTGGCTGCGAAGATGTCTCGGCCAGCTGGTGCTTCTCTTCACAACCAACCTTATGCTCTTGCTAGGCTGCTAAGAAAATATTTTTATGTCAATTACGAAAGCTTAGTAAATTTCCAGGGTGTCTTACTGTCGACAATAGGGTGTTAATTTTTCTTGAAATCCAATGTGACATTTTTAGCCTAAAAATGTGTTTCCTTTTATTATAAAGAATCTGCTCAAATTATATTCTTAAATTATATGTTCTGTTCCTTAGTGTAATTTTCTTCCTCCGACGCTCTAATTGCGCCCGTGGTGAATCTCTTTTAACTATTTTCCATTTTACTTGCAATTGCTTTTTTAAGAAAACGTGATGTCGTGGGAGATCTCCAGCACAAACTCGGACACAGACTGTGTGATGCTCTTGTATGTCCCCCCCCACCTGTCACCGTCCTTCTGTTCTCCAGACGTCACCGGCACCCAGAGTCCACGCTCCACGTCAGGGTTCACCCTTGGCGCTGTGCAGTCTGGGTTTGGAGAGATGTGTAGTGACAGGTAGCCACCATTATCATTTCATCCAGGACAGTTTCACTTCCCTAAGAATCCTCATGCTCACGTAACAGCCCTGCCTCCCCCCCAGCCCCTGGCGACCTCTGATGCTGTCTCCGTGGTCCTGCCTTTTCCAGAGCATCAGGCACTTGGAATCCTACAGGACGCACCCTTTCCAGATGGGCTGCTGTCACTTAGTGAAATGCACGTAAGGATACTCCATGTCTTCTTTATAATTTTTTTTGTTATGTTTCCTTACTTTGAAAGAGAAAGAGACAGAATGTGAGCAGGAGAGGGGCAGAGAGAGTGGAAGACACAGATCCAAAGCAGCTCCAGGCTCTGAGCCGTCAGCACAGAGCCCAATGCGGGGCTCAAACCCACGAACCGTGAGATCATGACCTGAGCCGAAATTAAGACTCGAGGCTTAACTGACCGAGTCACCCAGGTGCCCCTCTCCGTATAAACTTTAGAATCAGTTCATCAATATCCACAAAATAACTTCTTGGGGTTTTATTGGGATTGTTTTGAATCTGTAGATCAAACTGGGAAGAGCTCACATCTCGACAATATTGAGTCTTTCTATTCATGAGCAGGGGCTCCTCTGCATTTATTTAGTGCTGCTTTGGTTTCTTTCATCCGGGCTTTGTAGTTTCCCTCATACAGATCATGTATGTATTTTGTTAGATTTCAATCAAAATACTTCATTTTGGGAGAGTGCTAGTGCAGATGGTACTGTGTTCGTAATTTCAAGTTCCGCTTGTTTATTGCCCTCAAGTAGGAAAACACTTGACATTTGTATGTTACCCTTGTGTCCTGTAAGCTTCTTATAACCTCCTATTTGTTCCAGGCATTGAGGCTGCTCATCAGTTCTTTGGGATTTTCTACAAAGACACTCATGTCACCTGCAACAGTTTTATTTCTTCTCTCTCGGTCTCTGTGCCCTTTCCCCTCTTTTCTTATCTTATTCCATTGGGTGACACTTCTGGTATGACATGAAAAGGAAGTGAGGGGTACATCCTCGCCTAGGACCTGATGTTAGGGGGGCACAGCTTCAAGGTTCTCACCCCTGAGCACGATGCTAGCTGTAGGTTTTCTGCAGATATTCTTTGCCAAGTTGAGGAAGTTCCCTTTTATTTCTGTTGGCCAAGGGTGCTTATCATGAGTAGATGTTGGATGTTGTCAAATGATTTTTATTACATCTATTGATATAATGTGTGATTTTTCTTCGTTAGCACGTTCATACAATGGATTAATTGATTTCTGAGTGTTGAATCAGCCTTGCTTACCTAAGATAAATCTGACTTGCTTGTGATGTATAATTCTTTTTGTACTTTGTTGGATTCAATTTCCTAATATTTTGTTGAGGATTTTTGCATCTATGCTCCTGAAAGATATTAATATGCAGTTTTCTTTTCTTGCGATGTTTGTCTAGTTTTTGAATTAGGGGAATGCTGGTCACATCAAATGAATTAAGAAGCATTCTCTCTGCTTCTGTCTTCTGAAAAAGATTGTGAATAAATGGTAGAATTTCTTCCTTAAGTGCTTGGTAGAATTCACCACTAAACCCATCTGGGCCTGGTGCTTGATGTTTTGAAAGGTTATTAAGTCTTGATTCAATATCTTTAATAGATACAGGCCTCCTCAGATCGCCGGGGTCTTCTCGAGGGAGTTTTGCAGATTGTGTCTTTCAAGGAATCGACCTTCTCCACCTGCATTATCACCTTTGTGGGCACTTGTCATGCTCCTTTGTCATTTTGACAAAGTCCAGGCAATGTCCTCTCTCTCATTTCCGATACTAGCAATGTGTGTGCTCCGCTTTGGTGGAGGCTTACGGATTTTATTGATCTTTTCAAAGAACCATCCTTTGGCTTTGTTGACTTTATCTATTAATTTCCTGTTTCTATTTTCATTGAGTCGTGTTCTCGTTTTTTAAATTGTTTTTTAGAGAGAGAGAGAGAGGGAGGGCACGCACACAGGGGAGGGGCAGAGAGAGACACAGGATCTAAAGCAGGTTCCAGGCTCTGAGCTGTCAGCACAGAGCCCGACGTGGGGCTCAGACTCACAAACCACAAGATCATGACCTGAGCAGAAGTCAGATGCTCAACCGACTGAGCCCCCAGGCGCCCCTCTAATTTTTATTATTTCTTTTCATCTGCTTACTTTAAATTCAATTTGCTCTTCTTTTTCTAGTTTCCCAAGATAGAAGCTTAGATCATGGATTTCAGATCTTTCTTCTTTTCTAATATAGGCATTTAATGCTATAACCCCCCCCAAGCACTCACACAAATTCTAATAAGTTGTTTTTCATTTATTTCAAAATATTTTTAAATTTCTCTTGAGATTCTTTCTTTGACCCATGTGTTACTTAGAAGCGTGTGGTTTTAAATCTCCATATACTTGAGGATTCTTCAATTATCTTCCATCATTGACTTCTGGTTCAGTTCCGCTGTGGTCTGAGAGCATACCTTGTATGGGTCTGTTCTTTGCAATCTGTTGAGGCGTGTTTCTGGCCCAGAACGCGGTCCGCCTTAGTGACGCCCCACGTGCGCATCGGTGGACGTCCTGCTGCTGTCAGAGGGTCTGTGGCTGTCAGTTGTGCCCAGCTGGTTGGTGGTGATGTTGAGTTCAGCTATATCCTTACTGATTTTCTGCGTGGAGGAGACCCACATTTTATTGGGTTATTTGAATCGGTGTCACTAGAGCAGCACGCTCCTGTGGCTGCACCATGGTTTTCTATTGATCTTCGGTTTTCAGGGCTTGGCCTTTGATGTACGTAAGTGCGGTTTTCTTTGTATTTGTTCTCCTGGGGTCTGCTGAGCTGCTTAAATCTATCCGTTCATCTTTTCCAACAAAATTGGAAAATTCTCGGCTGTTATTTCTCTCTTCTCTTCCTTACTATAATTAACGTGTATACGCAAGTTTTTAATATTACCTATAGGCTCCCGAGAGTCACTTCATGTTCTGAATCTTCTTTTCTTCTCTGTCCTGTTTGCATGAGCACAGAAAAAAGTGATGGATGACATTATCTGTTTACAGTCATCCTGGGTCCCCACCCCATCCTCGCCAAGTCCTGCTTTGGGTCCCCACCCAGAGTCTTTGCGGCAGTGCTTTCGTCCACCACGGTGAGGGCTTGTCCCCCGGAAAGGGGGGTCTGGTTAGGAACCGCCTGGCCATGAATGGAAGCAGACGCTGTTGTATTCGATTCTTTTGTTCACAAGAAGATCACAACAACAATATTCTTAATTATCAACGCAAAAATAGCAGAGGAAAATTCAGCCATAGTCCGAAAATCGGTAACAGTCTGAAATCTCTCAGAGAAAAATTATGTTTCCTGATCAAATCTTTATAGCTTCAATTAAAATGTCTTCAGATGCAAATAAGCACCACACGTTTTTGTTTTAGTGTTGAAAATAGTTTACTGATTTCTATTTAGACTGACAACCAAGTCAGCTTTGTGCAAACCACAGCAAGGCCGCTTCTGCGGCCCCAGTGCAGGCGGGGTGGGTCCCCTCGGGCTCTGTCACATCCGCTCAGGGCTCACACTCCTGGCGAGGCCCCAGCTGGGAATGGAATGGACATTTGGTCATCAGCCGGCTTCGTGGCCTCGGGTGCTCCGTTGGGATAGACGGAATCTGTCGTGTTATTTTCCTCTTTCCTTTGGTTGAGTGTTAAATTCACTTAAAAAAATAAATAGTAACAGAACCCAGAGTTGAACATCTTCAGCTCAGCGTCGCTGTGCCCACCCCGGAGCCTGCTTCTCCCGGCCCCGCCATCGTGGGCTGAGCCTGTGTCACCCGCCTGCCGTCTGCTGTGCCCAGGGCGTGAGGAAGGTTCCAGAGCCGGCTTGGGGGGACTGGGAGCGGCAGGGCAGGGCGCGGTCCTCCGAGGACCCCCAGCCGTCCCGCCGGTCCGCCCCGGGCTGCGTGCTTTGCAGCCGGGAATCTCAACCAGGCCGAGGGAGAAGCGTCTATCAGGTAATTTTACACTAACAGCCAAGTCAGCCTCACACATCGCCCAGCGATGTGGTCACACCAGCAAAACGCCTCCCAGATACTTACAAAGTGACGAAATGGGAAAGGGCCCCGAGCCAGCTAGTACTTTCCTTTTAAGGCCAGACGGAGCCTGAGCGCGAGCGTGTGCAGGTGATGATGAGGCCTCGGGTCGGCCTTCCTGGGACCCGCGCCCTCCCTGGCTGCGCCGGCGGCCACCCACTCGGCTGCCAGACCGGGCTCCGCGTACAGGGGCGACTGTTCTGGTTAAAGGGATTAATTTGGAAGGTTGTTGGCGACACCTTTCTGTTTTGTTCTTTTAATCTTCTAATTATAAAAGTTGTTATTGTAGGGACGCCTGGGGGGCTCAGTAGGTTACACATCTGACTCTTGACTTCGGCTCAGGTCATGATCTCACGGTTCGTGGGTTCAAGCCCCGAGTCGGGTTCTGCACTGACAGTGTGGAGACTGCCTCTGAGCCTCTCTCCCTCCCTTTCTCTCTCCCTGCCCCTCCCCTGCTCGTGCTCTTTCTCTCAAAAATAAATAAACATTAATAGAGCGTTTTATTGCAACAGAAACATAAACCAGAAAGACCACACAAGGAAGCACCGCTGAGAAAGTGGTCCAGGGCCGCCCCGGAAGGAGAGAGACTGATCCTCCTCCCGGCCTCTGCGACCCTGACTTTCACAGGAGTCACGGGCGTGCCCCTGTGCGGTTTTACACCCAGTGTGCATCTCTCCAGGCTAGCCGGGTCTTGCCCAAGCTCCTGCAGGCCTGGGGTGCCACCCGGGCCTCCGAACCTATAGGGTCTCCCCCGGCCCTGCCTTGTCCTTCTTCCCAGGCCAACTGGCCCAGAGGCTTCCGGAGCGGCGAGTGCACCCTCAAGGTGCCGTCTGGCGTGTTCCTCTGTCCTCTGTCTCCTGAGGGGTGGCGGGCGGACCAGGGACAGGGGCCGACTGGGATTCTGTCCCTTTGCCAGGAGCCCGGGAAACACGGCAGGCGGTCTTTCTTTGGGATGTCAGTAGCTGCTGCCGCATAATCCGCGAGTCTCAGAGTTCACTGGGTCTACAAAGTGGCGACGGTGTCATCTCATTGTTTATTATCCATGTATTAGCTGTAGCGCTGTCATAAAGAGGCACCTGTGTCTTCTGTTCCCTGTTACCAGGGAACGGTTTGCACCAGGAAGGCAGGACAGGTGCCCGACTTTTCCTTCACTCACCAGCTTTCAAAACAATAAATCGACTCTGTATCCTCTGAAGATCACCTTCCTTTCCTTAACGTCCTGGTAAATTCTCGGAGCTGCACACGTTCGATGCGCACTGCCCTGATCCTTACGGAGGCTCGGATTGTCCCTGTAAGGAAGAACCCCTTCAAACAGGTGCCTGAGGCTTCCTTTTTAAAATAAATGTTAAATGTTAGAGTTCTTCTAGACACAAGAGAAGGTGCGACGGCGCGGAGGCCCATGAGCCTGTGGCCCGTCGCTCCTCCGATCAGGGGTCACCGTGGTACGTTTGTGACAACCAACAAACCAATGTTATTGCATTTTTGTTAATGTGAGTTCATGCATGTCTTAGATTTCACTGATTTCTCTGAATGTTTTCCTGTGCCAGGATCTCTCCCAGGACCCAACCTTACATGGTACCATCATTCCTTATTGGCTCTGTCTCTCCCTTCCTTTTCTTTTTTTAAAATTTTGCCTGCAAGTAATCTCTGCCTCCAACGTAGGGTTCGAACCCACAGCCCGAGATCAAGAGCCGTGACCTCCGCCGGCTGGGCCAGCCCGGGCCCCTCAATCTCTTCTTTTAAAACTTTTTGTCTTATTACCGACACTGCAGGATGATAGCTGCGTGGGGAGCTACGGAAAAATAATGACGATAAAATGTGTACATTTGCTCATCACTGTTGATAAAAACAGTACATATATTACATAATTTTGGTGGTTTTACAAAATAACGGTGATTCAGGGAAAGCGAGTAATAATGTTGCTGTTTTTGAAAACCAGACGAGAAACTGAGACGAGTTCAAGGAGGAGGAAGATGGTGCCCTCGAGACCCAGGCGCTCACGGACCGGCGGCTCACCGGGGCCGCGGCTGGCGGCTGTGACCTCCCCGGGACAGGGGACGCCCGCCGGCCGCTCACCCAGCGGTGGATGGAGACGCGGGTCACGGATATGCAAGTCGGAAGAGCAAAGTCTTCTCCTGTTAATCAGGGGACATTGCAATCACGTAAGGTAGAGCTAGTTCGGGGGCGTTGACTGTTGTTTCTTACGAAATTTGTTTACTTCGAAAAAGTCCAAACTCACAGAAAAGTTGAGATAATAGTGCAACAAACAGTTGTGTACTCTGCACCTACACACACCCCGTTTTAGACACTTCTGTGTATTTTGCTCTTTCTCTCCCTCCACATACGCACACACAGACACACAGAGACACAGACACACACACAGTTACACACACACAAACACAGACACACAAACACACACACAGTTACACACAGACACACAGACACACCTTTTTGTTAGAGGGCACCAAACAAGTTAAGAATCAATATAAATAATATTTTCGTGCAATATTTTACAAGATGGAATTGGATGGAAAGAACTCACGATGAGCAAAATATCAATATGGCAGAGGCAGGAGAGGCGCACCGCACCCCTGTCCGGGTACGCACCCCTGTCCGGATCTGCACCCCTGTCCGGGTGCGCACCCCTGTCCGGGTAC
>NC_043704.1:1384953-1386667 GCF_006229205.1 Suricata suricatta
GGGGGTGTTCCTGGGGGGTGATCCTGGGGGTGATCTTGGGGGTGATTTTGGGGGGGGTGATCCAGGGGGGGTGATCCTGGGGGGATGATTCTGGGGGTGATCCTGGGGGACACCCCTGCAGGGCCACTACGATGGGGCCTCTAGCAGGGCCTTGGAACAGGCTGCTGAGGAGAAGTCTGGGGGGGACACTCCTAGGGAGTAGCTCTTGGAGGAGACTGGGAAGTGGTATTTCCTGAGGCTGGTGCTCCTGCGGGTGCTCCTGGGGCATGGGGGCACTCCCACGGTGGTCCGTCGTATCTCCCAGACCGGATGGCCCACAGGGAGGAGGCCCCAGGGCACAGGTGTGAGGTGGCAGGAGCAGACGGCCGGCTGGGCACCCCTCGAAACCCGAGGCCATCACACAGCCCCCGAGGGCCCCGGGGTCGGCATAGGGAAGAGGTGCACCTTTCCTGATGTGAGCCATTACCCCCTTGCGTTCCCCCCGGTCTGGCTCCTTGCTCAGGCCACCCTGGCGCTGGCTGGTCTGTGAACCCTGGGCCCTCCTGGACGGAGCCCAGCTGTCACCAGCACCCCCTCTCCCTGGAGCGCCCCGACCCCCAGTCCAGAGTCCGCACTGCAGCTCCAGGGATGAGGTCCCCATCCCGTCACCCGTGCCCCTCAGTAGGGGGTTCTGTCTTGCCAAGGGCCGCCTGCACCCCAGGGGGGACAGGCGGTGCCCGGCCCTTTGGGGGCGGGGCGCCTGGCTGCGGCGGCTCCCTCTGACCTGACCTGGTGATAGCACTGGATTGTATTGGGGAGAAGAGTTTCTGCCACCAAACACACAAAGGGCAGAAAACCGCCGTGGGCGTGGCCCCGCCAGTGGGTGCTCCGCTGTCCTCGTGGGCTTGGTGCAGTGGCGACCCCTTGACTGTTTGTCGGGTGAAGCGGTGGAGAAGGTGGCCTCACGCTGGATGCCCAGCATAGAGGTCTCTCTATTTCTGGACGTGAACGTGGTGATTAAGGGGGAAACCACCCTCCCTGCAGTTGCTGGTATTTTAAGGCTCCACAAATGTTTATTTTCAACCTGAAGTTCTCTAAATTCACATTTTACCGTTTAACTGAATTCCTTTCATTCATTTTTTAAATGTTCGTCAGGTGAGGACACCTGTCTTTGCCCACAGATAAATAAAAATGTCTGGACTTAGAGGTTGACATTTTCCCTTTGTCTGATCTTCTCTACCCCCACCCCCACCTGCCCAGGTGATTCTGGGAAGAAAAAGAGAAAATAACGAAAGTCAAGTAATCAGAACACCACTAGGCCTCCACGAGTCTGAGTCAGGAATCTTCCCGATGTTCAAAGTGGTGAGCGCCAGGGAAGGTCGGCGGCGGGTCCCACGGCCAACGGGACGGTCTCCCGGGGTGGGGGGAGGAGAGTGACACCACGGCCCCCTCCCCCACTGCTCTTCCCTGTTCCCAGAAGTCCACTTTAGGGCAGAGACTCGGAAAACATGCAGGCCTGGGGGCCCTGCCAAGATGCCGAGCTGGCCGGGCTGCTGGCCCCTGTCCCGACCAGCCCCGAGGGGCCGCAGGAGCAGCCTGTCACCTAGAGGTGAGCGGCAGAGGCCCCGACAGCTGGGTGGGCGGCGCCTGCGGCCGACCAGAGCCTCAAGACAGGGGTGCGCACCCAGACAGGGGTGCAGATCCGGACAGGGGTGAGTACCCGGACGGGTGCAGA
>NC_043704.1:1386767-1401324 GCF_006229205.1 Suricata suricatta
CCCCCCCAGGATCACCCCCAGGAGCACCCCCCCAGGAGCACCCCCCAGGAGCTCCCTGCTCCACGGCCCAGGGGGATGGCCTGTTCCACCTCTGGTGGCGGCCAGACAAGAAACGGGAGCTGTGCTTCTGGGTTTCTTGGCAAACGCTGACGCGGCCCTGTGAGGACAGAAAGCACCTGTCAGGGGCTCAAAACCAAAGAGCCGGGGTGGGCCCCCCCCGCCCCCACCCTGCGCTTCGTGCTGAGGCAGGATGGCTCAGGATTCTGCGGTCTCACTGGGGACACTGCGTGAGGGTATCTCTTCCCGCCTGCCCTTGCTCCGTCTGTACCGAGGACCAGCCCTCCCTGGGTGGTCAGAAAGGGCGCCTCCTCTCCGTCCTGCAGCACCCAGCAGACCTCGCCCGTCTGGGGTCTGACCGACAGAAGCCTTGCACACTGCCGGTGGGCCTACAGGAAAAGGTCCTACAAGTGGCCATCAGCGGGGTCAGTGCATGTGGGACCACCTCTCTGTGACGGCCCCGCTCACAGCCCCCTGCACAGCGGGGACCCCGATGGTCCCCAGTCAGACGGGGCGTCAGGCGGGGCTGATGTGCACTTCCCTCATGGGGCGCTATGCTCCCACTTTAGAACAGGTGCATTTCACCGTGCACTGGGTGTGTGCGTGTTGTGTGTGCATGAGTGTGCTGTGCGTGTGTGTGCATGTCACATGGGTGTTTGATGAATGTGTGTGTGCGTATAGGCATGTGGTGTGTGTGTGAGTGGTGTGTGCACATGTATATGTGCGTGTGCGCTTTGTCCGCGAGGTGCACGGCCCCTTTCTCCTTTACCTTAGGTCACGATGGCCTTGCTGTGCAGAAATAGCACCATTTTTATGCAGCCAAATACGTCAGCGGTTCGCAGCTCCCAGGTTTTGTGAGACCGCTTAGCAACCCTTTTCCTGTCGGGCGAGCACTGGGTGCCCTACGTCAGCGGCGAATCCCGGGAATCCACCCCCACAACCAGGAGCACACTGTACTCTGTATGGGGGCCAACTTGACACTAAATTATATGTGATAAATAAGAAAATAAAGAAGAAGAAAGATAAATAAATAAAACCCCTTTTTCCAACTTCAACGTTCTAAAGAAACCCTCAATTTTAAAGCCGTCGGATCCTGCCGGGTGGCGTGATGCATGAGCCCAATGACCCAGCCCGCGGCACCCGTCGGTCGGCACGGGGGCTGCTGGGGCTCTTCTGCCCTGTGACAGCTCTGCACGGGCACACGGCTTTGAGAGTGCGGCTTTACAACATGTTTTAAACACTCTTTTTTCCCCCAAATTATCCCCGCTTTTCCTGTGCATTTGCTTTTCCCGACGGCCTTGGTAAGAGACGGTCTCCTTCGGGTGAGCTCACGTCTGGGTCTGGATCCCGCTCGCCCCCGCGCCCTGGGCCCCGGCGCCCAGAAGCGCCCGGAGACCCTCCCGGCCTCCGGCAGCTCCCGGGCGCGTGTCTGTCTCCTGCACGTCGCCCTTGCTCACAGCCACTCCCCTTCCTCAGCCTCCAGAAAATGCCCGCACAACTGTTTCCCTCCTCTCGGCATCCGGATGACCGAGGGGGGAGAGGGCTTTGGATCGCGGCGCAGCACCTCCGCCCCTGGCCCGCGGGCCTCACAGCACTGCGTGGGCAGTGCCCGGAGTGACACCACTTATGTTTCCTTTTATGGTGAGGCGCGGAGAGCTCTGCTTTGTGTCCAGGGCAGGGGGCTGTCAGAGCGTCTGTCCTCTGTCATGTGTCGGGTCCAGGCCGGCTTCGGAGTCTGGGCGTCACCCTCGCCGGCGCTGTCTTTACTGCGAGTGGGGGACCTGGTCTGGAGGGACTCTGAAGGTGGAGGACCCCTGGCCTGGGGGCGAGGAACAGAGAAGAGGGGTCCCCAGGCCAGGGAAGAAGGAACGCAAGTCCACTCTCATTTCAGCCAAGAGCCTCCAAAGGTGAGGCCTGCCCTCCCGGCACCCCCTTCCCTTGGCCGGACCGTGACCTTTGGGAGCACGTGGCCTCCGGGAGACCCGGGACGCCAGGCACTGAGGGCACATGGGTCCTGTCTACTCTCACCTACCCGACTGCCCTGACTCTTGCCACATCCGCTTGCTTCATCCTGGGACGCTGACTCACTGGCACACGCTGTGTTTTTCTTGGAGTCTGACTGCATTTTTCTCCTCCCGATGACAGAAATATGTGTCTTCACCCCAGCCCATCGCGCTCCCGAATTACTCTGCTGTTGACAGGTGCCACCTGTGCCCACAGGGGTCTGTGATTCCTGCCTCCCTCGGAAGGCAGCTGTGCGCTCTCGGGGTGCAGCCCCTTTGTCCCAGGCCCGGGTCTTCCTCTCTCTTACAAATGTCGTTTCAGACGGGAAGTGTGTGTTCCGAGCTCTGGCAGGTCGGAAGATGGCTGCCCTTCACTGGCAGCCATGATGGACTGTTTGGCTGGGTATAGAATTCTGGGTCCTGAATCCTTATCATCAGAAGCCTGAAGGCCTTTCCCCAAAACCTAACACCAGCAGCACGGATGCCAGTGCGATTCCACTCCTTTGGAGACAGCTTCCTCTTCCCCCTGCCAAACTTCCAGAATCTTCTCTACACGGTTTGCACAACAAAACTTGAGCAGGTGTGTCCGCTGTGGGTGTCTTGACCTTCACCCCACGTAGGACAATTGGCCTTTCCACCTGTCTTTCTGCAGCCCTGGGAAATTTCTTGTACTGGTTTTGTGAGTATTTTCTTCCCTAAGTTTTGGGTTCCTCATCCTGGAACTGCCATCAGGCGGGTTTTGGAGCACCTGGACGAAGCTTCCAGACTTCTTACTGTTTCCCTCATAAATCCACGTCTTTGTCTATTTTCTCTGCATTTTAGAAACTTCTTCTTTTTCCTCTCTGGCCTTCCCTCTGAGTTTTTATTTTGCAAATTGTATTCCAAATTTCAAGAACTCTGATGTTCTCCAGGTGCTCCTTGTTTCCAGAGTTCTGTTCTTGCTACGGGTGTGGCATCTCTAGGGGCCTCTTCCAGGAACTATGGCTTCCAGAGTTTTCCAGCTCTGACACATCAAGTGTGGAGACCTGGGCCCCATGTCTAACTATAGCGCCTGAGGGCTGTGTGGGGGCCATCAGGGTTGGGGGCTGTGGGAGGCTGTGGGGGGGACTGTGCGGGGGTGCTGTGGGGAGGTTGTGTCGGGAGCCGTGCTGGAGCCTGAGCTTGTCCCTGATCACTCCACTGCTTCCTCCCAAAGGTTCCTGCCTGTGTCCCTGTCAGCTCAGGCCACACCTTTGGGGCCCTGCCTCCCCTCTCTCATTGTGTGATCTTATCCTCCACCTGCCCGTGCCTCAGGACCCACACTCTCCCCTGCACCTGCCCCATGGCTCCCCGGGGGGCTATCATCCCCCTGGACCCCTGGATGTGCACCCCCCACCCCCGGGCCTCTCCCCAGGGCCAGGCTCCTCTCAGCAGGAGGACAGTTCCCAAATGCTCACAAGCCCCCCCCCCAGCGCCCAGTGTCCCCTCGGCCCAGCCGGAGGCCCCCACCCCCAGCGCTGTCCCAGCAGAGGCTGCACCTGCCACCAGCCAGCTGGATTGTTCGCTGTGCTTGTCCCGCAGGCTGTAAGCCGCAGTCGCCCCGGCCTCGCTGCCGTGTCCCTGGGGATGCCTCGGTGGCCGACCTGTCCAGTAGGAGCTCTGCAGGTCACTGTCGAATGGCCCGAGTAGGCAAAGGTGGTCAGGGCTGACACCCAGCGTCTGCAGGGCGAGGAGAGACAGCCGAGAAACGCAGGGTTCCGGGAAGGGATGTCCACGGGGGGAGGGAGGATGGGGGAGGGAAGGCCACGGGGGGGGGGGGGAGGGAGGAACAGACGCGAGGAACAGTGAGTGGACAAGAGACGTGCGGTGCTCTGTCCCCGGGGCACAGGTCTCAGGCTATCGGAAATCTCCCGAGTCGCCTGGTGTGGATGCGCCAGGCAGGAGAGAAGAACCAGCCCCGGTGACGGCAGGACACGGCCCAGGGCAGGGTCCCAGGGCCCACTCGGGCTCCGGCGGGAGGTGGCCTCTCCGGTAAGCCACCCGGGTCCCCCGGGTCGGCGTCGCCTCACCGAGCCTCCCGCAGCTCCGGCGGCCGCCGGCCCCCTGTCCCTAGTTCTGCCCCGAACCCCACCCTGCGCGTGCGCGTGCCAGCTGAAGGCCGCTTCCCCGAGGGACGGCAGCCGCCCCGAAGGGCAGTGGTCCCAGTGGACACTGGGGAGACCCAGGAACGGGGTGAGACAGGCCCCCAGAGAAGCCCATATGCAGTCAGTCAAGTGAAGTAAAAACTCCTTAATAATAAGGCTGAATAAATAGCAGCAAACACTCACGCTTTATTCCTCTTAAAAATACACATATTTCCAGGACACCGGGGCGACTCGTTGGTTCAGCACCCGACTCTGTATTTCAGCTCAGGTCGTGATCTCACAGTTTGTGAGTTTGAGCCCCGGATCAGGCTTTGCACTGACAGTGGGATTCTCTCTCTCTCGCTCGCTCGCTCTCCCTGCCCCCGTCCCCTCTTCTCCCTCTCTCTCTTTCTCTCTCTCTCAAAATACTAAATAAAAATTTTAAAAAATATACACACTTCCTAAATCTACCCACTGACAAAGTTTATAAACAACGGCACACTGGCTCAGCGCCTACCATCCAGACTGTGGTCTGAGGACCATTCCTCCCTCCGGGACCAGGACGCCTTGGACGGCGGCCTCAGGTTTGGGACAGGAAATCCCCAAGGTGAGCTTGCCGGAGCAAGAGGGCCACGGGGTGACATGTGCCCCACGGTGGGGACCGAGCACACCCCAGCATGACCCTGGAGGAGGGGACGCGTCAACAAGAGTGCCATAGATCCTTCCAGAACAAGGTTGGCAACACAGATGCCTAGTTTTGAAAATTACGCCAGACATGTAAAGAGTAGTTTTCTAAATTATGAAAATGTTACAGAAACTGTGGAAACCCCAGAGAAATAGGAAGAGGAGACTCACCCAGACCTAATCTCACCCGGCAAACAGGCCAGCTGACTTCCAAAGCACCTGCGAGACGGAGAGGGTGCCCGCCGGCCCCCCAGGCCGCAGGCGAGGCCCCCCTGCAGAGGGGTCAGGCTCCGACCCCGCGGGCCACGTCAGGGCCACAAAGGCCCCCCAGGCCGCAGGCGAGGCCCCCCCGCAGCGGGGTCAGGCTCTGACCCCGCGGGCCACGTCAGGGCCACGAAGGCCCCCCAGGCCGCTCGCTAAGCCGATCACACAGCCCGCTGAATCAGCTCCTGTGCGCCGGGCCTGGGGGCTCCGAGGGAAACGTGACCCCCGGCAGGGACAACGGACCTGGGTGGCGGCGGACAGGCACACCGGGTCTCAGAGAGGCCCCGCCACCTGCCGCTCCAGCCCCCTGGGTCCCCTGCCCCCAGGGCGAGGCAGCCTCCGCAGGCCTCAGCGAGCCCACACGACCAGCACACCCCCTTGACGGCGGGGCCTTTGAGCTCCCCATGGAAAACAATCCTGAGCAATGGGGGGAGAGCGAAGCTATCACAGAGGCCAACGCCCAGAGACTCGGGGCCTCGGTCCAGAACCTGAGGGACGTGCACTGGCCCCAACTCTGGACGTGCCCCCCCAACTTGAGGAGAAAGGCTGCGCCAGGCCACCTGCCCGGGCTCCTGGGGCCCCCTGCCACCCCCGATCGGTGCCAGGACCGGCCTGGCCCCGCCCCAGGACCACTGCCCTGTCTCGGTGGCTGCGGTCCTGCCCTGAGCGCCAGGACCCAGGACACGGAATTCAGAGGGACCCGCACGGCCTGGCCATCGGGATGGACTCTCCTGGGAGCATCGCGCCCTCGCAGCATCGGGGAAATGGGTGGGAGGGAGAAGCGGTGGCCGGGCCGGGGGCGGCGCCCAGGCTGGGGGCCGAGGGTGCGCGAGCCCGACGGGGTGGGGCCCCAACACCGGCCTGGGAGGCGCCTCTGATTCCAGGCGCCCGTGCGGGCAACATGAGCACTTCCGGGGGGACTCGGTGTACCCTGCCGTCCGGGCAGGAGACGGGGCCAGGTTGGGCCTCGCTGTCTCTCCTGCGTCTCGTCCTCCCCCGCTGCTCCCTCCTCAGGAGGAGCTGAGTCGGGGGCACGCGTGCGGCTTGCAGAGGACAGTCGCCGTGGACGACCAAGACGCGGCCCAGGTCTCGCCACACGCTGTGCTTCCAAGTGACCAACACTGAGATCTGAGCTGTGAGTGAAGGCGGGGCGGGGCGGGGGTCTCAGACGGAGGACGGGGGTCTGTGGGACGCGGGGTCCGGGTGTGGTGTGATGGCGCCCGATCCCAGCTCAGCACCAGGGACGCCGCGCGGGTCCAGAAGGCTCCACGCGAGGCCCAGGCGGTCAGCATCGGCCTTCTCCCGGGCTGTCACAGCGCCACAGAGAGAGGCACCCCCTGACACGCACACTGTGACCCCAGGAAAGCCCAGGGGCCGACGGCAGCCCGCCTGCCGCACGCTCAGCCGACGGCACGAGTGGGGGCCCCTGCAGCCCGTCACCTGTGGCGGGAGGCAGTCACCACTCAGAGAGGCCCTGTCCTCCAGCCCGGGAACCCGGGTCCTGCCCCAGCCTGGAGAGCGCTTTGTCTTCCTGAGCCTGCGGGCCCAGGCCGGTGACATGGGGCCCCAGCCCTCCAGGGACCTCCGGCAGGAATGTCCCTGCAGGGACAGAGCACCGGACGGCCTGTGTTTCCCTCATGGAATTTCAGCAGGGGTGTCCAGGGCTGGCAGGGGTGAAGGGACATAGTTCTCATCTTAAAAAACCCAAATAATATCAAGCGTCGCATTCCTAAAGCTAAAAATAAAAGTGCAACCCAACATTTCCTAAGACACAGATGTCCTGGCCAAGAACTTCCGTGGCTGCAAATCCCACTGCAAAGCAAGGATCAGACAGGAAAATAAATCACTGTGCTCGCACACAGACCTGCGGGGACGGGCCCCGCGCGGCCATGACCTCTGCTAGCCCCGCCGGCCCTGTCACGTGCGTTTCCGCACGGAGCCTCGGACGCAGGCCCCCACACGTCCGCAACGAGGCCGGGGCCTGACCTCGGCAGCCACCCCCAGCCCCAACTCAGACGCTGGGCGACAGCGTGTAGAGTGGGGACGGGCTCACCACGGGAACCCCAACTGCCGCCCTGCCCTCCCCAGGTCTTGCTGAAATCATGAGAAACAGTCACATGGGAACAGGGGGTGCCTGTCCTACAGGAGAGATGACCCGGAGTTTCTAGAATACACCCACAGCCCGGGGGGGGGGGGGCTTGACCACCCCACAATTCCTCCCATTCTGGGTGCAGAGGAGTTCGGTGGAGGACCCCAGCGTCACCCTCCAGTAAGCCAGGAGGCCAGGAGGTGGGGGGGAGGGGTCCCACCCACAGCCCCTTCCCCGGCCCGGCGGGTGCACAGAGAGTCACTGGAGGGGACTTGGTGTTTATGAAGAGCCCGTGTTGGGGGCAGAAGGGGCCCTGGGCAGGACTTGTCAGCTCTGGGACAGCAAGGGGCACTCGGCCACACCAGGAAAACAAACCAGGAATCTGGGGAGTTCAGAGATGCCCCCAGGACTGAAACACTGACGTCAGGAGATGTGTGTGGCCAGAGGGGCCGCGCCCTGGGGCAGAGCGGACGGCGGCTCGAGGGAGGGGAGGATCAGACTCGGGACCCCTCCCCATGCCCTCAGTCTTCTGGCCAGAAGGGCCCGAGGGGACAGACCCCGGCGGTGGCATAGGAGTCTGGGGTCCTCTCTTGGCTGCTGAGCAGCAGGGCCGGCCCCGAGCTCCCGGCACGGACCCCAAACTCCCCAAGAACTGGGCACGTCGGTCCTTTCTTCGCCCTTCACTTTTGGGTCTTGAGTTTCCCCTGTGGGACTTGGGGGACGTGAGAGGCATTCCACTGGGCATCACGTGTCACTGCTGCCCCCTCCCGAGGGAAGCCAGGCTGGACGTCCTTCAGAACAGAGGGGACGAGGGTGCAGGACGGTCTTGAGGGGAGGGGAAGGGCAGCCTCACGAGGCCGCAGCTGCCCCAACAGAGACCCCCTCCCCACCACGCCGGGGCCCTGCCAGGGGTGCCCAGGCCCTCTCTCCCCCAGACAGACTCCTCCCTCCGGGCCCGGGGGACCCTGGCTGACTGCGCGGAGGGACCACAGCCCCTGCCCCACGCGTCCAGAAGTGGGGCTTGAGGACGTCTCATCTGTGACCCTGGTGCGGACACAAGGCGCCCCCACGCCCTCGCCCTGGGGGGGCAGCACCGGCACCTGGCGCTGACCTGCCCCCCACCCCCACCGCCAGCAGCTCACAGGACGGCGCGGCCAAGTGCCCCGTGTAGGACGGCCGCCCAGACCCCGAGCAGGCGGAGGGGACAGACAGGCCGAGGCCCCAGATGCACGCACCCCCGACTCCCCCCGGAGCTGGGCCCCGGCGCATCTCGCTTCCGCTATAAATATCTGTGTGAGTCAGAAGAGAGCGCTGCCAGCCGGGCAGCCCGCCCCTCCCGGTGGCGGCTCGGCGGCCCGCGTGAGGGTCCAGGCGCCCCGCGCTCGCCAGGCCTCGGCCTACTTTCCAGGCCAAAAGCGAGGTTTCACTGGAAAATGATGAACAAAGGAAGGATTTCTGCATCTCTGCTCCAGCTCCTGCCGGGCTGGGGGCTGCAGTGACTGTGTGCCCTGGGAGTGGGGGTGGGGCCCTGGGAGGGACGGAGGAGCCCCCACCGCCTGGAGCTGAGGACCGGGGACAGGCCAGCCAGGCTGTCCCCCAGAGGGGCCCCAAGGAGGGCCCCGGGGTCCACCTCCTGCTCTCTCCCCTTCCTGCCCTCCTTCCCACAACACCAAGTCCTTCCAACAAGACCCGAGTGAGTCCTAATGTGTCTCTGTCCCCTGCCAGGAGCTGGGCCGGGGCCAGGGCAGGCCTGGGGCCAAGACCCCAGATGGGGGGCCCCGCCCACCTGCCCCACTGTGGCCTTTGCTTCCTCTCCCCTCCCCAACCCAGCCACATCGTGGAGCCCTGCTGTCCAGTAACAAGGACTCGTTCCATCCCTGGCCTCCGACGTCTGACCCCTGAGCCCCAGTGGCTGAGAAGCGGGGTGGGCGGAGCCTGACACAGGCTCCTGCTTCTGGTGCTGGGGCTCAACTTTGGAGGACACGCAAGGGGCCCCCTTGTCAGCTGCCTTAGGGGTTCAGAGAAACAGCTCTTCCCCGGTCCTCTCCTCTCCCTGGGCCCCCATCCCGGGGACGCTCCGCTCCAGCCCGGCCCCCACAGGCACCCCCACCTCGGTGGGACCCGATTTGAGACAGAAACTTAAATACATTGGGAACATGTTTGCACACGGGGCACACGCCGTGGGCTTACTACCGGGAGGCATGGGACCAGAGAGGAAGTAAACCTAGTAACAGGGTGTGTGTCTTGTTTGCACATCTTCCGGATTTCCCACGGCTCCCACCTGAGCGCCTGCACTTCCGCCCGGACCCCACCTCCCCTCCCTGCCCTCCCCTCCGCACCCCGATTTCTCCCTGCACTCTCGCACCACATCCCCACGCCTGCTGGACGGAAGGTGCCGGGGCTGCAGGGTCCGGGACGCGGACCCTGCTGTGGCGGGGGGGGGGGGGGCGGGGGCGCGGAGGGGGGCTGCACCCACACCCAGAGCAGCTCTGACCTGCAGGCCCCCAGGCCACTCTCCGAATCTGCACCCAACAGGTGCTCGGTGGCTCGGACACTCGCTAGAGCAGGAGAGGTTTGGCGATTCAGACACCAGACCTCTGACGCTTCTAACTGCTCCCGGCAGCAGGAAGTGAGCACAGGGGACACGGACACACAGCACTCGAGGGACAGTGTCCCTGCTTCCAAAGTCGCCCGGCAAGTGTGTCTCATCCTCTGACTTCATGTACTGAACTGGAAAGTGTGCATCTTTGAGGCTGAATTCTTCCCTCTGGGTTTGCTCTGTCCCCACTCACTGGCCCCCGCGACGCTGGCATTCATTAGCTTCTGCCGGGACACGCCGGGCCCTGCCCTCCCGCAGCCCGCCGGCCCTCCACGCCCTGAGACGTGATGGGCAGCGCCTCCTGCCCACCTGGGGCCTCTTTACACCCGCGGGGACGGAGGCAGGCTCCCCCCCACCCCGGGCACACGCTCGAACGTGTGGGGGAGAGCGGGCCAGAGTCACACTTGGCGTCCTCCCCCGGGGACCATGCCCATCCCAGACCCAACGGGGGCAAGTGACAGGCTGGGGGCCTGGACCTGGTGGTCAGTGGTGGACCCGGTTTTCAACGTGAGTCCCAACACCGGGAAGGTGACCCTAACCCTACACACAGCCTGTTTGGAGGTCAGCGCCCCTGCGTGTGGGGTGCCCGCGACGCCCCTCGGTGCGGGGGTGGGGGAAGGCCTCTTCTCTCCCACCCTGTGCTCAGCCGGGGACTGAGCCCTCTGAGGCCCGGGGTCAGGGACCAGGTCCCCCGCTGTGCTGGGCTCTGATGGAAGGTGGGAGGGGTGGCGAGGAGGTCACAGCAGCTCCCCGAGGGGGCAGTGCCCGGGGGGTCCGGGCTCATCGACTGTCACGTGCAGGGTGGGCGGGGGCACCCAGACGCGCCCACCAGTGGGAGCCCCCAGTCCCCACCCTGCAGAGGCGCTCGACACCCCAGCAGTGGTTAAACGGTGGCCCCTGAAAGGCGTGTCCGTGTCCTAAAGCCCGGAGCCTGCGTGTGGAGACGGGGTCTCTGCAGATGTGACTGAGACACGGTCCTCTCAGGTCATCTGGGGCCCTACGTCCACTGAGGGGCGTCCCTGTAAGAGAGGACAAGGTGAGGAGAGGCCTCATGGAGGGGACGCAAGGCCGGCAGACTTGAGGCCAGTAGGCAGGGCCACCGGCCTTGGAGGAGGCAGGAAGGGCCCCTGCCCAGAGCCGCCAGAGGGGGCGCAGCCCTTGGCGCAGGGACACGGGATGCCCCGCCTCCCGACGTAAGTCCCGGGCTTCTGCTGGGGCAGCCGGACGCCGAGTGCACCCCACACCCCAGCTCAGGGCTGAGGCCACTGGGACCCCGCCGGGACAGGAGGGGACACGGTCCGCAGAGGGGACGGCAGAGTCAGGCCCCAGAGCTGGGTGCAGGCCCCACCCGGGCACCACCGTCCCCTCCCACCCCAGTGCGGGGCTACCCCAGGAAGACTGCAGGTGTTGACCTGTCCCCATGGGTAAGGACTCAGGAAAGTTATAAGGCGGGGGTCTGACCCATGTAAGTCCTAACCCCGGGGCTTCAACAAGAGCCCAGTCCAGGCCCCGCCCCCTCGACCAATGGGCCCTTGTGGCGGGTGTGGGGGCGGGGGCAGGACACCCTGGAGGGGAAAGGGCCCAGGGGATTTTGGGACACACGCCTGCTGAGACCCACAGTCCCGGACCCCAGCGGGCCCTGGTCTCATGCACCAAGTGCAAGGAAGCGGTGGCCCCGAGACCCCTGGGGGGCTGGGTGCTTGGCCACAGGGTGACATGGCCGAGGTGTGGGGTCTGGCGCTCGCTCAGCCCCCCTGCCCAGCAGACGTGCATGCGCCCCAATGACCCGACCGTCTGCACATCTGGTTTTATCACCTTCTGGTCTCGCATCTGGCGGTGCCTATGGCCCCTTCTGGAAGGCCCAGGAAGGGACAGCCCTGCTTGGAGGGCGGCAGCGGGGCAGGGCCTTCCTGGTCACTGGTCCCCTGCCTGGATGTTCACGCCCCTTGCAGACCCAGCCTGCAGAGGCCACGCCCTGGGGGAGGGCACACGCCCCTCCAGGCCCCTCCATTCTCTGAGGTGACCTCAGTGAGGGGTCTGCAAGGCTGGGGCCTTGGTGCTGGGAGTGGGGACAGAGGGTTCCAGGGAACCCTAGCTGGGGAAGCCTATGCCCCTTCCAGACCCCGCCCCTGCTCCCTCCATCACCCTCTCCACCCTCCACCCCCCCTCCCTCCATCTGCCCCCTCCACCACCTCAGAGCCAGGCCCAGCAGGACACGAGGGCCACAGGGCTGGTCACCGGCAAGGGCTCTGGGCTCGCTGGACGTGGCCCTTGCTGTGCTGCCCCCCCCCCACCGTCCACACTCCCCGAACAGGGTCTGAGAACCTGCTCACGGCCAGGACGTCAGGCTGCACTCCTAGCCCAGTCCTCCCCACGCTCAGCCCTGTCCCTGCGTCCCCGTGTGACATCTCTGCTCCTCTCCACTCTGCCGCACGCACACACGCCACGTGCTCCCCCCTCCATGCGATGTCAGCCTCGGGGTGCCAAGCTCCCGACCCAGGGGACCCGGCAGACCTTCTGTGTTGGCCTCCCCGTGGGACCCGGGCCGGCGCCGGGCTCTGAGGGCACCTGTCGGCTCTGAGGCCGCACAGTCAGCTCCCGAGTCCTTGAGCTAAAAATACGCTTGCTGAGGTCAGAACAGAACACAGCCTGCTCTGCAAAACCGCCAGAGGCCCTCCTGCCAGCTCCCGGACCCGCGGCCACCAGCCCTCTCTCCGCGGGAAATGCTGAACCTCGCAAGGTCACTCGGTGTCTCGCGTCCCGGGCCAGAGTCCCCGCCGAGAGTGGCCGCCCTGGCCTCCGTTCTGGCCCCCCACCGGGGCTGGCGCCTGGGCAGGCTGCGGACAGTGGGGCACGGCTCCCGGCAGGGCGGACACCCTCCAGCCTGGGCCCGCGCCCCCTGCCTGGGCTCCCCCTCAGTTCTGAGTGCTGGGCTCTGGGTCCCCAGACCCATCCTGCACTCGCGCATCCAGAATCACGGCGACAGCTAAGCCCGACCATCTGCTCTGGCCAGAGGGGTGCACGTGGAAGCGGCTGGCGGGCCTCTCCAGTAACGTCCGGTGAACAGACACCTCTCGCTGGCTGGAATACAGAGACGGCAGCTGGCACTCAGGCAGCCCTCTTAGACCATGAGTTAACAGCCAAGTCCTGAGGATGACTTCTGAGAGATGGGGTCCCGGCCCAGCCCTGGCATGCCAGCTTACAGGCGAGAAAATGAAAACTCTATCTTTAAAGCCACTTACTTCTTTTCTAGTCTTTCCTACAACGGTACAACGTTGCTAAGAATGGTGGGGGCAGCTCTCCAAAGGCACGATTGCCAGAGGTCACCGGGAAGACACTCTGGAGCAGCCTCGCCAAGTCACTGCCCACCCCTGAGGCCGACGTGACGCTGTGTCCGCTACACTTCAGATTAAGATAGGTCTGACAGATGATACAGGCTTGTGAAAAGTCTTATGTACCCTGAAATAATCCCTTTTAGATGAGAATTATGTCTTAATTCTTTCTTAAATGCTGGTAAAAACCTTTGAAGGGTTTTATCTACTGATTCCATTGAATTTGTGTTCCCAGGACTTCTCAGGTTATTTCCCCAGGTCTGCTTTGTTATGGCTAATTTTTCCAGGATTGTGTCCGCTTCACCCAGGTTTTCAAATACATGGGCATAAAGTGGCAGGAGACACCCTCCCCATCCCGGGGCCTCTGCCGTCCTGCCTACCGCCCCCACCACACTCCGGTCCTGGTCAGGGCCACAAAGCCTTGTCCCGCCGGTGTCGCTCAGGGCATCGCTGACCCTCACTCAGTTTTCTTTTACGCTTGATATTCGTCTCCCTTTTCCCGAAAGTCCTCTCCACCCTCTTCTCACGTCTCTGACCAGATCACACGGTTCTGTCCTTTTCTGCCGCCCCGCCCCCAACAACGCCCCCCGCACGGACCTGAGGGTCATGGAACTTCCGCCTTGGCTCAGCAAGGTGGGAGCAGGACTTAGCGCCCCGGGGCCCCTGCAACCCTGCCCTAGGTTGATCCTGCCCGATAAACATGTGGTACTTCCGACAGTCCCCTTTTTGGGGGTTTAACTATACACATAGGCCACTTTCTCCGCTCTTTACCACGTTCCCTTCATGTTTTCCGCACGTTTGTTTCTGCCGAATTAGAGATGATTTCTTCAGCTCTGTCTTCCCCTCCACTGGCCCCTTCTTCAACAATACCTATCATGGAATCAATCCATTGATTACCGGACCTATATTTTAAACGTTGTATTTCTTTTTTAATCCGTGAGTTTTAATCTCCATTTGTTTTATTTTTCGTTTTTAGAAATTCCATTTGGCTGGTTTCAGTTTGGCTCCATCGTGCTTTAGAGTCACGTGCTCCTTATTTCCGAGGCTGCACCCCCTTTTGATGGACTTAATTAGGTGCACCTAATTTATTGGACATTCAGTCTGAGAATCTCATCACGGGAGTATGTGTGAGTCATGCTGTGCTCCCCGTGGCTTTTTGACTCACATGTGATGCCTCGTTGCCTTTTGGGCTTGTGATTATTTGCCATGAGTTCATGCATCTTGCACTGTGCGTGCGTGGGAGCCCCCGGGGGTCCCTGGAGCCTGGGTTTCCCCACAGTCACCGCCTGCCCGAAACCCTCTGGCTCTGGACCCCCCGCAGGGAGTGTGAACGGGGGTGAGGGCCCCGAAGGCCAGCTGGCATTCACAGATGTCAAGGAGAGCTGTCCTCTCCCACCCCGGCAGGGGTGCCGGGGGAGGGGCGCTGG
>NC_043704.1:1401424-1409675 GCF_006229205.1 Suricata suricatta
GGAGGCCTCGGGAGCCGAGAGGACAAGGAGAGGCATGTGTCCCGTGGTGTGTGCAGAGCGGAGGACCAGCCCGGCCGCCTGAGATGCCCCAGCGAGTGCGGTGGGGCGTGCCTGTCCCCGGTCCCGCCTCCCAGCGTTGGGGGGCGTGGCCTGAGTCCCACCTGGTGGGGCAGGTGCTCACCTCAGCTACTGTGTTCCTGAGACGAGACGGCCCAGTGAGCCAGGAGTGACCGCGTGTCATCAGCAGAGACCAGGAGAACGAAGAGCCGGCCGCCTGCTGAGAGGTGGTTGGGTCAGCAGAGCGGCCCCGCGTCTCCGCAGGCTGGTGTCGCAGGGAGGGCCTCAGGCCCGAGAAATCTGCCCGGTGCTGTCGCAGGCCAGGATGGCCCCATGATCCGCGCACCAGGACGCTCCGAGGGCTTCCCCTGGACCAGCTGTCAAAGAGCACGTGTGGCCTGCGGCCCCCACCCCCCACCCAGGCTGCTCCTGCCCACTTTGCAGCTCCCCCCAGGGAGCCCAGGTGACCCAAGGGCTGGCAGGCCTAGGCAGGGGTGCAGGGAGGGGGCCTCGGCCCCCCCCGACACTGGCCTCCCAAGGTCCGCCTGGCAGGGAGTCCAGCTCCCTTCCTGGGCTGGTGGGAATCGCATCCCCCGGTCTGTCACATCTCAACCACTGTGTCCCTGGGTATCAGCCAGACCCCGGAACCCGGGCAGAGGGCCCTCCCCCTTTCCAAGCCTGACCTTGGCCCAGGGGTCCTGCACACTGCTGCCCAGAGCCTCCCTCTCCTGCCTTTGGCCTGAGGGCCTGGGTTGGGGGCCGGGCAGCAGGCGGCACCTGCCCAGGGCTCAGCTGTGCACCTGCTGGCCGTCCCCTGTCCGTCCCTGGAGGGCCCTCCACCAGGGCTGTGCCTGCTCGGGGCCAGCACAGAGCAGGCCCTTCCCCCGGGTGGACCACTGGGCCCCTCTCCTAAGTCCCCACCCCCGGTTCTCACGGAGCCCTTCCCCAAACTTACCAGTGTGCTCCTTTAGCCGACCCGCCTCCCGCCTCAAAGGGACCCAGCTCGGCCAATCGGGGCACCTCGCCCCCAGCCCCAGCACCGTGATTGGCTCAGGATGAGCATGTGACTCAGTGCCAGCCAATGAGCGCCTTCCCTGGGACTTCGTGGAAGCAAGAAAAAGAAGACACCCTGGGTGGGGACAGGAGCTGGGGCTAGCCGTCCCTCGTCCCTCTGGTGGGGCCGCAGGAAGTCACCTGACCCGGGGCCTGACAGAGACATGACCTGGGGCTGCAGGCGCAGGGACCCCTGGGCAGAGCGGGAGGCACCTGGGCCGGTGGGAGCAGGGTGACTTGGGCTCCGGACCGGGCAGTCAGCGGGTCCTTGCGGAGACACCTGTCTGGGGCCCCACCGAGCGCAGCCCTGCACTTGCCCGCCTAGGCAGAAGCCTGGGCAGAAGCAAGCGCCGGCTTTCCCTAAACCACATAACTAATGCAGACTTATTCTGGGAAAACAGAAATCCCAGGCGGGCGAAGAGAAAACCACATAACCGTCCATCGCCCCCAAGTCACGATGCTTAGAAGTGCGATCTTCCTTTTCCGGCCGTTTTCCTCTGCAAAATGTACACCTGCGAGTGTATGCCCCTGGGTCCTTACCCCACACCCTGGGTCAGAGTCCACTTTCTTCACTTAATAAATCGAGAACTTTCTTGTATAAATATAGAAAACAGAATCACCATTTTAAAAAATATTTACTTGAGTGCGTGTGCACGGGAAGGGGCGGGCACTGGCCCTAAAGCGGTGCGGGGGTCCAGCCACCGGGTGGGGGCGTCTGACCACGTCAGGCCACGGGAGGCACGGCCTCTCGGTCACCTGAGCCCTGTCCTTATGGTCAGCGTGCTGCTGACACTGTCATACTATGTGTCATAAAGGCTAAAATCTCCGTCCTCCCCAAAGTCATCGGTCATTCTGTTTCATTCGTGAACCGTATTTTTGTGATGCCAGACACTTTAATTTTTAATTTAACTCTTAATCCTTTTCATTCCTGCCTTTCTGATACGCTCAGAAAGTCCTTCCTCACTTTGAGAGAAAATTAACATTGTGTCCATCTATTCCTCATATTTTAATCATTTTCTTTTAAAAAGAAATCTTTTATCCACCTGGAACTCAGCTTTTTGAGTCTTGGCTGGTATTTTGGTGAGAAGTTGGGAAGGGTTGCCCGGAGGGCTGAGCAGAAGGCATTTTGGGCCCCAAGTGGCCCCGTTTTCCAGTCTCTGTATCAGAATGCGGGAGGGCGCCTGGGCGGTGTGGGCGCTTAAGCCTGACGCGTGATTCCAGGGTTGCAGGATCGAGCCCTACGTCAGGCTCCCTGCTGAGCCGGGAGCCTGCTTGGGATTCTCTCTCTCTCTCTCTCTCTCTCTCTCTCTCTCTCTCTCTCTCACTCTCGCTCGCTCTCTCCCTTTCTGTCTCTCTCAAAAGAAAATGAGATAAAATGAAGTGGGAGGAAAATACACACCCCGAAAAGAAAGTGGAGTAAATCTAGACAAAAATCAATAAGAAATCCCTTCTGCAAATAATGACAGCACTTCGACCACGACTCCTTTTCTTTGGCCGGTGTTCTCCCCGGGCCACCTGCATGGCCACCGCGGGCGGACGGCCCCAGGACCTGGGGAGCGTCGAGCCCGGCCCGCCGTCGGCCCCCGCGGCTCCGGCCCCTGGGGGCAGAGCCGGACTGCAGCAGCCCCAGGCCTCGGCCAGCAGCCACCGTGCAAGGTGGGGTGTCCTCACTCGCTGCAGACACTGTTTAACCCCGGGTTTGGAGTCTTTCCTACAAGGGCCAGAAAGTCGATTATTTTGGGCTCTGTGGGCCGTGGGGTCTCCTGGCCCCACGTTTGTGGGCTTGCGGCCCAGAGCTGCTGCGGACGACATGCAGGCAGGTGAACGAAGTCGTGGGCCCTGACAGAGTCTTCACGGTCCCCTCCCGAGCCGGCGACTGCGGCCTCTGTGCCTCGTGGGGCGCTCCGCCCCGACCTGTCCTGCGCAGGGACAGGCCCCGTGAGCCGCCAGGAACCCCCAGAGGCGGAACGGCAGCCAGCGTTGGCAGGGCTCCCGGATGTAGGGCGGAGATTCTAGGGGGTCCGGCCCCCCGCTCCGCCCCCCGCCCCCCTGCAGGTGTCGCAGGGGGTGTTTGGTGCCCGTGGGGCTGACCTCAGGCGGGTGGTGCAGGGAAGGTGAAGCGAAGGCGCGTGCAGTTTCCCCAGCGCCCCCCCCCGCAAGCTGCCTCTGAACACAGCCTCACCCCTCCCTGAGGGGTTAGGACTCCCGGGCGCCCACCGGCACCTGCGAACCGGGAGCCCTGGGTGCTGCACAGTCCTGGGTCCCGGGGGCAGTTCCCGAGTCCGTCCAGCGACCACGGGACTGCACAGGGCCTGGCACGTGGGCCTGGTCCATCAGGGCTGTCCCTGCCCTGACGCAGGGCTCTCCCCGTGTCCCCACGGCCCTCCTGGTCCAGCCGCCAGCTGTCTCAGTGGACTCGCGCTGCCCCCACCCCCTCCCCCTGGCGGGGCCGATCCCGCAGCGACCTGTCCCTGGGGCCTCCTCGCCTCTGCTGACGGCCCCACGGCGCCACTGCCACGAGTGGTCGGCACTCGCTCATCGTCGGTGTCCGTCACTCATCAGGCACCCGCCCAGGTGCTGGCCCCGCAACCAAGTCACCGGCCCGTGGAGGACACGGCGGCCACGAGCAGACAGGTCCCTGGTGGAGCCCGTAAGAAGGATGAGGCTGCGGTGTTCTGCATGGTGGGGGACCCCACGAGGCCACAGGTGGGCAGACAGCCGAGAACAGGACCAGCGGGGAGGGTGCTGCGGGGCCTCAGGGGCAGGAGTGTAGCTGGGGCGGGGGGGGGGGTCCCGTGGGACCGGGTCTCCCGGAAGGGGAAGGGCACCCCGGCTGTTATACCCAGGATGGTGCTAGTGCGGGGGCCAGAGCAGGGCGGGGAGAGGAGAGCCTCCAGCCTTGGACGGGTGGTGCAGTGGGAAGGTTCCAGATTTGTGTTTAGAGGTGGGGCCACTGACCGACGTATGTTAGGTGGTTTCCAAGGCCGAGTTCCCACCAACGGTGGCACGTCCGTCCCTGCCCCATCCCTGGGAACTGTTGGTGCACCCTGGGTTCAGTGTGGGGGCTCCATGTGGGGCATGGGGGTGGCGTGGGGGCTGGGTGCATCCTGGGTCCAAGCCTGTCTGCTTGTGCTCCCCTGGCTGGAGGCCAAGGGCTGCCGGGCCCCGCGCTCCCCGCGGAGGCCGTCCCTGGGGCTAGCCTGCCCATCTTTCTGGACCCTCCTTGCTACCCTGCTGCGTCCCCGGCCACCGCTAGAGCTGCACTGTCCCCAGGAGCCCCAGAGCCACGCTGCCGAGTCCCTGACACCAAGAACCACCTGCAGGGTTGACAAGCACCTAGGTGGCCCTGGGAGGAGCAGGGGCAGCCCCTGGGCTCTTGTTAACACCCCTCCCCTCCCCCGCCGGCCTGGGCCCTCTCTCGATGGCCAGTGTCCTCTGCCAGGTCCTGAGGCTGGCCATCCACAGACCAGCGCGGTGCCGGGGGTGCGTGGGACAGCCCGGTGGTACTGGTCCCAAAGATGCCTGCACCCCGGTCCCCGCACCCGTGGGCCTGTTCACTTCCAGGAAAAGGCGGAGGAAGGCGGCCGTCGGCCGGCCTCGGAGGAGAGGTGCTCCCGCATCACCAGGCCCGGCCCGAGGCGGTCGCCGGGGCCCTGAGCGCGGAGGGGGCCGGAGGCAGAGTGGGAACGGAGCCCCTGGGTGCGCTGCCCACGAAAACAGAGCAGTGACGGATGGCAGAGCCTGGGCCCCGGCGGCGGGCTGGGCGCGTGGGAGCCGGCGCCCTGCAGCTTCCCAGCCAGGACGCAGGCGGCCGGAGCTCGGGGCCCGGCATGTCTGGGAACGCTCGGCGGGCGGGGCGGAGAGCCCCGCGGAGGCAGATAAGGACCCGCTCGGCCTCCTCCCTCCCCTCCTCCCTCCCGCTGACGGCAGCCCTGCTGTGCCCACACGGGACCGCGCGGAGACCCGGGGTGGGGAGCTCCAGCCTTCCACGTCCGGCCCACCTCCCAGGGGGGACCCTGCCCGGAGCGTCTGCTGACCAGCCTCCTGAGCAGCCAGCACAGGACAGACGTCCCCAGGCTCACCTGGGCCCCGGGGACCCTCGGGCAGGCCTTGGGCTGAGTGCAGAGGCTGCTGGCTTCAGGAGGGTGCGGGTCTTCTCCGACCTCTCCCTTCCTTCCACCTGGCGTGGTCTCCGGCTGGCCCCGGCCTCCAGCCACCGCCGTCCGCCACGGACAGCCTTGGGGCCCCGCCCACCCCTCCTGGCTGCTGTGGGGACGCAGCCCCCGAGCCCCTGGGAGTGCTGCCCACGAGAGCAGAGCGGGGACCGAGGGGCGGGCCTGAGCCCAGCAGTGGGGGGCTGTCCACCCGGCTGAGCCCCGGACCGGGGGCCCCGCAGACAGGCCTCCCAGCAGCACAGCGTCGCTGCCTTTACGACTCTGCCCCAGGTGAAGGGCTGCCTGCGTCCGGGTCCGTGTGACAGCGGGGCGCTGGGGAGGCCGGGAGGCCAGCTCACAGCCGGGGCGCTCCGGGCCTCGCTTTGCCCCCGGCCTCAGTTTGGGGCCGAGGTCTCCTTGCCCAGCTGGGGTGGGGGCGTCCCCGGGCATAGCCTCATCTTCTGTCTCTGCGGCCGCGGGAGCTGGACCGGGGCCGACATGGCTGGACAGCCCCACAGGAGGCGGGCGGTGTGCCCCCCTGCTGCCCTTGCCGCCCCCTGCTCGCCCGCCTGCCCGCGGGCGCTGCCCTGTGCCCGCCTGACTGCCGGGGCCACCACCGCTCCATCCAGACCCGGGCCCGCTCTCAGGAGGGTCTCTGCTGCATCAGACAAACAGGCATCACTGGCTCATGGCCCAGACGGGGGCTCCAGCTAAGGGTCCAGCCTGGCCAGGAGTCAGGGTGAGTCACTGTCCCCTCACACCCGGCCTGTTTCTTCATGTGGTGGCCAGAGCTGACCCGGGCCAGCAAGCCCCAGGAACAGAGGAGGACCCACCCCCCTTTTCCTGGGACGGATCTGACGTGAGGCGTGGGCCACAGGACTGCCCCCGACCCCGTCCCTGACCCAGGGGGAGAGGCCAAGCCAGAGGGGGCGTGGGGTCAGCCCCCTGCAGCCACGCGAGGGAGGGGTCCCCAGTGAGACGCTGCCCAGGTGCGCATCCCCGCGTCACTCAGGAAAATCGGGAAGGACAGCATGTCCGAGCCGGGAGGCGTGGGCGCAGAGCACGGAGCCCCGGGTGACAGGCACAGACACTCGGTCACGCGGTGAGAACACAGAGTGCGAAGTGACAGAGTGTGGCCCCAGACATATCTGAAATGCCATCCGATGCAGCGGCTGGGACACCAGAGCGAGAACTGCCGGCCTCCCGTGATGATCTGAGCTTTCTCACGCCGCTCAGACACATGCCCAAGCCCTGCACTCGGGGAGACACTGCTAATAACGCCCAGGGGCTGCCCGGCCCCGCCTCCCAGCCTTGGCGGGAACCGCCCGCCCACCGAGGTCACCTTCCCAGGCCTCCGGCCAGGCCCAGGGGTCTTCACGAAGCCCCGTCGCCCCCAGTGGTAAGGCCAGGCCTCCCCGAGTCACCGGCTGGGCCCATCGGTCCACCTGAACCCGGGGGGCCCTCCTGACACGCCCTCCCTGGGGCCCCTCATCCTGGCCCTGACAGGCCGGCCAGTGACAGGTGCTCTCATCTGTCACCAGCATTGTGCCCGGGGGCACACGCCGCCCCTGCCCAGGGCCCCCCATTCGATGGGCAGTCACCCCCAGGCCTGGCCGTGGGCGCTGGCCCAGCCCCCCCAGGAGCCCCTCCGCGGGCCCGCCCGCCAGCGTCCAGCGGGAACCCAGAGCCGAGTATTGATCTCTTGGGACGTTTGGCCTGTTTCCTGATGAATAATTCACTTTAGAGCAGACCCACTGCTTACAGTTAAGTTTTGAATTCTTCTGATCAAATTTCCATCAAGCAAATGGATAGAAAAACTTAATTGACAGAGAACAGGTGCTGTCACAGCAACCTGCTCACCCGGCTCGTCTGCCAGCCGTCACAGCGTCCAGCCCCGAGCGCGGCCCTTGGGTCACGCAGGCCAAGTCTGAGCAAGATTCCCTGGACGGTCTGTCGCCGAGCCCTCGGGGACAGGCGGCGTCCACGCAGCCCGCCAGCACAACAGAGAGAAGGCGTGGTCCAGGCGCGTCACCGCTGTGCCCGCGGAGTTGGAGACCCCCCCACACAGCCTCAGGGACCGGCCGGGGGCCTCACACAGTGCGTAACCCACACCCAGGTCCAGGCACAGAGCTCCGCCCCGGTCCCTCCGCAGACTGTGTCCGCCGCGGTCTCGCCGTTCGGAGCGTCCGGCAGGTGGCCGTGCGTGTGTGTCCCGTCCCAGGCTCACCCACAGCCATGTCTGAGTGGGGCGGACTCGGAGACCCTCCCCCAGGTCTGTGAACCAAGGTCAGGGGTCTCTTGGGAAGGGCGGGCTGGGCTGTGACCCCACAAACGGGACAGCTGTCCCCTCCCCTCTCCCCCGTGCAGTAAGAGAGGACTTCACAGGGCCACGCAGCCCACAGCGGGGAAGTTCAGGGGAGCTGGGGGGAGGCGGACGGCAGGGGGTGGTCTTCCAGGCCCCCCCTCCCAGCCTCCTCAGCCTGGCCTTTGGCCCACCCCCCCCCCCCGCACCTGCTGCCCCTCCCGTCCAGAACATTCTGCTCCCAGACACCAGTGACTCCTCGCGCAGCCAGGGCTCTGCCCCCACAGCCCCCGCGGCCACTCTCTACCTGCACCTGCTTCCCTCTCCTTCAGTCCCGCCGTCACGTGTGCCTTGGTGTCCCCAATTTATCGCCAGGGCCCCCCATGAGAACGAGGGTTCAGGGTCCCCATCAGAGGATGGTGGGAGCACAGGGCCCGGCGCTGGGGGCAGGAGGGGGCGGCCGGAGAGCAAGGAACCGCCGGGCATGGCCGGGTCCCGCAGGGGCAGCCCCGGGCTCCACGGGCTCTGCGTCCCGGGTGGGAGTTCTCCCGCCTGTGGCCCTGTGGCTTCAGGTCTCGGGCCTGGCAGCCACCCCGTCCTGGCCCTTGCGGGCACACTGTGCCCACTGGGATCGCTGGAGGTCCGCTCAGCCTGCAGGGCGGGCACCCCGGACCCGAGCTGCCCA
>NC_043704.1:1409775-1430934 GCF_006229205.1 Suricata suricatta
CTCTCTCTCTGCCCCTCCCCTGCTCATGCTCTGTCTCTCTCTGTCTCAAAAATAAACATTTTTAAAAAATTAAAAAATAAATAAATAAATTGAACCCAACAATAAATTAAAAACACTAGTACACTGTAACCCAGTGGGGATGAGCCCAAGAACTCAAGGTCAATTTACATGTAAAATCCAATCAGTATAATTCACCATATTATCAACATAAAAGAAAAACCATAACATTATCTCAATAGACACAGAAAAGCCCTTGATAAAATCGCACATCCATTCTGGTAAAAACTGGGCAAGCTAAAATAGAAGGGGACCTCCTCCACTTGACAAAGGGCGTCTACAAAAACCCACGGCTGGCGTTATCCCTACCGGCGAGACCGAGCGCCTTCTCCCAAGATCAGAAAGAAGACAGGGAGCTTATGTAAAGTCCAGAAATAGACCCACGCACACAGGCGGCTGAGTGCTGACAAAAATGCAAAGCATTTCAGCAGAGAAAACAGTCCTTTTAACAAATGGTGTAGGAAACTGGCAAGCTATTTGGGGGAAAGGGACATTACCATGTCCCCTGCACCACGGACTAGCAGTCAAGCTTACAAGAGACGCCACGGACGAGTGTCCACATGGTACGTCCATGTGCCAAACCTCAGCTTGAAAACCCCTACGTAAGAAAACATAGAGGAGAATCTTTGCAGCTTTGGGTTACGCAAGGATTTCTTAGATTCAAAACCAAAGTATGGTCCGAGAAAGAACAAATCAATAAGCCGGATTTCATTAAAATTTTAAATATCTGCTTTTTAAAAGACGCAATGAAGAGAATTAAAAGCGCAGCCACAGACTGGGGGAAAATACCTGCAATCGATGTGTCGATGAGAGTCGTACCCGGAATATATAAAGAGCTCTCGAAACTCAATAATAAGAAACCCACCCCTCAGAACACAGGAGGATTTGAGCAGACAACTCAGCAAAGACGGTATACAGAGAGTAATTCAGAACAGAAAAAATGCTCAGCACCACGAGTCATCAGGAGAATCAAGACCCAGCGAGACTCCACCATCCACCACCAGGAAGGCTAAAAATAAAGGGACTGACAACAGCAAGCTGGCAAGGGCGTGCAGCAGGGCATGCACGGCTGGTGGGAGTGCAAAGTGGCCCAAGCATCCTTAGAAACCATTTCTTATAAAGCTGAACGTGTACCTTCCCATGATCCAGCCACGGGACCCCGAGGGACGGGGAAGTCGCATCCACAGAGACGCGTGTGCACACGCCCACGGCAGTGTTATCTGTGGACAGCCCGATGCCCATCGACGGGGCAGGGGGCAGACAAGCAGCGGCATCCTTCCCGGGGAGCCCGGTCGGCAGTTACCGGGGATGAAACCCGGCCTCCCACAGCTGCACAGATGAATGCCACGGTGACGATGCCGTGGGACAGACTGACCCTGCGTGCGTGAGACTGGAGAAAACGCAGACTAATCCACAGTGACACGGAGCGGGTAGGTGGCCGCCTGGAGACGGGGTCTGGGCAGAGGGCGGAGGGCAGGCTCCCAGGTGGGCACCATGGGGGGTGGTCACGGCCGTGGTCGCGGTGACCACTGCGAGGCGACACACCCGTCACAGACTGTCAGGCTGCGCGCAGTTTATCGAATGTCAACTTTGTCAGGCTGTGTCTAGATTCTGAATAATGACATCGACAAAACCGCAGAACAAGGAGCCTCGTGTTCACACAGGCCACGAGAACGCTGGCAAATGGTCGGAATCAACTTTTCAGGCCTCTGGAAATTAACCAGAGACTTGCAATGAGGAAACCCCTGAAGACCAACTGGACCACGAGCTGTGGTATCTTCACCTGCCCCGCGCCCTCGGCCCACCCCATCTCCATGGTAACCTGGCGGCCCAGAGGGGACAGGATGGAGCCGGAGCTCCCTCGAAGCCCCTCCCAGAGAAGTGTCATCACCCGGCCTGTCCGGTAGTTCCCAAGATGGCTGGGGGGGGGGGGGCACTGCGTCTGGCGGGGACAAGGGGGAGCACGGAGAGGACGGGGAGCATGGGGGAGCACAGAGAACGGAGCCCCAGACCCCGCGGGCACCGCAAGCACGCCAGCACACAGTGGAATCCCAGAAACAAGGGAAGGTGAGAAGAGGACACAGAATATTTGAAACAACAATGGCCAAAATCTTACCAATCTGATGAACACCATTAACGCACACGTCGTAGAAATTCAACAAACTCCAGGCAAGAGACACCGGGGCGCTTCTCCGCCAGACTCGCCCCAAGCGGACCGTGAGGCGGGAAGGAGAGACAGGCCCTGCGAGCCCGCGGGAGCCCCGAAGGCCATGTCCACGGACCTCAACCAGGACTCGGCACACTCAGGCCGTCCTTCAGAAAGGAGGGTGAAATTAAGACACGTGAATGAAATAAATTTATAACAACTTACAAATACATAAAACTTTTAAATGTTAACGACACGGGCCGCCCAGATCTCCCGGCGCTCTCACAAGGACGCCCGTGGCCACCGCAGGGCCCAGCCGGACGATCAGAACCACGTTCTTACCAAAACCCTCACCTGCTGACAGCTTCTGCTGCGGATTCTGGACACCAGGAGTGAACCCATCTTGGCGAGCATCTTTCAGCCTCGGGCCCAGGCGTCTGTACTTCCCACACAGAGGACTGGTTACACCGGAAACAGAGGCTTTGCGAACGTGCACTGGGGCGCCTTCCTGGCTCCCATCTTGCACATGCCTCTCGTCCTCCAGCGATTCCTGGGGCGTTTGGCAAAAGCACCGCCGGGCCCTGGGCAGTGGCTCACGCGCCCCTGCTGCTGGCAGGGGCTCGGGCCCGGCGCCGGCCCCGGGAAGGCAGCGAGGGGCACCGGGCCCTGGGCTCGGGTCTGGCCTGGAAGGGGCGCGTGGATGCCCCGCCACCCGCTGGGTTCTCCCACCGCCGGTGCCCCTCGTGCCCGGTTCCCTGGCTATCGGGAAGTCTCTCTGGGGAAGATCGCCAGAAGGAACCCTGGATTTGCACAACGTGAAGCTGGTCCCCGGGGTTTTCCTGAAGAAATCTCTCAAGTCACCACGAGCTCGCCTGCAGACCCGTCAGGCCAGCGGCCCGAGAACGGCTTTGTGTGCACAGAACCACACGGGCGCCTGGCGCACGCCGACTCCGGATTTCAGCTCTTGATCACGGCGGGACGGAGCCCCGCGTCAGGCTCTGAACTGATGGCGGAGCCTGCTTGGGATTCTCCTCTCTCTCTCCTGCCTCCCCCTATCCCCCGCCATATGGCGAAGCCGGAGGCAGGGTCTGCAGACACCATGAGACAACTGGACCGTGTCCTGGCCGGGACACACTTGCGGAATGGATCCGCGGAACGTTTGCAGAGAGAGGACCGTGGACGCAGGTCCAGGCCGCGTTCATCCAAAGACCCTCTGAACCACGGGGCAGGTGCAGCTTCACTCGGGTGTGGAAAGCACAGGTGGCTTCGGGCCACGTGGGGGGAGGGGCAGAGAGAAGGCAGAGGATCCCAAGCAGGCTCTGTGCTGACAGCAGAGTTAGAGCGGGGCTCGAACCCACGAACCAGGGAATCATGGCCTGAGCCGATGTCAGGTGCTTAGCCGACTGAGCCACCCAGGTCCCCCGAAACCCGACTTTTTAGGTGTGGAGTTTGGTGAGTCCCTTGTAGATTCCGGATACTAGCCCTTTATCTGATATGTCATTTGCAACTATCTTTTCCCATTCTGTCGGTTGCCTATTAGTTTTCTTGATTGTTCCCTTTGCAGTGCAGAAGCTTTTTATCTTGATGAGGTCCCAAGAGTTCATTTTTGCTTTCATTTCCCTTGCCTTTGGGGATGTGTCAAGTAGGAAATTTCTGCGGTTAACGTCAAGGAGGCTGTTTCCTACTTTCTCCTCGAGGGTTTTGATGGTTTCCTGTCTCACATTCAGGTCCTTCAGCCATTTTGAGTTGATTTTTGTGTCTGGTGTAAGAAAGGGGTCTAGTTTCATTCCTCTGCATGTTCTGTCCAGTTCTCCAGCACCACCTGCTAAAGAGGCAGTCTTTTTTCCATCGGATACTCTTTCCAGCTTTGTCAAAAATTAATTGGCCGTCCATTTGTGGCCCCAGTTCTGGGAAATCCAACTTTTTAAAAGAAAAAAAGCATTTGAGGTTTCCAGGGTGAAAGGGAGAGTAAACAGCATCGTTGTTTGTGGCAAAATAAACCAAACCCAGCAGGACCCTCACAGGAGACCCTCCTGGGGGCGCCGGCCAGGGGGGGCTGCTTCTGGGGCGCAAGGACCCTTCTGCAGGGGAGAGGCTGAGCAGAGAAGGCTCCAGAAGGAGGTGAGGGAGCCATAAGGTTCATTCTAAGGTCTCCACCCCTCACACCTGCATGTCCTGGGCTGTTCTAAGAGCGTTCTCAGATGGCTCCTAGGACGTGGATCCCGTGAGACCCCCATGAAAATTAAAACTCCGGCTGGTTTGGGAATTCTGCCACTCTCCCCGCCCCGGGCTGTGCCCAGGCCCTCAGATGGGCGGCCCCGGTACCACAGGGGAGGGCCACGTCCGGGCGGCAGCAAGCGCGGTGCGGGCACAGAGCCTCCCTGCCTCGGGGTTTTCTACCCAGCACCCCATGCGAGTCCTGTCAGGGCGCAGGCCAGGACACTCCTGGAGGCCACCAGCCCTTCCCTGCCCAAGGCCAGGTCCAGGCAGGAGGCCACAGTCCCACCTCTGAGGGTCAAGGCCACCTCGCCTGCCCACCAGGGCCTGGGCCTGGAGGGACGATGGCCCACGGTCGGGGGACAGAGGCCCGAGGCAGAGGCTGAGCCTCCAGGTGGGCGGAGCTCTGTCCCCACCAGAGCCGGCAGGGCCCGGGGCGCCCCGTGTGGCCCAGGCTTGAAGGCTATCTCCATGGTCATCTCATGCCCCTGCTCCCCCTTCCTCTCACCCCAGGGGACAGACTGGCCGAGCCCAGAGCCGAGCCAGGCCCTGGCCCCATCCCTGCGTGCTCCCAGGCCTGGCCAGGTAGGCCCTAGGTGTTCACCCACCAGCTGGAGCGTGCTGGCTGCCACCCACAGGGCCTTTGCACGTGCAGAGCTGCTCTCCTACACAGCAGCTGGCGAGCTCGGGCCCCCGCACCGGGGCGGCCTCCAGCAGCTTCCTGTCCCTCCCCTCCTGGGAGATGGGCTATTCCTGCTGCTTCTGGAAAACCTGTTTGTCGTTTAGCTCCTGAAACACCATCTGATTAAGTGGACTCTGCTCTGGGCTGCCAGTCAGAGGTTGTGGGCACCCCGGGCCCACCAGCAGGCAGAGTGGTGGCTGTCTGGTCATAGGCACCTGACATGCTCACTGGGGCTGGGACAGATGTCAGGGATGAAACAGGTGCGGGATGGGACAGGTGTGGGAGCGGGACAGGTGTGGGGGTGGGACAGGTGTAGGGATGCGACAGATGTGGGGGACAGGACAGGTGTGGGGACCGGAGAGGTGTGGGGGACAGGACAGGTGTGGGGGACGGGACAGGTGTGGAGGACGGGACAGGTGTGGGGGACGGGACAGGTGCGGGGACGGGACAGGTGCACAGGACAGGTGTGGGGACGGGACAGGTGTGGGGGACGAGACAGGTGCGGGGACGGGACAGGTGCGGGGATGGGACAGGTGTGGGGTCGGGACAGGTGTGGGGATGGGACAGGTGTGGGGACGGGACTGGTTGGGGCATGGGAGGCTGTGAGGACAGGCACTTGCATAGCCTGCATGGGCTCTGGGCACTCCAGGTAGGGCTGGATTCCAGGAAAAGTGCCTGGGTCCCAGCGGGGTACAGGGGCACTTTAGGGTGGGGGTGGGGCAGGGGAACGAGTGAGACCAGGATGAAGCCCCAGCACGTGGGTGAGGACCTCCGAGGGCTTGGGGTGGGAGACACATGGGGAGGAGCCAGGGGCGAGGGGTGACGGGGAGGGGCTGGCCAGGGGTCAGGGGTGACCAGAGGTTGCCAGGCCGCAGTGTGGCAGAGCTCAGGACAGGGAGTGGACAGCAGGCCACAGGCAGGGTCAGGCTGGCCTCTGCCGGGTGGGCACGGGGCCTGTGTCTCAGAGAAGCCCCAAGCCAGGTGGCAGGGACAGAGGGTGCAGGCCCCCCACAAGCTGGGGAGAGACGGGGCCGGGTTCAGACAGGGGGCCCCCACCACTGTGCCCTGGACCTCGGGCCGGGCCCCGCTGTGCCAGGGGGCCTCCCCAACGCCACTCAGCACCAGTGCCCCTGGCAGAGCCGAACGGCCAATGCGTGTGCCCAGGCTTCCTTCTGAGAAGTGGCCGTCAGGTCCCTGGGCCTCCCCTGGAGGAGGCCATGGGCACCCCCTCTTCCGCGGGCCCCTCGTGGCCCCCACCCTGGGCTGCCCACCCCCACGGCTCTCCCTCCCCGGCGCTCCTCTCCTGAGCACTTCACTTTGGAGCACATTTTAGTCAAGGCCGAGGGAAGCGTGAGGGGCCAGGCAGGCTCGGAGCACGTGAGATCCGGGTCTGTCCTGGCGGCGGAGGGACCTGGGTGTCGCCAGCACAAGCCAGCGGGCTTCAAGGGCCAGCCAGGCAGGAGGGACAGGCCCGTCCGGTTAGGGACTGGGAGGGACACACCCACGTCGGGACCCCAGACAGGGGTGGCGGCCACAGCACAGTGATCTGCTCCTTCCGGAATGTAGAGACCAGGACAACCGAGGGGCCGGCCAGGCTGGCCAAGAACCTTAGGGCGCCCTCCCCAGGAGGAGGCGGGGCAAGGCTGGAGGCGGGGCTGGGCCCCCACCCAGGCTGCAGGAGCCTGTGGGGACTGCTGGGAGCAGGTGCGGGGCTGTGGGGGGGGAGGGGGGCGGTCCAGCCTCAGGGGACCATGGGCTCAGGGCAGGGCAAAGGCAGGGGGTGGACAGGACACACGTGACTCCCCCCTGCCACCCTTGCCCAGTCCAGAGAGCTGAACTGGGAGACACTGGACACCTTCCTGGTGCTGGCGGGAAAACCTCGGGTTTAGAGGTGGTGCCGGACCTCAGTAAAACCCCAGCGACCAAAACAGCCTGAGTCAAGCACGTGACCCCAGGAATGCAAAGCCTGCAGCATGAGGAAAATTAATCACCCCATTTGCCCCCCAGCAGGAAAAATAATAACAAAACATCAAAACACATGACTTTCTCAACAGAAGCCAAGAAAGCATTGAGTGAAATCCGTCTGTTCGTGACAGCTCTTGTGCCCAGGAAGTTACACACATCACATACAGACATTTGAGTTTGCACCTAGAAGCGTGTAATCTGGACATACACACACATGTGCACACACACGTGCACACGTGAGCATGCACGGAGAGGTCCAGTCCTCACACACGTGCATATATGCACACACGTGTGCACACATGTATGCTCACAATCCCACACATGCCCCACGGCAGCTACGTCCTTCCAGAGGACGGCCAGGCCCCCGAGTGAGGACCTCCCCAGTCTCACAGGCCGATGCCCTGTCTACACCCCACCCCTGCCCGGCTCCCTGACAGGACGTGACCCTGGTCGGTGGGAGCACCATCTCCTGGGTCGAAAGAGGAGTCCCAGTCCTGCCTGGTGTCCAAATCTTAGCTCACCTCCCCCTGCCTCCCAGGGGAAGACTGACCGGGGAGTTCAGGGCACAGAGCCCTGGACCAGGACCAGCCAATGGTCAGTGCCGTCGGGTCAGTGGCGTAACTGCCCCTCACCCCCGGCCAACGTCATGCACCGGGCAGGACCCTTGTCCAAGCAGGGCCAGGGCCACAGGGCCCTCTGACAGCCTGTGGCCCGGCGCAGGGAGACAGCGGCGCCTGACCCCTGAAGCAGGAGCCTCGT
Source organism: Suricata suricatta (assembly GCF_006229205.1). Lineage (NCBI taxonomy): Eukaryota > Metazoa > Chordata > Mammalia > Carnivora > Herpestidae > Suricata > Suricata suricatta. The sequence goes on from NC_043704.1 coordinate 1,417,602, forward strand.
AGCTGAGCGGTCCCGAGGCGGCGCCCCGCTGGGGTCCTCCCCAGGCAGCCCTGCTCGCTTCCGGAGAAGGGGTTGGGCCTGTCCACTCTCTGCGGCCCTCGCCCAGGCCTGCGCCCCAAGAGAGGCCCCACCCCCGTGCTGTCGGGAAGGACAGCCACCTCCAGGCTCCAGGCAGCTGAGAAGGGACAGGGGTGTGGAGAGAGGGGCCGGAGAGCACCGCACAGCTGGCCATCCGCCCCCCGGGGCACTTACAGTGACCCCGGGACGCGGCCTGACTGTCCCCCATCAACAGCAGTCCTCCAGTGTCCAGGCCTGTCCCACCACCACAGCCAGGCCTCGGGGCAGGTGAGACAAGTGTCCCGCGTACAGGAGCCCCGCCCAGGGCCCCACCACAGTCAGGGCACTTGGGAGGAGGGTTCCGCCTCCAGCTGGTGCTGTCCTGCGGTGGCCTCGTGGGTCTGGGGGGTGCCTGGATCTTTGGGGACAGAGGGCAGACTGTAGCAAATTCTAGAGCCTCAAAGCCACCAGCCCCTCCCCCGCAGCCCCCTCCCGCGGCACTCACATAGGAGGAAGACCGCCCCCATCACCCTGGAGCAGAGGGGCCCCAGCCCGTGGGCCTGGCACCCACATCCCCACCGGTCACAGGGGGCCGCCCAGGAGGTGTGTGGACTCCCGAACCCACGTCGGTCCTGGTCTCCGTGCCCCGTGTGCACACTCATGCACGCCTGCAGGGCACTGGCTGGGCAACTGCGTGTAAAACGTGCTGACGGGACCGAGCCCGTGTGGACAAGACCACCCGACACCCGGGCCGTCTGTGAGCGACGCTCCCCGAGGCCCCTCCCCCGCACACCCAGGTCTCCGCTGTTCCTCCAGGACCCCCACCCGCCAGGAAAGTCACGCTCCGCTCCCCCCGCCGTCTCTGCCCTCCCGGGGGCTCGGGGACCCCGCCACGCTCGCCATCGCAGGGCCCCACCTGGAAGGCCAGATGGACTTGTGCAGGCATGAGCCGAGGACTCCGTCTATGCGATGCCCAGAGCAGCACCAGCACCCACCCAGCTCCCCTGGGGTCGTGGACAGTGGTGTGGGCGGCTCTGCTGCAGACGCCCGGGCCCAGCGGAGACCACCGTCCACACTTGGCCCTCCCCCTTTTCCTGCCTGGAATGCGGATGTGAGGGCTGGGGCGCTGGCAGCTGTCGCAGCCCGAGGATGAGGGAGGGACCGGGATGCTGGCAGCGCCCCAGACGCCTGGACCGCCTGCGTCCGGCATCTCGTTCAGGGAGGGTCAACCCACCCATTTACACACCATCGGCCCCCAGACCTGGGTTTTCCGTCACGAGCAGTGTAGCAGGAACTAGCACAAGGACTGACGCAGCCCTCTGCTCCCAGGCCCCACTAGACGGCAGCCCGGCCCGCTCTGCAGTAATGTCAGCCCCAAACCAGCCCCCGGGGCCCCCCAGCCCTCGGGGCCTCACACGAGAACTGAGTTTCCACCTAGTCCGTGTTTGGGACGTGAGGTCAGCTGGCAGGAGATGACCCCCCTCACTCACACTGGCCCCCGGCCCCTCCCCGAGTGTCCCCCCTGCTCTGAAGACACCCCCTCCCCTGAAGACCTCAGTGGGCCCCGGCATCCCACCAGACTGAGCTGCCTGTGTGGCACGGGCCTGCCCACAGACTTGGGCAGAAAGGCTGACCGGGTGGATCCCGCCAGGTGGCAGGCCAGAGGACACGGGGCTCAGCCTGTTGGGTGGGGGACCTGGGTCAGCAGGCCAGCGTGGGGGGGGGCGCCTGCAGAAGGCGGCAGGAAGGCTGTTCACACAGGAGCCCGAGGGCTGGCCTGGGCAGATCCTGTAATGAAACACCGTTATGTAATTAGTCTGCTCCCAGCCTAGGAGACCGGAAGTCGGGATAATCAGCGCGGTGCCAGAACCCAGACCCCACGGCAGGGAGGGCGCGGTCCCTCCCCCCACCCCGGGGCACCGAGCCCTGCTGCGGCTCGCCGGGCCGGGACGTGAGCCTGAGCTGAGGCCGGAGGTCACGTGCGTGAGTGGGGGTCCCGGGGGTGGCCAGAAGCTCTGTGTCTGAGGACACCAGCCTCGGCAGGAAAGGCACCTGACGCCCCAGCTCCGGCGGCAGCCCCGGCCACGGGGGCACCCCCCTCTCCCAGCCTCAGTGTCCCCCTCTGCAGAGAAGGCCCCAGCCAGGGCTCCGCTTGCCTGGCCCCCAGGTCCTCTTCAGCCAGCAGAGAGCAGAGGAAGGCGAGGGGACAAGGCCTGGCCAGAGGCCCTGCAGACTCACAGCCCGGCAGCCTCGAGGGCACCAGGAGAGACATCTGAATTCAAAGATACCGGTCGTCTCTCTGATCTGCTCCCAGGGATCTGGATGACATTTCCCAGTCGCAGCGGAGCCCTGAGAAACACAGGCCAACGTCGGGAACCTGTGATTATCACTGCAGCCAACCTTGTCTCAGCGCCTTTAGAAGAAACCGCGGTCGACGGGGGTCTGCCTGACTTCAGAACAAGCAGGCTCCCCACGCAGGCAGAGGTCTGTCCCCGGGAATGAGACATCAGGGGACGGGCCGGAAGGCTGGCGTCGTGCTATCTCTGTGAGCTGGCCAGCTCTCCTGACAGCCTGGAGACGCGCCACCGGCAGCACCCTGGGGAGCCCGGCCCACGGGGTGCCGCCCCCACCCACTGGAGCCAGTGGGTCTCAGCACAAGGACGCCAGCCCATTCCCAAAGCAGTTTGCTCAACACCTGACTTCCGGGCAGCTCGGGGCCCTGACAGGCACGGCCACCGGCGCCTGGCTCCCCACCCGGCGGAGGCTGCCAGCCCTGACGCCCTCCTGTGCCCAAGACAAGCGCCCCGAAGCGCCACCAGAGCCTGTAGCGGCACGCAGGCTGGAAGAGAGGGCCCGCGCCAGGGCGTGCGCCAGCGTGTGCCCAAACCAGGCCCCGGGGCCCTGACACGCCCCCTGCGGACGGGGTCCCTGCCGTCTGCAGTCCAGCGGTCCCCGTCCCTGAGAGGAACCAGCCCTGACAGCCCGCCTGCTCGCAGCGCTCACCGACCCCGGGGGCCGCACATTCACACGCCCCGTTCCTCCTCCCTCCCCGCCCAGGGAGCAGGCCAGGAGGGGCAGAGACTGCACGGTGAGGGACACGGAGGGGGCGTGCTGAGGGCGCCTCTGAGTCGGGGTTCCGAGGGGCCCTCCCCCCACTGGACACCGGGTGCAGACCCTGGGCTTGGTCCCCTGGGCCCACACAGGCACACGGGGTCCTGCCCTCAGGCATTCATTCCCGCATCCCTTCGTCCAACATGCTGCCACCAGGCCACGCAGCCCTCGGTGCGGCTGCTCCAAGTGTGGAGTGTGACCCCGGGGACAGCAAGCACGGGGCAGGGCGCACGCAGGAAGGGAGAGCACGGGGCAGGAGGGACCCTCCTGTGTCAACATCCCCCCCCCCGCCACCTCCCCACACGCCCAGGGTCCCTTCGAGTGGTGGTCGACTCTGGACGTGCCCCTTCGAGTCACCTGGGGTTTCTGGGAAGCCTGGTGCCCAGACCCGCCCCCTGACCAGCGTCTCCGCAGGTCACGACTTCTGGAACCTCGGAAGATAACTCAGTGAGGTCCGCGGAGCGGAGACCCGCTGGAGCTGCCGGCAGACCGCAGACACAGGAGCAGGCCAAGGCCGCCCCCCACGGGGGGCCTCTGGAGGCAGCGTGGCCCCGCCAGCACACATTTCCAGGGCTCGAGGTCCCCGCCTGGCAGGAGTCCGGCCTGGCCCGGACCTGCGGGGGAGAGACGTGACTGCAGGTCTGGGGAACGTCTGCTACTCAGTGATCGGGCCGTTCACAGCTGACACGCGCCCTCCAGGAGAACGGACGGCGTCCGCAGCAGGACGGGAGGAGGAGGGAGGGGGTGCTGCACGGGGAAGGCGGCCCCGGGGGTCTCGGGGTGCAGAAGGGTGTTGGAGATTTCTGGCCAGGTCCCGTGGCCTCCTCGCCAGGAACCCTCAGAGATGAGCTGGGGGCAGGGCAGGTGGGGCCCACCAGGAAAAAGGGTCAGTGAGGGGCTCGGAGAGGGGCCCTTGGACTCCGGCGGGGCCCAGGCCTGCAGAGGGCTCGCGGCTCCCGCCTGGCACTCACCGCCTGCAGCGGCACGTCCCGTCCCCGCCCCGCACAGGTGCGTGCGCCCGGGCAGCAGGGGCCAGAGCCGTCCGGCCACGCACGCGAAGTGCACAGGGTTCAAGACGCACAGACAGCACCGGTCTGTTCCGCTTCTCCACCTGAACTCACCGCCGGCACGGCACGCCAGAGACCACACGCGCCACGCCGGTGCCCGGAAGGTTCCCGTCCCGCTCAGCTCAGGCGTCCGGCCACACCGGGGGGTGCGCAGCCTGGGGCTCCCCTTCCAACCCCACGAGCCCCGGTCATCTGAGCAGCGGCCGACTTTGGGGTCCGGTACTCTGCTCTGGGGACGATGTCCCCACGCTTGGGGTTTCTCAGCCCATCTCCCTGGGGTGAGCTCTGAGGTCAGCGGACAGGACAGCGCACGGGCCTCGCCTCCTCGCGCGGAGCCCACCGGCCGCCCCCCAGCCTCTCCCTTACCAGTGACGCATGCTCTCTGCCCGGCTGACGGGGACACGGGGGGACAAGCACGCCCAGCCGCGGTCAGGCTGGGCCTGCTGCAGGACCGCGACGACATTTCCTCGTCAGCCAGCACGTGGGCGCCTGCAGCCACCGCGCCCCCTCGCAGGCCGTCGGGAAAGCGCGACGGGGAAACGCCCCACTCCGTTTTGCCCAGCGTCCTTTATTGCAGAAACCAGTGCGTCACAAATACCGCTTTGCAAGCAGCTCATCCCCCTCACGGAGAAGCGGCCTCTGGACCGAGGACAAGAGCGCACCCACCGTCCCTCAGGCCTGGGGGTCCTGGCGAGACGGCCGCTCTGACCTCGGGCTGAGGGGACGCGGGCTCCCGCCTGCAGCCCCTGCGGTCTCATCTGTCCCTGTCTGTGTCCCGTCCCTGCGATGTGTCCACGCCGTGTGCTCCCAGGGTCCGATTCCGCCCGTTCCGGACAGACTTGCTGGGCGCTGCTCGGGCGTCCCTGGATCGTGAGGTCGGGGACAGATCCAGGGCTCACGCCGGCTCAGCCACAAAGCCTGGCGGCACCCCGAGGCTGTTGCCCACCCCCCACACCACAGCCTGTGAGAGGCTCCGGGGTCCTGGCCCTGCCGGGGCGCCCAGGGCAGCCGCTGCGGGCGCCCAGGCCTCTGAGCCGCACGTCCACCACCACGGAGCCTGCAGGACGTGGGCAGGAAGGCCCCGCACAGCCCACTCCCGGGACGAGCTCAGGGCCTCTGGCTGGGAAAGCAGCCCCTTCCAATCCTCCAATCCAGGGTTTAAGTCCGAGTTCCCACAGCCTGGCCTCCGAAACCTGCGCTTCTAACGATGAACACCCATCGCGCTCCCAGCTCAGCCGCGTGGCTCCAGGGCCCGGACTGCTGGACGGCAGCGGCCCCGCGCCCCTCAGCCGCAGGAGCAGCTGGAGGGGAGCAACCTGGGCTCGGGGCCAAAGGGCGGCACAGCGGGGAGGGGGCCAGGAGAGCCGTGCGGGCGTGCAGCGGGAGCCACAGGCAGGAAGGAGGTGTTCCATCGAGCCCCCAGGAACAGGAAGGGTGGCCAGTGCCGGCGAACAATGGAGCAAGGTGGCCACGCGGCGGGCCAGAGAGCGGCTCGGGGTCCCCACGCCTGCCGGGCGGCCCGCGGGGTGCTGGGTAGTGCCGAGGAGAGCACGGTGGGCCCTGCCCGCCAGGCTCAGGGCGATGACGGCAGGGACGGATCCTCGGAGCGCAGGGCACACCTCCGGGCCGGGTCAGAGCCGGCCGCCGCCGTCCAGCTGCATCCGCTGGGCCAGCTGCTGCCCGATGGCCAGCAGGGGGCTGGCCCTGTAGGACGGACTGGCCAGCAGCTCCTGAAACCGGGCCCTCTCCTCCTCCCTGGAAGAACAGAGATCAGAGCAGGTCAGCACCCCCCACAACGCCTCAGCGGGGGTGCTGGGGACGGGCGGCAGCGTGTCTCCCCTCAGCCACCCACACCAGGCACCTCGGGGGGGGCTGGACACTGGATGGGCGGCCAGGCCAGGGCGACACGGACAGCACCTGGGGCCTACGGTCAGCACAGGGAGGCGGGCAGGGGAGCGGCAGTATGAGGGCGGCATGCGACCATGGGTTTGGGGCACTGCCCTCCTCCAGGGAGAGGGCTCTGGGCCCCCATCCAGCCTTGCTGCGGAGCGGCTATCTGAGCAGGAAGAAGCCCACATACGTGGGCAGCGGGCCCTCGGCCTCCCTCCAGCTCTGCCGAGTCAGACCTCCGCGTCCCGCCAGCAGGGAGGGGCCGTGCCGCACAGGGGCGCCGTGGCGAGGGGCGCGATGGGAGATGGGCAGGCTACTCCGGCGGGGGGGTGTCCTGACCCCAGAGTCCACGGCGATGGCCCGTCTCTGGGCCCAGCCAGTCCCACTCAGACGTGCCAGGGCCAGCTCGAGTCTGGTGGTGCCCCCGAGGGCCGACACCTCTGCACGGAAACTAAGGGACCAGGTCTGAAACCTCAGGACGGCAATTCCAGAGGCATCTGGGCGGGCGGGGGCGGGGCGGCCCAGGCCAACCTCGAGGTGCCTTCCTGGCTGTCCCCAGGGAGACCGAACCCACTGGACCCACTGCCCGAGCCAGGTGTCCGCTCCTGAGATGGCTGGGACGGCGGGGGGCTCTGGGCTCCGAGGGGACCCTGAGAGCTGGCAGCGCTGGCTCTGGAAGCTTCCGCTCCCCCTGCTGCCCAGGGCACCCGAGGGGACCTGGGTTGGGGGCACGTGGCCAGACGCCGGACAGCACTGGGGGCGGCCGGGGTGGGGGGGCTGGCACAGTGGAGCCCGTCCTGGAGGCGGGGCCTACTCACAGCAGCTGCAGCCTCTGCGCGGCGCTCATGCGGCTCAACTCGGCGGGCCGGGGCCTGCTGCTCACCCTCACCCTGCTGGGGACACAGAGACACAGGTCAGCACGGCCCGCACCCCTCCTCCCTGTGGGGGTTCCCGCAGGGCCCAGCCCAGCCCACCTCCCTGGGGCACGTCTGCGCGGCAGGCGGCAGGAAGGGCGAGAGGACCAGAGCCCTGAGCCAACACCTAAATTCAGCCTCAGGCCAGGAGGCCTCATCCTTCATTCATGTCTCTGATAGAACATGAATGAAGGCCCGGCTCCTGGGTCCCAGTCCGCACCTGCACGGCCTCGGGTGCCCACCCTCAGGCAGGCCCGCCAAGACGGCCACGTGTGTCCCGACTCCGAGTCACCCTCGGCCCCAGGCCGGCGCACCTCTGCTCCTCTCGCTGCCCCCCTGTTTTCACCGGGGAGCCCCGAGCAGGCCCTGGCATCCCAAGCCTGGCCCCCCCCCCCCCGGACCCCCCCCCCCACCGTCTATAAAATGGTAAAACCCACTGGGGTCTGCACACCCTCCACCTGTCAGCGTAGACTCCTCTGGGAGTGCGCCGGTCCCCATGGGCCAGGTGACCCCCTAGCAGGGTGGGAGGCCAGCCAGTCACCAGGCCGCAGAGCGTGGCCGGAGCCGGTAAGCGGCTCCCGGGGGAGGCCCGGCAGGCGCTGCGGCGCTGTCTCCAGCCAGCTCGCCAGCCTCAGCCGCCGGCGCACGGCTGCTCTGGGTTATTGGCGGCGGCGGCCTCAAGATGTGGCCACGGCCACCAGGGCCACACAGCGGCTGGCCTCACTGCTGTGGCCGCTGGCCTACTGGCTCAGCTGCATGGGGGCCCCACCCTGGCTCCTCACAAAGGAAAAGACGGCCTCTGCCCGACACCCTTGCCCAGAGGACTGACTTCTAGAGAGCCGGCCTTCCCCGACGAGCACCAGGCCCGAGCGAGGGCTGGCCGGGGTCCGGAGCCCGCGTGGCGCCCAGGCGGACGGAGGCGGGGACACCGCACGTGCAGGCGTGCTCCGACGGCCCAGAGCCCGGGCCCCCTGTCGCCGTGAGGCCACGTCACATGTGGAAGGAGCTCCCAGAGGCCCAGGGCCAGTGGGTGCCTGGGGAGCCCTGCATTCAGGTCTGGGTGCCCAGGGCCCCAAGGCCATCCCCACACACGACAGCACTCACGGACCGTCTGTGCGTCCACTTTCTCTGGTGGGGGGGGGGTCTACCCCAGCAGCACACCTCCTCCCGGACTCCGTGGAATCAGCCCTGGGGGAGGCTGGGAAGAGCCCCGGGCACTTCCCGTGCTGAGCGCTGACGGGCTGGCCTGCCCTTGGGGAGATGGGGCTGGGGCCCCGGCGGGCGGGAAGCGGGTACAGGGACCTAAGGCGATGCTCCAGCCACAGGAGGTGGGGCGCGCACAGCGTGGGGAGTGCCGTCATCTGTACCTGGGCAGTGCGCTCTCCCGCCCCCCCTGGGAGAGGCGCAGGGGACCGTCCTGAGCCCTGCCCCCTAGCGACTCCCTTGCCTGATCTTAGTCTGGAGACTTCTGCCCTGAAAAGCCAGGAGGGAGTTCTGAGTCCCAGGGAATCACTGAGCCCAAGAGTGGCCCTGGGGCCCCCGACTTGGAGCCAGCGTCAGCAGTGAGGACCGTCTCAGGGCGCCTGGCCGGCTCAGTCACGGGGTGGACGACCCTTGACCTGGGGCTGTGGGCTCAAGCCCACACTGCACGCGGAGATTGCTTCATGAAGCAAACAGAAGGAGTCCCGTAGACTGTCCCCGTAACTTCACAGGAACAGACGGGGTGCGCGCACCCACAGCGAGGCGGACGGGGGCTCCCTGCGGAGAGGAGATTCCAGGGCCGGGCAGGAGACGCCCAGGTGAGCCCGCTGCACCCGGAGACCCAGACAGGAAGCACACACGCCACCTTGACGGGCATGTCGGAGGGGCCCCAGGGCCGCCTGAGCGAGCTCCGTGGCCAGAGCCGGATCCGTCCCGGCAAGAGTGAGGTCGTGGTGAATTCTAGCCCGCGGTGTAAATACGCACGCGTCCAGACGGACACCCATGATGACCCAGTCACACCCCGATTCATAAGCTGTGTTTACTCTCCTCCGAAGGAGAACCCCACGTCGCCTCCACGGCGGCTCCGACCTCGGGGTGCCGAGCCCACTCCCCAGTCCTAAGCGACCCCCTTCCACAGGGGACGGTGCGGGGAGGGGAAGGAGTCACCTGGATGGGGACACCCGGCAGACCCGTCTCCGCCAGGTGACCATGGCCAACGTCAGTGGTGACAGGCCACGCTGAGGGCACCTGCCTGGGCTGGATGGGAAGAGACGGGCGCGTCCCCCCAACAAGCCAGGACCCCAGTCCCGTCATGAGAAACCATCAGGCTACTCCCCCTGGGGACACCCCGCCAGGTGCCCGACTTGTCCCCCTCAACACGGTCGGGGCATGGGGAGCTGTCACAGCCCAGAGGAGACGCAGAGGGACATGACCAGGGTCACGTGGTGTCCTGGACGGGACCCTGGGACGGAAGGACTCAGGGGACACTGAGGAAACCTGACTATGAGCCACGGGGTTTATCGATGACTATTTTAAATCATCATTCACGTATCGGTATCGGCACCCTGACTGGGCCCACGGCACCGCGTAAGGCGCTATTAACCAGGAAGCCGGTGGGAGGGGCCTGGGGAGTCTCGGCACCGCCCGCCGCTGCTCAGGACACCCAACACCGTTTTAAAATACCGTTTACTCAAACAAACACACAATTCCCCGGGGCCAAGGCACACTTGAAGAGGGACAGTGACCCCGGACCAGCCGGGGACCTTCCCACACCCAGAGAGCGGAAACGTCAGCCACAGCTGCCCAGGCGGCCCGGGCCACACGTGCTCCCCCTCGGGTCTCGGGCGGGTGTGGACGCAGCTCCCGCCCCAGGGCAGGCACACACTTCAGATGAGAAAACTGCACGAGGGGAAGGACACGTCTTGTCACCAAGAACCAGATCGGAGTCTGCATCCCAGGCTGCGGCTGCGATGCCACGCCCCAATTTCTTGCCAGACCAAATGTTCTAGATGCTTCCATCCCAGGGGCTGGCCGGGGATCTTCCAGCTCGGCAGCCGAGCGGCCCTGAGCACATGGCCTGACACCCCCCACCCCCAAGCCCACGCAGGGGGGCGGGGAGCCGAGAGGGACTGGCTTCTCCAGAGCCCGCACGGGCGCCAGAGGCGGCGGCACCGGAATCCCTCCAGGCGCCGTGCCGCCCGCGGAGGCCCCACCACCAGCTGACCCTGCGGCTCGGTCCTGGGAAGTGGCGTTTCGGCACCGACAGCGGGTCAGCACCTCTGCAGCCCTGCCTGTGCCGCCTCCGCCTTCTCGTCCTGCCTCTGCCCCGGCTGACCCACAGCCTCGCGGTCCCGAGGCCGCCACGCACGACACTCACCCCGTGGGTCGCGGCCGCCGGCCGCCGGCCTCCAGCTCCAGCAGCTCGGGGAGGGCGTCCTTCAGGGGCTGCAGGTCCCCCACCACCGCCGTGGCCCTCCGCCTCCGCTCTGCCTTGCGCTTCTGTTCGGCCAGCTTTATGGCCTCGATCTCTGAGGAAGGGGGGTCAGGAGGTGAGCGAGAGCAGCAGGCGTCTCTTCCCCGAGAGGCTGGCGCCCCTGGACAGCCGTGCTGGCCCGAGGTCGGGGAGGCCCCGGCAGCAGCCGCACATGTGTTGGCCAGTCCGAGCTGGAAGGGCCTTAAGTGAGGACCATGTGCTGGCCGGAGCGCGTCCGAGGCCCCCAAACACGGGGCGCCTTCCAGCAGCCTGCGGGGCCGGTGTCAGCAGAACGGCCGCCACCGCCGCAAGAGACGCCAGAAGGAAGGTGGGAGGGCTTTCTATCCACAGGCGCGCAGTCTGCTGAGCGTCCGGCTTCGGCTCAGGTCGTGATCTCACCGTCTGTGGGTTCGAGCCCCGCGGCGGGCTCTGTGCTGACAGCTCGGAGCCTGGAGCTGCTTCCGATGCTGTGTCTCCCTCTCTCTGCCCCGCCCCGGCTCGCGCTCTGTCTCTGTCTCTGCCTCTCTCAAACATAAATAAACATTAAAAAGTTTTTTTTAATTAAAAAGAATTCACTATACACTCACCATGAAAATTATAACAGAGCCATGAACAGAGGGAAATTCTCTAATTAGGCAGATTATCTACCAGAAGCATCATATTCTCTGGCAAAACCTGCGAAGCCCCCACACCAGTCCGTCATGGGCAGCTCGGCACCCAGGGCGGGTGGGCAGCAGTGAGAACCCACAGGGCAGGCTCGGCCGGTCCCCGCAGCCCGCAATGCCGACACAGACTCGCGCTTCAGCAGCATTTTTAACTGAACCCATGAAACTAATTCCAAATCTTACTCGAAAACCATTTTTGAGAGAGAGAGAGCAAGTATGCGCACTCACGCAGCAGTTGAGGGAGGGAGGGAGGGAGGGAGAAAGGAGGGAGGGAAGGAGGAAAGGGAGGAAGGAAGGAGGGAAGGAGGGAGGAGGGAGGGAGGGAACCCCAGGCAGGCTCAGCGTGCAGCCCAAGGAGGGGCTTGACCTCAACCGTGAGATCGATCTGAGCCAAAACCAGGAGTCGGACGCTCAACCAACCGAGCATCCCAGGCGCCCCCAAATCTCATTAAAAAAAAAAAAAAAGACGACTGAATGGGAAGAGTAACCAAAACATTTTTTAAAGGAACAAGCAACGAGAGGCAGGCCTACGGGACACGAAGCAAACTGCCAAGTGACAGACCCCAACGGGGTGGCGTCAGGCGGCCAGGCGGGGGGACAGCGGGCACCTGCTGTCCTGGAAACGATGCAACACTACAAACAGAGGAAACAGATGTAGGGCCAGAAAACGCAGGTGCACACACACGTGCCCACGCACACGCCCCGGGGGGACAGGAAAGGTCTGCAGGTGTCATCTCGCAGTCACCCCCACGCAGAGCTTGGTAGCGAACGGGGCCTTTGGCTTTGTCCCTGCTCCCCACGCAGTTCTGGAACTGGTTTAAGTGGGACTGAAACACGACCTCACGCTCAGATCTGGGGGCCCGTGCACTCCAGCCTGGGGCGCAGGGGTGCAAGCAGTGATTTAAGGGGGTGTCGGCTCCGTGCCAACAGGCTCAGCACGGGCGCTCCAGGCAGGCAGCTCTCGGCGGGGGTGACCTCGTCGCCGTCACCACGGTCCCCGCCCAGCCGACTCTCCCCCTTCTGCACTGAGCCCTAGAGCCGCCCACATCTCGAGCCAGAGACGGGGCACAGAGGGAGGGGGGCAGAGGTGCCCACCTGGAGTGCCCTCCGAGGCCCGACCCTGCCACACCCTCTTCTGGCACTGAAGCCCCCTTCCCTGCAGGCCAGGGGGGTGGGGCCTCCCCTCCGCTCATGGGCTCCTCCGCCATCTTGGTTCCAGGCAGACCTTCTGGGGGTGCTGGGACCTCACAGAACAGTGCGGAGACAGCAGGAAGGAGGGAGTCAGAACGTGGAGACGCAGACGCAGCAAGTGGACTCAGGGCCTGCCTCCTGGTCCGGACGACACTGAAGACGGGGCGCAAGCACAGGACAGCGAACGGGGGTCTGGCCAGGAGAGACCGGCAGCCCCCTGCTGGTGAGCGCAGAGATCTCTCCGAGAGGATGATGTCATGGGAAAGGACGCGTGGCCAAGATGGACTCAAGCAGGAGACAAAGAGACCGACGGCGCAGGAAGACAATTCTAAGGGTCAGCGGAACACTGAAGCCCGGACACGTGCAGGGTCCCCGCAGCCACCATCCCCCGACTTCCCAAATCTAGTCCCGAGACTGTCCCGTCTCGGTGCCAGCGGCCGCGACAATCCATGAATTAATCACTTCCTCAAGAAACATCCACAAAGTGACAAACAATAAAGTAACTGGAAGAAACGGACAGATTTCCCTACAAAATTTAAAACGTGCACTTTCTCTAAAGCTGCAAGGAGGGGGGCCTTGGTGGCCCGGCCTGTGGAGCCCCGGTCACGGCCCCAGGCTCAGGGGTGCAGGCCCACGTCGGGATCCGCGCCGACAGCACAGAGCCTGCGTGGGGTTCCCTCCCTGCCCCTCCCCTGCACGTGTGCACGCTCTCGCTCTCTCAAAACACACAAACAAAAATGCCTTCAAGGGAAAACTAATTTTAACCACGAGAGAAGATACAGAGTATTACAAATTATCTTTAAAAGTCAGCCAGCAGGGCGCCGGGCGGCTCAGTCCATTAAGCGTCCCACTTCGGCTCAGGTCATGATCTCACATTCATGGGTTCGACGCCTGCGTTGGATTCTGTCTCCCTCTCTCTCTTAGTCCCTCCCCCTCTCATGCTGTCTCTCCCTGTCTCAAAAATAAATAAAACATTAAAAAAAA
>NC_043704.1:1431034-1435714 GCF_006229205.1 Suricata suricatta
GTGTCGGGAGGGAGCCCTGCACCGTGTCCCTCCCGCTCTGACTCCAGGACGGCCTCCAGGACGGTCCCAGAGGCGCCACACAGCTCACAAGGAGACACGCGCTTTCCCGCTGGCCAGAATCTCTCTGCGCAGGCGCTGCCCAAAGCCAGGGGGTGTCAGGGCCGTCCCGTCTAGGCAAGATGCTGTCCCACATCTTGTCACCGAATCATCCACCTGCTTCTCTTCCCACGGCACCTCCTCTGGGGGCCGGCTGTCCCCGCCCCCGCCCCCGCTCCCCAGCTCCGGGCCCGCCGGCTGTCCCACCGCAGCTGTGCCACCATGTGGTGACTCCTCCCGGCCCAGGGCAGCGGGTGGCCTCCCCTCCATCGAGCCCCACGGGGCCTGCGCCTCCCCATTCTGCGGACTACACTGTGTCCCCCAAATTCACGTGCTCAACTCCTAGTCCCCAGGACCTCAGGGTGCAGCTGGATTTGACGACACATCTTTAACGGGGTGGCTGAGGTAGAAGTAGGGTGGACCCGGTCCATGACTGGTGTCCTCCTGAGAGGTCACGACACAGACAAGCACAGGTTCGAGAGGACGTGGGGAACACGGCCGTCTGCGGGCCCAGGACAGGGGCCCCGGGGGCGCCAGCCCTCCCAGCATCCCGACCTCTGCACTGGCGGAGGGTCCCACGCGCCCGGGCAGTGGGGACGGGGACGGGCACAAGCCCTGCCCACCTCAGTGTCCCTGACAGGGGCCCCTGGGGCATCCGGAGGGTTCCAGAAACCCAAACCCCCAAACCAGGCAAAGTCCTTGCTCTGCACTGAGGCCACAGACACAGGTAAGGGGACGGGCATGGGAGCCGGTGGGCCAGTGACAGGTGCTGAGGGGAAGCCGTGAAAGCACAGACTTCGCGGAGAAGGCAGCATCTGGGTGCGCAGCCAGGGCGCGAGGCTGGGCCAGGCAGGACGGCGGCCGGGGGCTCCTCACGGTCCCTGGACGGTGTCCTACCCGGAGCGGAGGCTGCCTTGGAGGGGGTCTCTCAGGCCCACCCAGGTCCCGGCACGGAGGGGGCCTGGCTCCGGGAAGCCTTTGTGCCGGAGCCAGCGTGGAGCCCGGGGAGGACGCGGCTCCTGCGCGGTCGCAGGGATCTTGTCCTCATGCAGCTGGGAGAGGGGCCGACACGCAGTCCGTTTTCTGTCATGACATCAGGAAGCCGCTCGCAGGGCACCCGCAAACGTGTGCAAACACACAGCACAGGCGGCCGCAGGGGTCAGAACTGCTCCCCAGCGGCCCAGAGACATGAGCCCCGCGGACACGGCACCTCAGGAGACCAGGCTCCCACCATGCCTAAGACACGTTTGGGGGAAATAAACCGAGTATCAGTTCCATCCCTCTGGACATCAAACTAAGGTCCCAGTGAATTAAATACATAAGTAAAAAACAAAACCTTAAAAGTATCGCAAAAAACTGATGAGTTGCAAAACACAAAATAAAACAACTTAACTACATACTAACTAAAAACTTGTACAACAAAAGTCCCCTGAACAAACTCAAAAGGCAGGAGACACCTATACATAACAAAACAGGCTGTTTCCTTCCTATGTAAAGAGCTCTCCTGAATCAATAAAAAAAGACAAACACCCTAAAGGAATAAATATGCAAAAAAGGCTGCTTATATGGAAACATGGCCAATGGAACATCTACGGAAGGCAGGGTTTACAAACCGGCCCCCACTGCTCGCCCTTCCACGAGCAGAGACTTAAGTCAGCACCAGCCGGCTCCCGTCCGAGACGGGAGCCAGAAGCGGCCTCAGGTGCCCCCAGGGAGCTCCCACAGGGCAGCGTCTTCAGGTTATTGGGCAATATCTATTGATGTTCACTGTCTCACAGGCTCCTGTGTCCAGTCCCCAGTCACCCCAGTCAGAGGCAGCTCCGATACCCGGGACCACAGGGGGGACCTTGGGTGCAGACCGGGGCCCAGGGGCCGTTCAGCTCCCAAAACCGTCTACTGGCTTTTTAGGTGTCTGTGCGCCTGACTCGGCAATGCCACCTCTACCGTCTGTCTACAAGGATGTTACTAGCACCCATAAAGATGGGGACACGACGTCCCCACACAAGCCCCACAGACAGGACACGATGCCCCCACATGACAAGTCCCAACAGCCTTGTGGATGGGCAAGGTCGCCTGGTGCTGACAGGTCACCGTGCCAGCACTCAGGGCCGCGAGGGGCCGGGGCCGACCACTCACACACACGGGTGGAGACAGAGCCAGCGGTGGGGACAGCGGCGCCAGAGTCCCAAGTCCCCACGCTAGCCTGTGCCGCGCTCCCAACCCATGGGGGGGGGGGGGGCGAGAGGCAGCAGCGTGACCCCTCCTCCAGGAAGGTGGCCACTGGTGGGCGAGCGCCGTGGGCTCTCCGGGAGGGTGGGGAGGGCGGCCACCTCCAGACGGTGCGGCCAGACTTCCTTCCCGCCGTCTGTTTTCTTCAGGGTTCACATTGCACCCCCATAAGGACACAGTCCTAAAAAAAAAGCAGCCTTAAAAATTCTGGGGACAAACGGCGCTAATCAGAGACCGTGTCTGGGAGGAACGGTGGCAAGAGTATTATCGGAGGCCCCCTCGGCATATTTTCAAAACACGTCCCCCAAGTGTCACCGCTAAAGCAGTCTTTCTGGTGAGGACACACCTGTCCTCAGGCGCCCCCGAACTGTGGCGCCGGCAAAGGGCAGATCAACACCCTGAGGACCGACTTCCACGTAAGACGCAGAACAGCTGGCCGCCCTGCTCTGAGCCGAAGGTGCAGCCGCAGAGGGGCCCCCGCGGGCATGACAGGCGGGACCAGGACCGGCACCTACGGACAAGGGGCCGGGGCCGTCCCGCCATGGCCCCTGGGGCCCACTGTCCTGCCGGCACCCGGGTCCTCAACCCCAGGCACCTCCCGTCTGCTCCTCCAAGACCCCTCACCTCTGCCAAGCTGGCCTGTCACTGCGTCCGGGCCACCGGCAGGAGGCCCCGCTGGGGGCACCGTCCAGATAGCAGGGCCCCCGAGGCAAAGGGCTCGTCGCAAGGGGACCCTCTCTCCCAGGGAAGGAGGCCCATGGACGGCACCCCCACAGCCCAACCTGCATCAGGCGGGCCCTCCCTGGGACGCTCTGGCCGAGGCCGGTCTCCCCGGGGCAGGGGCTGGAGAACGGGGCACCGGGCGAGCGAGGGCCACCGCAGCAGTGTGCAGGAGACGTGCTCCAGCCTCCCCTCCCCCGAGAGCAGGGCAGAGGCCCAGTCCCAAAGCGGGACAAGGACAGGCCCTGCTCGGGGCTCCTCACGGCCACCGTGGAGCCCGCACAGCGGCGGCAAAGTCACGGGCAGACGGGCAAGTGCCGGCCCCGCTCAGGCTCAGCCATCACCCGTTTTGTGATGGTGCCTCCCTCTGAGCGTAGGGACAGGAGGACCCATCGACCGGGAGCCCCCACCGCAGACTCCCTGAGCACCCTGCCGCGGGCGGACAGCGGAGCGCGGGCGCCTGAAGGGAGGCGGCTGCCAGCCCCCGGGCACCAGGCGCCGATGGTGCAGCAGCCAGGCCGCGAGCCACAGCAGACAGCCCGGGCGGGCGGGAGGCGTCGAGCACCTGCACACGCCCGGGGGGCCAGGTGGAGAAACAGCAGCCCTGACATCGCCGTGCCCTGGGGGAGCAGGGGCCGTCCAGGCAGAATGACCCCCACGGCCACGTCACCCCACACGCCCAGCGGGTGGACAGCAGTGTAAAGATACTAGACGCCCCCGGAAGGCAGGCTCTGGACTGGGGGGCGAGCAGAGGAGGCTCTCAGGGGCACCCGAGGACCTGCCTGCGACCCGGCCCAACTCTGCTGACAGAAGAGCCCCGGGACAGCATTCCAGGAACCCCCAGGCCCCCGGCAGGCGGCCCTGAGGAGCACCGTCCCTCCTCACGGGCCGGCCGCCTCTCGGCGCAGCCAGGAAGCCCCCGCATGTGTGCGGACAACCAGACAAAGGCGTCTCGCCAACCTCTCGGGAGGCACCCAGGACGGTCCCCAGATGGACATTCCCCAGGAGGCCTGCCCCACGAGGCGGGGACTCTGTCCTGATGAAGAGCAGCGGGACAGGCTGGGCCGAGGGGCCCGCTGCCCACTCCTGAAACAGGCCAGGTCAGTCCGTGCGCACACGGGGAGGTCAGACACAGCGCCCCACAGGGGATGGAGGACAGCAGTCCCTGGGGGCAGAAGCAGGCTTTCGTCCTTCCTGCAACACACCGTCTTCTCCGGTCCTGAAGCGCTACCTTTCAGGAAGGCAGGTCTGGGGGAGGCTCGCCCTGCCTCCCAAGCCTCTGCCAGGGCTCGGCGTGGAGGACTCGGGGCGTCCACTCGGGCGCCAGCCCCACCGCCATGGAGCCAGCAGCTCGCACAGAACAGGAAAGGACAGAGCGCGCCACCCACAGCCCGGCCCCTCCTGCTCCCCCACCTTTCGGTGCCCCGCCTCCGGCGGGGGACAGGTCCACTGCAGCAAGGCGCTGGCCCCCCGAACACGGCCCCCATCCCGCCCGTGACTTCTTCACCGCACATCTGAGTCACCCCGAACAAGCTTCCAGCCAGCAAGCTGCTTCGGTCTGATGAGCACTCAGCCGCCGTGCTGCCCGCGGGCATCGGAGCACCTGCCCTAGGAGACAGCAGGCGGGGGCCGTGC
>NC_043704.1:1435814-1437594 GCF_006229205.1 Suricata suricatta
GGTGGCCCTTGCGAGTAAGTGTCCTGGTTGTGGCTGCACAGCTGGACGCCTGCAGCCCAAGGTCGCAGGGGCTCAGCCTGGGGTGACCGAGCCCGGCCTGACCTGCCGTGTGGTGACGAGCATGGGCTCTGGCCCCTTGCTGTGGCCCTTACACGTCCCCTCCAGCGCGGAGCGCGGCTTAGACTTCCCCTCTGCCCAGGGCCGCGGTGCAGCAGCCGCGGAGCGTGCGGCTGTTTTCCTGTGGCAGCTGCAGCACTCCCGGTGGGGGCCACCGCGCCCGCTGATGTGCAGGGCACGCAGATTCCCACGCCCCTCAGACGGGGCGCTGCAGGGGTGAGGTCAGCCAGGCTGTCTGTGGGCGCTGGGGCCCGAGTACCGCGCTGGCCGCTGGCCTGCCTCTGGTGGGGTCTCTGTGAGGGGCCGGCTCCCCGGTGAAGACCCAGGGCGGAGAGTGGGAGAAGCCCTGTGCGCTAGTGTCCCCACAGTGCAGGGGAGTGGCGGGGACAGGCCTTTAGTGCAGGTGGAGACCTGGACTGGACCTGCTGATCCACGCTGTTGGCTGCTGGACCTTGGAGCATCTGTTTAGCGTGGCATCTGCGGGCAGGTGTGGCCCCTGGCCTGCCACGGTCCTGTGGGGCTCCGCCAGCCACACTGGCCAGGCTGTGCTCCTGTGTCTGCACGGCGCCAGCGCACCTGTCCCCTTCGTGGATGGTGCCCGGTGGTGGGGGTGACAGCGTAGGGGCTGGACTCCCCCGTTGCTGGGCTCAGAGTGAGGGGCCCCACCTGGGAGTGGCCGTGATGCCCCCTCTGGCACTGCCGGCCGGGTTCCCTGCCATGCATGTTCAGTACCCCCTTCCCACCTTTCTCCTCCCCCCCGCACCTCTCCTGCTCTGGGGGGAGCAGCTGAGGCCAGGCTCCCACCTTGGGGTATTCGCAGCCAGCACCATCGGCCCCGGGACCCACTTAGCCTGCCAAGCTGGTTTTCCTCACTCTCCTGTGCCCTTGGCACACACACACACACCCACCCGTCAGGGTACCGGCCACTGGCCTGGTGACTCCTGCTTGGGGTTCCAGGAGCCCCTCCCATCTTCCAGGTCTCCCCTCGAAGATCCTGGACCCCAGACTGGTCCTCGGGGCACCTGGGCTATGTAGGGCCAAGTCCCCGCCGTCTCCTTATTGGGTCCTGGCAGCCCCTGCAGGCCCGTGGCTGCCTCCGAGGGAGCAGTGTCAGTGGCGGCCCCTCGGTGCGTCAGCTGACCTGCCCGGAGACGTGGGACCCTACGCTCCCGGGTGACTGCTCAGCAGACAGAACTCTGCTACTCCCTGCCTTTGCACGGAGTCTCAGGGCGGTTTGGAACATTCCAGACCACTGTAGGTGGCACTGGCTGCTCAGGGAGTGTGGGCACCCAGAAGGGCAAGGTGTTACTCTCTGCAGAGGGAACACTGGAAGTCTGGATGACGTGAACCTGAAAACCACAGCGGGGGTGGCCTGGAGACGGGGAGGAGAGAAGGAACCGGAAAAGACTAGAGAAGCTGAGGAAAAATCATACTCGACTCTCAGGTCCTAGAGACCAGGACCCAGCACACGGGGCCACACGGGCAGAAGCACCCGCATGGTTGGGAGGCCGAGGTCGGGAATTGGCTAGCCCCCAGCCCGAAAGGTGTATTTGTAGGATGTCACAACATCATAATATACAGAAAGCTGAACAACATTCACAGAAGGAGAGGGGACTGTGGGGTGTGGAGCTCAGAGCCGTGAGGGCCTCCAGGGGAGGCCGGG
>NC_043704.1:1437694-1442867 GCF_006229205.1 Suricata suricatta
GCGGAGCGCTCGGCCTGTGCAGGGAGAGACCGGGGCCCGGAGGCAGGCAGCACGCAGGCCCAGACCCATGCGACCAACACCCGAGCCCGTCCCGAGGGGCAGAAGGACGACAGCCTCACAACCGGGGGGGGGGAGGCCACAGGTGGCACGCAGCGGGAGACAAGTCAGCCATGGAGGAGTGACATCAATTTAAGAAACCCCTGAAGACGGGGCGTCGGGGTGGCTCCGTCGGTTAAGCGTCCGACTCTTGATCGCAGCTCAAATCATGATCTCGTGTTTCACGAGTTTGAGGCCTGAGTCGGGCTCTGTGCGGACAGTATGGAGCCTGCTTGGGATTCTCTCTGCCCCTCTCTGCCCCTCCCTGCTCGCTCGCTCGCTCCCAAATAAATTAAAAAAAAAAAAAAAAGAATGATTTTACAAGTAAAACACTGTTTTCTCCAAAATAACCCAGTGTGTGTTGAAATAGGGTGATG
Source organism: Suricata suricatta (assembly GCF_006229205.1). Classification (NCBI taxonomy): domain Eukaryota; kingdom Metazoa; phylum Chordata; class Mammalia; order Carnivora; family Herpestidae; genus Suricata; species Suricata suricatta. The sequence goes on from NC_043704.1 coordinate 1,438,168, forward strand.
AATACGTATGGGTTCTTTCTGCCATTCTTTCCACTTCTGCACTTCACATTTTTCAGGCACAAAAAGCCCCTGGCGCGACACCGCCCCGGCGCACTCACCTCTCCCGAGGGACGCGTCGCCCCTCGTGTCTGGGTCCAGCTTCTGCACCAAGGCGCTGGGCTCTATCGTGGTCCCGGCAAAAACATCAGCGGGCACGAAAGCCCACTCCTGAGAAGGACCGGAGAAGGCGTCAGTCGGCCCCGCGGCTCCGGAATGCGGACGCGAGGCTGACGCAAAGCAGGGAGGGCCCTCGGCCGGGCCTCCGCTCCCGCTCGGAGGGCCTGGGGGAGGCGACCCGAGCTCCCGCCGGCCTCAGAGCCCCAAGAGGGCTTTGCTCCTGGTGCAGGGAGCGTCCACACCAGACTCGGGCCGGGCGGTGATCGCGGCGCTGGGACAGGGACCGGTCCTCCCGGAGCCGCACCACCTCACTCTTCCAGCGTCCCGCCTCACAGCCCCAGCTCCGCCTGGACAGTCTCTCCCCGGGTCACTTTCCGCCCACGCTGTCCCCACGGTGAGACCTCAAAACCCTCCCAGTCACTGCCAGTCACCCTGCCGCACCCATCCCAGGCCCACCTGGCTCGTGCCAGGTCCCAGGCCCAGACAGGGACCCCACAGGGACCAGAGCACTCACCCCCAGGGGGTCGCAGACCAGGCAGGACTGGGGCGAGGCAGGAAGTGGCCCAGGGCGCGGGGCGGGCTGGCCGGGGCTCCCAGGGCGGGAGGGAAAGCCATCAGAAAACGTGCAGGACAGGACGCAGCGCTGGGGCCAGGGAGGCGGAGCCGCGGGGGCCGAGGGCAGGGTGCAGGCCCCCCGCCCGCACCAGTGTGCCCGCCGCCCGCCCTCGCCTCCTTGCGCACGGCCCTTCCGCCCCGTCCACACCTCACCTCCCATCGCTTCACGGCTCTGGAACTTACTGGGCCAGGAATCCAGGCCACGCCGCTCAGATGTGCGGAGGGCCGCAAGGCCGCTGCGGGACCGGCAGCCAGTACCCAGCCACGCCCGCGGGCGCCCGGCGTCCACGCTCTTCTTTTCTACAGGGTCTTCTGGTCTGCCCGGTCCCCTCAAAGCTTTCTTCCCCGGCTTCTCTCACTCCTCCCCCCGGTAATCCCGCCTCCTGCCCTCACAGCACCTCCTTCCGATGCCGACGCTCACGGGGGCCAGTTTCCCTCGGCTTCGGCTGCAGCCCTGAGTCCAGGAGGGTTCTGCCCACCGTGGGAATCCCGCCTAGCCCGGCCACTCAGGGGTTAAGAGCCAGGGCCACAGAGAACCCGGGGCAGGCGGGCAGAGGGAGGTGGCAGCCATTTAACTGAAGAAGATGAAAAATCTCATCAAGAACAGGGGCGCCTGGGTGGCTCAGTGGGTTAGGCATCCACTCTTGACTTCGGTTCAGGTCATGAACTCAGGGTCGCAGGATCGAGCCCCACTTCAGGCTCTGTGCAGGCTCTGGAGCCTGCTTGGGATTCTCTCTCCCCCTCTCTGCCCCTCCTTCTCCCCAAACCCCCCATCCTGCTCTCTCGTTCTCAAAGCACATAAACAAACATTTAACAAAACAACAGAACAGAGTCTGTGGCTTAGGAGCTCTGCCCTGCTCTCCACCCCACCTTGCGGAAACCCTGGGGAGCTCTGCTCCCGACCCCAGCTGCCGGCCATCGCTCCCGCCTGTGCCACAGGCTCCGGTCCAGGAAGGTGAGTCAGACGGGGGGCCCCCTTCTCCCCACCCCTCCGCCGGACAGAAGCACCACCGGAGGCAGGGAAGGCTGAGAGCACCAGTTCTCAGCCCGCACCCCAGCTTCGAGGGGCCACAGGCACTAACAAGCCAAGAAGACGACGGGGCCACCCCCAGCACCCACTTTAGGGGGGGGCGGTCAACAGGTAGAGGCCGAGGCGGTCCCTCCTCGTGTGGGCACAGACGTCCTGCCAGGGGCGGGACTTTATCTGGAGCGGAACGTGGGGCTCGCCAGCCTGAGGTGCTGTTGAAAACTCGAGTTCCAGGCAGACAGTGGGGTGCTTGCGGCTCCGTGACCCCAGCAGCAACGAGGTAAGTAGCTGGGCGAGCGGAAGCTCCACAGAGGCCGCATGGGACAGAGAGCCGAGCGCCCGGTGGGTAACGGTCAACCCTGGAGGTCTCAGCTGCCCCCAAGGGCAATCGGAACTGGGTGGGTGCACGACAAAGCGTTCTCCGAACCAACGTGGCACGGGGCCTGGGCCAACAAAGGCCGGTGTGACCCACGGGCGACTTCCGGCAGCGGCAGCCAGCCGTGTGAGGCTCAAGGCTGTGGGGAGCCGGGCGGGGCAGAGGGACTCTCCAAGCTGCTGGTCCCTGGCTGAAAGCGGACCAGAAAGGTGAGCCCCCTGCACTGTGACAGCAGGCTCTGCGCCACACACACACAACCAGATGGGACGAGGGGCTCAAGCACAGTCTTTGACCAAAAAGTGGCTCAGAGTAACCCAGGTGGCCAGCCTGAAGGATGAAAACAAGAGAACGTGAGCAGGGGGAGGAGAGACTTCCCGTAGTTCGGAGTGGCCCATAAACAAGTAGGCGACCAGGCAGACACCCGCCACCCCAGGGAGCCCGGGCGCCAGCAGGGGGAGCTGCAGCCCTGCTCCTCAAGGTCAACTGCAGGTCCAATGGGAAGAGAGACTTGACCCCAGACCTTGCAGGTGGACAGACTTTCCTATCCCTAACCCTCACCCCACCCCCACCACAGCTCCGCCAACAAGCGGCTGAAGGAAAAAGACACAAAGAATAGAGCCGGACAAAAACAAAGACCAGACCTTACAGGAAAAGGAACAGAAACAGCCGCAGAGCTGGAAACGCAGTCCCAGAGCACCCACGCGTGCCCATGGCACGCCCAGGAAGTGCCAGAGAGCCAGGGGGAAAGAGTATCCAAGGAAATAACAGCTGGAAACTCGCCAAACTTGAGGAAGACACGAGCGACACACCCACGGAGCTCAAAGACTCCAGGGAGAGTAAGAAGCTCCACGTGGAGTTAAGTCCGAGAACCACAGGGACACGTGTCAGAGCCCCGTTTACACTCGAAGAGAACACCCTGAGGGCAGCACGGTGCACGGCTGACCCCCCACAGGCACGGGGGGCCCCCACGTGGTGCAGCCGAGCGTCCCCACGCCGCTCCAGGAGCGAGCAGGGACCGCAGACCGGTCGCCTGCAAGAGCCCAGACACGGGCCATACTTGGGGCCACACCACTTACACGGACCCCACCCGCAGCGGCCACTCTCTAGTGACCCCCACACGGGCTTGGTGCCAGCACTCACGTGCCAACCCCGCCCAGGAGCCCCGGGCACACCCACCCGCACTAAATGCTTGGACTCGAACAGCTAGCTGCAGGCAGATAAAACGTGGACTCGTGGTGGCCAGGAGGACTGATAAAGTACAGGGTTTCCAGGGGCACCTGGTGGCTCCGTCGGTCATACCCGAGACGTCAGGGGCACCTGGGGGGCTCAGTCGAGAGGCTGACTTCAGCTCAGGTCATGATCTCAAGGTTTGTGGGTTCAAGCCCCACGTCGGGCTCTGTGCTGACAGGTCAGAGTCCAGAGCCTGGAGCCTGCTTCAGATTCTCTCTGTCTCTCTCTGAACCCCTCAAATATAAGTAAACATTTAAAAAATTTTTAAAAACAAAAAACAAAAACCTGAGACTTCTGCTCAGTTCACAGTCTTACTGTTCTCCATTTGGAGCCCCACGTGCTCTCCTGGGCCGTTGTCCTTCTGGCCCTGGGCCAGGTTTTGTTCCCCCCACAACGTCAGAATGGGGTGCAGAGTGTCTGTCCCGTCCCTGCGCCCCCCAGTCCTCCCCTCCCACCGGCTTCCAGAGTCCACACATGCAGTTCACCCGTCTGTGCCTTTCCTTAAAGGTATAAACTTTTAGTGGAGTAAATACCTGTTTAAAAATGCAACTTTTGGGGCGCCTGGGTGGCTCAGTCGGTCAGGCATCCGACTTTAGCTCAGGTCATGATCTCATGGTTCGTGGCTTCGAGCCCTGCGTCAGGCTCTGAGCTGTCAGCACAGACAGAGCCTGGAGCCTGCTTCAGATTCTGTGTCTCCCTCTACCCATCCCCCACTTGTTCTCTATCAGAAATACATCAACCTGTGGGGCGCCTGGGTGGCTGAGTCCACTAAGTGTCCGGCTTCGGCTCAGGTCATGATCTCACAGCTCATGGGTTCGAGCCCCACATTGGGTTCTGTGCTGATAGCGCGGAGCCTGCTTGAGAGTCTCTGCCCCTCCCCCACTTGCGATTTTTCTCTCTCAAACTTAAAACACTCAGTAAATAATAAACACTAAAAAAAGATAGGGTTTCTTTTCGGAGTGATGAAAATGTTTTGAAATGCGTAGGGACTGAACTACGCTGTGAACCTAGTATTAAAGAACGCCCGTTGAAGTGGTCACGTCCCACGCGTGACTTCTAGGACGTGTGAATAACACGGTGTTATTCCAATACGGTGGTTAAATGAGCCAGGCCGTGGGCGTCCCCGGTCCTGAACCGGCGTGTCCGGCTGCAGAACGGCGGGCAGGGCCGCGGGGAAGCGTCAACGAGGCTGTCCGCGCCCGCGGGCCCGCCCCCCGAGCCAGCCCCCCGCTTGCCGGCGGCGGGAGACGCGCGTGCACGCGCCCGCGGGCCCGCCCCCCGAGCGGCGCGGGGTCC
>NC_043704.1:1442967-1480337 GCF_006229205.1 Suricata suricatta
CATCCCCAGTGACACTGGGGAGGCCCTGGGTGCCAGCACTCACCACCCAGCCCCATCCAGGAGCCCGGGGGAAATCCACTCACACGAAATGGGTTTTGGAGAGGAATAGTTAGCTGTAGGTGCCATTTCTCAGGAAGGACATAGAGGCGCTCGCCTGGCGAGGGATCGGACAGATGGCCACACCGGCCGCTGAAGGCTAAAGTGATGGGGGTCTGTGATTTACTCAAAGCAACATAACCAGCCGGAATCTGTGTCTGCTTATCTATCCCAGGCTTCACTGGGGATATGATACTCTAGAAAAGGCAAAACTATGGCAAGTGGACATATCCTACTTGGGTTGATAGCAGGTCTGTTCAGGGTGGTCTCTGGCCAGGCTGTTCGGGAGCCAACCTATCCAGTCCCAGAATGTCCCAACAGCAAATGAGTCTGCTTGTAGATGAAGAAGGCACCTCAGAGACATCAGACCAGAACACACAGGGGCGACCTCACAGCTTGGAACCAGACAGAAGCTACAGAGAAATGTGTCTCTGGAAGAAAACCCAGAAGCCCTTGGCAGGCGCGGCATTCCCCACTCCCTAAGAGCTGTCCTGCTATTACCTCCCAGGCGGCCAGCGTGGAGGTCCGGCCGGCGTCTGCCAGACCAGGCTGGTCAAACGGAGAACCCAGCGCCTCTGGCTAGAGCCTCGTGCCCGGCTGTGAGCAGCACGGGTCGCACTTCTGGATGCAGTGGATGTCAGTCAGCCCAGCAGATGGCTTTCTGGAATGTGGAGAAGGCGGTGCCCAAAGCCCAGTCCACACCCATCGGGCAGCACCTACGACTTCTTTCAGAGGGTGTCACAAGGGAAGCGTTGTTCTCTGGTTCTGTGCCACAGGGCAGGGCCACAGCTGTGCCATGATCTAATATAACGAGAATGCAGAGGTGATGATGAGGTCCCAAGAATGCACAGATGAGCTCATTGATAAGGATTGTGCCCCTGGGCAGTCCGTGCCGGGAGGGAGCTCTGCGGCAGCGGCTCCGTTCTAAGGGTCCCGGCATTGATGACCTAATCACTAACCAGCTAGTATCCTCTGCAATCAGCCCGCCTCAGGAGGCTGGGAGGCCCGGGTGTGGCTCCCCAACCCGGGACACAGTCCCTCGTCTGAGCCAGTGGTGACCTCAGCACCTGGACAGCTCCAATGTTAGGGTTTGCTTTCTGCCTCTTCCGTGCTCGCAAGCTTCCTCGATACAGGGAAAATAATGTCCAACAAAATGAATCAGTTGGGAGTTTTTGAAAGTCCTGGGGCCCCTCTCTCTCCATCTGTCCCATGGTCCCTCTGGATGCCCTTGTCCTATTTGTGCTTCCACGCCCGGTCCCGCTATCCCGACAGGTCCATCTGCAGCTGGTTCTCTCCATCTCCACCTGAAATGTTTTTTATTTATTTTTGAGAGACAGAGAGAGACAGCGCAAGCAGGGGAAGGTCGGGGAGAGAGGGAGATACAGAATCCGAAGACAGGCTCCAGGCTCTGAGCTGTCAGCACAGAGCCTGATGTGGGGCTCGAACCCACGAACCGGGAGATCATGACCTGAGCTGAAGTCGGACGCTTAACCGACTGAGCCACCCAGGCGCCCCTCCACCTGAAATTTTAATGAAAATCTCAAAACCGAATTCTTGGTTCTGATCCCAAACTGTCGCTGCCCCAGCAGTATCTGCCTTCCAAGGAATGCTACCCACGCCGCTGCCTGAGCCAAAAAGTGAGGTGTCCTCTTGGCTGGGTCCCCCTCTCCCTGTCACATTCAACCCAACCGCCCCCTTTCCTCTACCCCCAAGTCCCCCACCCGGACCACGGGGCTCCTGCCTCTAGCTCTGCCCTTTGTCTCTGTTTACAGCAGCCCTAGCTCCCCAAAGGGGCCCCCCAGGCCGTGACCACCCAGAAAAGGCCCCGCTGGCCCCTCCCCGCGCTCAGCCGGGCTCCGCCCGCGCGCGCTCCCGCGGGCCCGGAGTCTCTGCTCTTTCTGGGACTCGTTTTCTTGTCGCCTGAGGGCGCTCGTGGGGCGTCGGGGTTTCCGGGCGGAGCTGGGCTGGCCGCCGGGCGCAGACGCCGGGCGGCGGGAGACGCGCCTCCCCGGGACGCGGGGCCGTCTCAGGATCCCGGGGTCTGGGGTCCCCCTGGGGGGGCGGGGGCTCGGGAGGTGCAGCCTGCCCCGCAGCCCTTCCTGTCCCCCGGGCCTTCGCCGAGGGACTTCCTGGGGAAGCAGCGGGTTTCCCGGGCCCCACGGGGCTGCGGGGACAGCGGCCAGGACGGGCGCGCGCGGCCCCTTGCAGCTCGGCCGCGCGCAGTCACGGACCTGGGACTCGCACTCCCAACCCTGCCCGAGCCACGTGCCCAGGGTCGGCACGTCCTTCCGGGGGTGGTCGCGGGGGTGGCCACCAGCCTCCCGGGGGCAGCGCCCGGCCCCGAAGACCAGGTCCTCCCGGCCGCTCTCCACGCACATTGCGCCCCCTGCAGCCCCTGCCGGGCCGAGTCTGGGTCCCCGGGATGCCGGGGCCTCACTCGGGGAAGGGGGACCCTGTTCACACGCACCCAGGAGGTGGCCAGGCTTCGCGGGACTTAGGCGAGGGAGGCACTGATGTGGAGAACAAAGGCCAAAGAGGAAAATTAAACTTCCTCATAACTTACAGCCTTGGACAAGCACTTGGGACAGGCAGAGTGACCTTCCTCCGGAGCTTAGATGCCTCCGTGCTCATTCTTTGCTGGAGGCGAAAGGGGACCTTGGGCTGACGTTAGCCCGATCTCCAGGACCCCATAAAAACACCGTGGAAACTTCCTCTAAGGCGCGCACACACACACCGCGGAAGACACAGCTTAGCCGTCACCCTCCAGGCATATGCGCCCTGATGTACATCTGAAGGGTCTGGTGAGCAAGGTCCCACTAGACAGCAGTAAGTGACCTTTTCCTAACAGCAGTGAGACCCTCGAGGTCCTGAAACCTTGCTTCCAAATTCCTTAGAGACCTTCCCGTCCCTTCCCTGAACCCCTCCCAACCTGAAAGTCACTCCTCACAAACCCAACGCACCTCCTCCTGCCTGAGTCCAGTCTCCATGCTTTAATAAAACCACCTTTTTTGCACCAAAGACACCTCAAGAATTCTTCCTTGACCGTTTGCTCCAGAACCCCAACATTTTCTCTTTTTTAAATGTTTCATTTATTTTTGAGACAGAGCATGCACATGAGTGGGGGAGGGGCAGAGAGAGGGGGCGGAGGGGGGGTGGGGGGGGCAGGAGATCCGAAGCAGGCTCTGCACTGACAGCAGGGAGCCTGACGCAGGGCTTGAACTCACAAACCATTAGATCATGACCTGGGCCAAAGTCAGACGCTTAACCGACTGAGCCCCCCAGGCCCCCCTACATTTTCTCATCAGGAACTTGGAGCCTGTTTCCCCAGCTCAGCGGTGGGGCTGCCAGCCTGGGGCTCTCCAGGGCACAGTCAGGCCCCCAGGAAACACCTGCTGGCAGTGTACTCTGCAGATCCCAGTGGCCTGATTCTCAGCTCAGGTTGGGGTTGGGGGGCTCTGGTGTTGGGGGTGGGCAGGAGCAAAATCCTGAGTCTGACGCCAGCCCTTCCTGCCCGGCCCAGGTGCCCTCAGTGATGGGCTGGGAGGGCGGCTTCCTTTCCCCCTCCTCCACCTTCGGGACCCTTCCCAGCCTAGGGGACCAAGCGACTCTGGGAAGGGGACTCCCTGCTGCAGGGCGGGTGGCTGAGGTGTGCCCCACTCTGCATGAAGTGGATTCCGTCCACCGGCCACAAACTGGGAGGCTGACGTGGGCTCCGACCATCCTCTGCCTGGTCTGGTTCTGAGAGGGCCCTGTTGTAAGGACGCCGGTCTGAACCAAACTGACTCCAGGACAGGCTTCAAGTTTCCCTCTGACCTTGGAGGCCTAGGTGTCGGTTTCTCAGAATCATTAGACAATAGAAGGGCACACACTGCCCAGGGCAGGAGGGACCACCTTTGCTTTTGCACGCGTGACTCGGTCTCCCTGGCGGTCTCTGGTTTTGGGGGACGATATTGAAATCTTGGGCATAACACCGTCTCAGAGACCCGGAGGGCACAGGCCAGAGGGCAGCTGTGACAAGGCCAGGAGTCGCGTGGGCACTTGTGTGCAGCTGCCCCTCGGTCCTACTGCCCCACGGAGGTCTCTAGGTCCTGGCGACCCTGTCCCAGGCGGGCAGGCACCGGACGCGGCAGGGAGCTGGGTTCTGGTCCCCTCCACCACCACCCCCTCGTGACCTCTGGCTTTGCTCCAGGGACTTCTGGGGCTAACAATGGTCTGTTTGAATGTCGGTAGGGCCATTTGTCGTCGGAGCGTCTCCGTAACCAGACGAATTTCCGGGAGTCTGGCATTGGCACCTCCTCTTGGCTCCTGAAGGAGGGAGCGGCCCTGACCTGTGGGCCTGTGGGCGCAGCTACCGGGTCCGGAACCGCGCCCAGCTCGGATGCTAATGAGCTGGGGCCAGTGGAGTTCCCGAATTTGGAAACTCTTTGGGCAAAAATGTGTCCGACTCACCGCATGATGCCGGGGGCGAGTGGAGGAAGTGGTGAGGGAGGGGGCGGGAGGAAGAGGCCCAGCTCAGGGAAGTCTCAATTTCAACGGGGAGCTCTGCTCTGCCCCTGGGTGGGGGTGGCAGAAGTGGGTGAGGCCTCCTGCCCAGGGGGCGGTCCCAGGGCCCACGCCCCAAACCTCCAGCTCCACTCTCCTCTGGGCTAGGTAGCTGCTGGATCCCTTTGCCTTTGTTTCATGGTCTGAGTAACTTAATTTATAGTTAATATTCTTTTCTGATTGTAGAATTGATATGTGGCTATCATAAACTATTTGGAAAATACAGAAAACTATCTTATTTTTTAAATTTTTGTTTTCATATATTTATTTTTCAGAAGACAGAACACAAGTGGGGGAGGGGCAGAGAGAGAGGGAGACACAGAATCTGAAGCAGCTCCAGGCTCCGAGCTGTCAGCACAGAGCCCAGCTCGGAGCTCGAACTCACAAACTGTGAGGTCATGACCTGAGCCGAAGTCCAACGCTTAACCAACTGAGCCGCCCAGGTGCTCCCCCAAAAGACTTTTAAACAGTGAAAATCGTTTTGATTCCCTTGCCCAGAGGTGCTGGGCAATGAACAGCCAGCTCCTTCCAGCACCTTCTTCCGCCCTGTCTCTGGGTCTTAGGGCCTTTTTTCACTTGGAATTTTCATTGTTGCTCAAGCGTGAAGACGGTGAGGTGTCCCGGGTGCCCCCTCCATGCACAGCCCCAGGGCTCCGCCAGCCCAGCCGGCAGCGCATGCACGTGACCTTCAGCGGCAATCCCCTCCTGGATGGGGTCACACCCAGATTAGGGCCAATGTTCCCTCCCCCTGCTTGACCTCACCGCCACCCTGCTCCTGGGCGCCTGGCCAGCTCAGACACCTTCCCTCTCTCCTACCCCTCTGCTATTCACCAGCCCAGCGGGCTGGGCCCTGGCACTTGGCCCTCACCCCCACCCCCATCCCGACCCTGTCTTTCCAGGCTCTTGGGAGAGCTTCAGGCATTTCATCTCAACGTCCTGAGAGGCGGACCCTCCGGTCCCATTGTACAGACAGAAAAGACATCTTTCAGGAACTGGGCGGCGGCCATGCAGCCACCAGCCCCGCGGGAGCCGGGGACTGCTGCCCAGAGCCCAAGCACGTGGGCCACCACTGCTCACCTGCCCCCTTCCTCCACCAGCAAGACTGCCCTGTGGGGCCCCACGAGGGGCAGGTGCTGCTGTCCCCTTGAGAGACAGAACGGGAAGGAGAAAGACGGAAGCCACTCTGCAGCCTGCAAGGGCTCCCCAGGTGAAGGAGGGCAAGATCTTTCCGGATCGGTCCTTCCGGGCTGTCGACCGGGGTCCAGAAGCACAGGGGAGGGCCGGGAAGCTGGTGGACAGAGATGGAGCACTCCCTGGGAGACGGGGAAAGAGGCCCGCGGCCCCAGCTGGGTGCCTGCAAGGGTGATGTGGGCCCAGGTGGGGCGGCGCCGAACACCACCCCCAGGGTGTGGGGGGAGCTGGGGGGCCACTCGAGACGCCCCACTCTCCTTTGTGCGGGAAGAAACTTGAAACCAGTGAGAGAGGCGACGGGGAGTCTCAGAGAGAAAAATGGCCCCTAGGGTCCACTTCAGCTTCAAGTGCTCCCGGTTCTGTCCCCCCCCCCCACACACACACTGGCTCTGACACCCTCTGGGCCCCCTCCCAGCACCAAGCGCCCTCTGGGTGCACGGCCCTCTGAGGCTCAGAGTCTGCTCTGGGCTGTGCCCCTGCTGATGATCAGATCACCACGGAGTTGTTGGCCAGACACACAGGCCCCACCCTGGGTCAGGATCCGGGTCCAAGGGGCTGGGCATGGACCGTGTGGGTCTGCATTCCTCACAGGCACCCGGGCGCGCCCACAGGCCGGGGTTTCCAGGCCCTGGGTCCAGTCCCTCCTCTCCCACACACCGCCCTCTGTCCCCAGAGAGTCACTGGTCTAGAGCAGGGTTCTGCCTGGTTTTCGGTGCAGTTAAGCTGATTTACATATGGATGGTCTGTAGCTGCTCAGGTGCCACAGGGGCCTAACTGCAGCCCTGTGACCGAGAAGCCTAAACGTGCGTGACCTGCCCCTCAGGGACTTTCTCCGGCCGGGTGCTGCTCTGTGTCCCCACTGGCCGTAACCTCCCCCGGTTATAAGGCCAGTGAGCACCGGCCATCCTCGCTGGACCGCAAGGAGACTGAGGCCAGCAGGGGCTGCTTGTCACCCAGCCACGTAGCTCGGGAGCCTCTGGGCCTTTGTCCCTCACCTCTATACGACTGACGTCACACATTTGTGTACAAAGTGTCATCCTGAGGCCAGAAGATGGGATGGCTCCTTACCAATGAGAGGCCCAGCAGGAGGCTCGTGGGGACGCGGCATTTGGGCCGGACCCTTTAGGATGGGAAATGCAGGGGCAGGTGGGGAGGCTTCCGAACTGATGGTTCAGGAGAGACAACACAGCTGAGTTCGGGGATGAGCCAGGGCATTAGTGTGGGGTCCCAGTGGCGGAGGGAAAGTGAAAGTACACTTTCTGGGGTGCCTGGTACCAGGGGGTGTCAGTCGGTTGAGCCTTCACTTGGCTCAGGTCATGATCTCATGGTTCATGAGTTCAAGCCCTGTGTTGGGCTCTGCACTAACAGTGGGGAGCCTGCTTGGGATTCTCTCTTTCTCTCTCTCTCTCCCCTCTCTACGCCCTACCTCCAAATAAATAAATAGGATTTAAAAAAATAATAAAGGAAAGTGAGCCTGCTGGAGACCTTCCCAGGGGTACTGGTTGGTTCCTCACCTATTCCTCCAAAATCTCAAGCTGCCCTAAAAGCCACCTTCCGGGGCAGGCGAGGGGCAGGTGCCGCCGTGCCTGCTGACCCAGGGGGCCTGGTGGCCGTGTCTCCCTCTGTGTCCTTCCTTCATGCTGTCAGCATTCGGGGAAGCCAGGTTCTCATTTGCACTGCGCTTCCAGGGAGGAAGGGAGGAAAGAATTTAATTCCTATCTATCACATGCAAAGAAACCAATGCAGAGAAAGCAAATTGTTCCCTCCTCCCAGGTTCAAAAGTTAAAAGGTAAAAGCAGAAAATTCAACAAGAGAAAATTTCAGATATCGATGCTCCCCTCAAAAAAAAAAACCCTGCTCTAATTGTATTGAAAGCACCGTATCTCTGCGTCTCTGTCATCTTTTTACGATTTGCTACTTTACATTTATTGGGCACCTGCTGTGCGTGCCTGGCCCTTTGCGGGATGCGTTCACATGTCCTCATTTGTCCTCACAATGAAGGGAAGGGGTGAGGGAAACTAAGGCCCAGAGAAGGAAAGGGATTGTGTGTCTATAAACTACTACCACTGACAGTAGCTTTTCTGTTGGAGCCCAAGTGCAAACTCGTCTCTTAGCTCAGCATCCACACCCCCAAACTAGGCCCCTGGGGCAAGAGATGCTTAGAAGGCGATCATGAAAACTGAGCCAATTAACGCAGATGTGGAAGGTGCAAAGTTGCTTTGACAAAGGCAGTCCAGACTTTCAGGGCACACGCATTCCTGAAGATGTCCGCAGGTGGCTCATTTGGCGTTAGTAGAAACCACACACTGAACAGGAAATGGCAATCTGATAAGCATCAGAAGGAGAGGAATGATCCTGAGACCTGGGTTAGTTAGGTGCCCCCTCGACTTCCTGGAGCCCCATAGGCCAGCCTGGCATTCATAGTGAAAGGAGAAATTAGATTCTAGGGGTCGGAGAAGGCATCATGACCTGTTGTGGTAATGAGGATGTTAGATTCTCACACCCCCGCCCATCCCTCACATCTCTGTAGAGCTATAAACAGTTTCATTTTTTATCCAGGCTCAATGCTTTTATTATTCTAATCGTGTAAATGTGCACAACTGAGCCAAGTGGACATTCTATAATTACATTTTCTTCTTTATGCAACTTTCTGGTTTTCCCCTAGAGTTGATCATTGCTCAACTTTTTCTGGCTCAATCTCCTTTGAATTTGGAGCCAAACTCTTCTGCCCTCCCACAGGTTCTCAGTGTCAACCTGTCGGTTAATCTTTCTGTTCTGATGACTGTTGAGCAGCCACTTCAGGGCGTCCTTCCTTTAGGTGAGTCAGGGGACCAGAAATGCTTCCCCGTGGAGGAAAGCTTGACATGAAGGCAGTAGCTGGGTGGTAAGCGGGGATGAAGGTATCTAGGCCAGCATTCAGGACAGCAGGTGGCTAGAAATGACCCTAACCTCTCAAATGTCTTCCCTTACTTTCTACGCTCACCTGGCTGCCCAGCACCTGTGTGGCCTGGATTACAGGAAGGATCTCCATTGCCCTGGCCGAGTGACTTTTTGCCCGTTTGTATGGATTTGTGGGAGATCCAGTGAAAGAACTCTCTGGAGCAATTACCAGGGCAAACCCTATTCTCTGCTCTGTTCTGCGCACCCAACGGAGTGTGCTTCCTTACACGGAAGCTGCCTCTGCTGGCTCTTCCCCTGCCACCTGCCCCACAAGAGGACCAAAGGCTGAATCAACACTGCAGAAGGAAGTCACTGGTAGGAAGAAGTTAAAAAGAAAACAAAAGCAAGGATGGGGGAAAGGTCAGGAAAAGGCGAGAGTTGGGCCAGAAGGAAGTTGCCAAAGGAATGCAAGATAGGAGGGTGTGAGCTGGGAAAGTGCCCGCACAGTCGTGCTGTTGAGCCGAACGCCATCCCGACACCCTCTCAAGGGCCAAGCTTGCTTTCTGCCGTTTGAGTGCCGGGTTGTTCCTTCCCCGGTGCCTCCTCTGACGGGTGGGCCCCGTTCCCACACCTCACACGCACACCCCACTGTGGGCTGTGGTGCCTGACTCTCCAACCTTCTCCCAGCACCAGCTCAAGAACTGCAGCCCTGCCTGGGGTTCTCTGTAACGGGAGCCTGGAGCCTTGGCCTCACATTCTCCATCCCTAAAATATGTCTTAATCTTCAAACTCTCACATAGGAGCCCCCTCTGATCCTCTTGGTGCTCTGCATTGTGGGAACGTGGCTGGGTGAGAAGTGGGGCCGGGGGCGCCGAGGCCAGCACTCAGGACCCCGAGGAGATAGAAACACCCTCCCTCCCTCCCTTCTATATCACCTGACTGTCCCCTACCACCAGCCCCATGCCGGGAACACTCATTCGGCCTTATATCACTGTGGTAGGCCTGTCCCTGACTGGGCCATGTCATTCTGGAGGGCACGGCGGTGTGGTCTCTGGGCGCCCAGCTCAGTGTTAGGCCAGGTACCATGTCCGCAAAGAGCACTTGGGGGAATACAGGTGACTTACTGGAAGGTCCGAGAAGGTACTGCACCTGGAGCGTATTGGCCAACTCGGGGGAACAAGTGTTCCCAGAATTCCCTTCTCTCATCCCCGGCTTCAGCTTTCTTCAAAATACAAAGCCTCACGCCCACTGCCCACAACAGCCTCCAGGGCCATCAAGTCCTCTGTTTTGTTATTCCTTTAATTTTTTTAATGTTTATTTCTGAGAGAGAGAGAGACAGAGTGCAAGTCAGGGAGGGACAGAGGAGGGAGACACAGAATGGGAAGCGGCTCCAGGCTCCGAGCTGTCGGCACAGAACCTGACACGGGGTTCGAACTCATGAGCTGTGAGATCAGGACCTGAGCCGAAGTCGGACGCTGGACCGACGGAGCCCCGCAGGCGCCCCGACACGGTTACTCCTGGATGGAGAAAGTCCTCCACACAAGCGCCGGAGCTCTCCGTGGGCCGCCTTCACTGGCCCAGGCCGGCTCTCGGAGGCCCCGGGGCGCTGGAGAGCGGACGTGCACGGTTTACGTAGCCACTTCCCTGTCACTGGATGGAACTGAGTACATTTTATACCAGTACTGCCCCATAAAGACCCACTCACAGTCCGGGCTGTGGCCTTCAGGGGAGGGCGCTGCCGAGACAGACGGGGCGCAGGGTGTGCATGTAAGTACCTGATGCCGCTGGTCCCTCGTGACCCTGGTCCCCCCGAGTTTGCCCTTGTGGGAAAGAGCATCTCATCTTCCCAGACCCCACGGACACCGAGTGTGTTTTGCTGGCCGTCTGTATTTCCCCCCGGCTTTCTTCCCTTGGCATAATGCTTAGGAAGTCATTGAATTTTTTTTTTAATTTGAGAGAGACAGAGACAGAGACAGAGACAGAGAGAGCATGAATGGGGAGAGGGGCAGAGAGAAGGAGAGAATCTGAAGCAGGCTCCACACCCAGTGCAGAGCCCGATGCAGGGCTTGATCTCACAGTGCTGGGATCCTGACCTGAGCCAAAATCAAGACTTGGTCCCTCAACTGACTGAGCCACCCAGGCGTCCCTTGTTACTGATTTTCTAATATGTGCATTTAATACCATAAATTCCTATTGAGGCACCGCTTCCCCTAGGTCCTGTAGATACAATATATAATATTTGATTTGATTCCATTCAAAATATTTTCTAATTTACCTTGAGGCTTCCATTTCACCCACACATTATTCAGGAGTCTCTTGTTTCTGGGTGCCTGGGCGGCTCAGTGGGGTAAGCGTCCGACTCTTGATTTCAGGTCAGGTCAGGATCACAGGGTCATGGGATGGAGCCCGCTTGGGATCCTCTCTCTCCCTCTGCCCCTCCCCCACTTGTGCTCTCTCTCTTAAAAAGGAAAGAAGAAGACATGTGTTGTTTCTTTGGAGACTTCTCTAAATCTTTCTGTTGCTTATTTCCTGGTCTGATTCCAGTACAGCTGGAGAACACGCTGGGTGTGATTTCAGTTCTCTTCAGTGTGTTCACACCTGTCTTAGGGCCCAGGAGACAGCTCTCCCAGGTGACTGGCTGGAACTGCGGGTCCTGGTTGATGGTGTCCTCAGACCTGTGTGCTTGCTGCACTTGTCTGCCTTGTTTTTTAAGCAGGCTTCACACCCAGCGTGGAGCCCGATGCAGGGCTCGAACTCACGACCCTAAGATCAAGACCCAAGCTGAGGCCGAGAGCCGGTTGCTTCACCGACTGAGCCCCTGTCTGCCTTCTATAACCGAAAGCTGAGAGGGGCAGCGAAGGCTCCAGCTGGTAGGTGTGTTTTCACCCTTTTCTCTCAGCTCTCTAATGTTTTTGTGCATCGTGAGCCCTGGTGGGAGACGTGTGCTTGTTTACAATCCTTACCTCTCGCTGGGGTGACCCTTTGTCGTTGAGCGAAGCCCCGCTGACACCTGGTGGCGTTCCCCGCTGTGCCGTGGCCTGCGCCTGACGGGCACATAGTTGTTCCTGTTTTCCTGAGTCGTGCGTCCGTGGTGCGTCTCCCGCCCTCCTGCTTCTCTCCCTGCCCACACCGTCACACTCTCAGGCAGCAGAGCTGGGACGTGTTTCAGAAACCCCACCTGCTGATACTGGTCTCGGAATCAGTATATTTAGGCCATTTACGCTTAATGTAATTTTGGTTTTCTGTTTGTTCTCTTTGTTTTCCATTTGCATTTCCCTCTCCTGCTTTCTTTCGGACCATATGAGTCCACTGCGTTTTAAGTTATTAGCCGACTCCCTGACTCAGTGTGCCACTGGGGGCTGTAGAGCTTGTAATCTGTGAACTATACGCTGCATCAACTACTGAAAATTGCTGTTTTACCGTGTCTGGCGGGATGTGATGGAACCGAAAAGCCGTGCGGGCTCCTTTACTGTCATCCTTGCGCTGGTGTGTCACAGATTCTGTATCCTACACGCGACAGTGTATAGAGCTGGCCATGGAGTGACATGAGTGTGAATGGTGTGAGTCCATTGGTGTGCAGATTTTAAGAATAAATACGGTACATCGCTGTAAATCTATTTTCCTGATGATTTTCTTAATAACATTTTCTTTCCCTTTATTGTAAGAATATGAAATTATCCAAATATGCGTTAATCGACTATTGATGTTACACCAACCAGTCAATACTAGGCTATTAGCCGTTAGGTTTGGGGGAGTCAAAAGTCAAACATGGATTTTTACTTTTAGGGGTCAGTCAGCACCCCTAGCCCCTGCATTGCTGAGGAGTCAACTGTAATTTTTTTTGAGAGAGAAAGAGGGAGACACAGAGTCCAAAGCAGGCACCAGGCTCTGAACTGTCAGCACAGAGCCCGACACGAATCTCGAACCCACTGACTGTGAGATCATGACCTGAGCCGAAGTCAGGTGCTTAACTAACTGAGCCACCCAGGCACCCCAAGGAGTCAACTGTCATTTTTATCAACATATTTTAAAGACCTTGAGAGGAGAAAAATAACCTCTAAATACAAAAAGGGTATTTACGTAGATATTTCCCATTTCTGTTGCTCTGTCTTTATTCCTCAGTGTCCACATGTCCAGTATTATTTCCCTCTGAAATCTGAAGATTGCTTTAAAAATTTTTAAATGTTTTGCTTATTTTTGAGAGACAGACAGACAGACAGACAGTGTGACCAGGGTGGTCAGAGAGAGGGAGATACAGAATCCAAAGACAGGCCCTAGGCTCTGAGCTAACTGTCAGCACAGAGCCCGATGCGGGGCTCGAACCCACGGACCGCAAGATCATGACCTGAGCTGAAGCTGGTCGCTTAACCGACTGAGCCCTGCAGGCGCCCCAAGATTGCTTTCAGTGATTTTCGTTCTCTGCGTCTGTGTGAGATGGCCCTCCGTCCTCCCTCACCGTGGGGAATAACGGTGCTGCCGTGGAGTCCCAGGCTGACAGCCTCCCCCCAGCGCTACGCTGCCCGCTTCTGCCTCTGTGGTTTCTGGTGAGAAATTTACAGCTACTCAACGCTTGTTCCCCTGCATGGAATGTGTCATTTGTCTCTGCTCGGTTTCGAGAATTTCCTCTTTATCTTTGGTTTTCAGCAGTTTGAGTGTGATGTGTTTAGGCTTAGTTTTCTTTGAGTTTCTCCTGTTTGAGGGGTACTGAGTTTCTTGAGTCTGCAAACTTATATTTCTCAGCAAATTTGGGAAGTTTTCAGCCATTATTTCCTCAAATGCTCTTTCTGTCAACCTTTCAGCCCCTCCTGTCCCTCCGGGACCCCAACAGCGCAGATGTTGGCATCCCACAGGTGGCCGGTCTCTGTCTCTGCCAATCTCTTTTTCTCTCGTTGTCATTCATGCTGGTCTTCAAGTTCACTCTGCTTCTTCTGTCTGTACCATTATCTTATTAAGCTCATCCAGTGAAATTTCTATTTCTGTTATTGTATTTTTAAATTTTTTCTTCTTCACGGTTTTTAACCATCTTATTCTTCTTCATGGTTTTTAAATCTCTGCTGAAATTTTTACCTTTGTTTTTGTTTCCAGAACCTTCTTCCTTACTTAATGGAGCATATTTATGACTTAAACGCTTTATTTGGTCATTTCAGCATTGGGGTCATCTCAGAGTAGGCCTGGTTTATTATTTTTTCTCTTACAAGTTCTTGCATTTTCTCTTGTGTTCCTGTTTGCGTGCTTTCGGATTGTATTTTACACGGTTACAAAATTGCTTCATCCCGGATCCTACCAAAACCTTGCCCAGCCCTGCTCACGTTGTTTTTGCTGGCAGGTTAGCACTTGAACTTGTGCAGGGGGCAGAGCACAAGCTCAGACCCCCTTCCTGGGGGCTCTGCTTCCCGCGGGAGTTCAGTTCTCAGGCTTTGTAGTGCGGTTCGGAGCCTTCTCACACTTGCGTGCCCGTGGGTCCAGACTTCAGCCTTGGGAGTGGTCCACACCGTGACCCAATTCTCAAAGCCTTTCCACACGTGCTGAGGGCTGAGTCTGAAACCTGACACAAAGCTTTATGGGATCTCTTTCTTGACCGCCTTCTGACCACCCCCCTCCCTGACCCCTTCCCTGCCCTCTGGCAGTCAAGCAGGAGCTGCAGGCCTCACCCCCTGCCGAGTAGGTGCTGTGCCTGCGTCACTCTGGGCCACAGTGAGGACAGCAGTGGCTCCTGAACTGTCGCTGACGCTCCCGCTGTCCCGGAGGCCGGCTTTGGGGCAAGAGTGTGCTTCCGCGGTGAGACCAGGGTGAAGAAAACGAAGCCGGACATTTTCCCCTCTCTCTGCACCCATCGAGACGTGGCTTTCCCAGTCCAGGGGCCAGAGACGAGGGATCCCGGCCACCCGCACCGAGTTGTTCCGGGGCGCAGGCTGCCTCGGACCAGGCCAGGGGCCCCGGGGGGGGGGGGAGGGCAGGGCAGGACAGTCCCCTCCGGTCAGCCTCCCATCGGGTCTTGACTTATCACCCCGGGGTCAGGAATTTGCTCTATCTCATTCTGTGTGACAGCGTTCCTGGGGCCCAGCGGCCGGGCGGGCGTCTCAGCGGGGCCGGAAGCTCCGGTGGCTCTTTTCTCCTAAACATTCCCCGTTCTGTTTGATTCCCTACGGCTCCGGTGAGGGAGAATTTACGTGCCAATAGTCACGCATCGTCAGTGCCCACTGTAATGATTTTAGCAAATTTACAGGGTTGTGAAATCATCACCGCAGCCCGTTTTAGCACATTTCCATTACCCCACACGCTGCTCGGGCTCGTGTGTAACCACTCCTGTCAGTTCCTTTTTAAAACAGTAAAAGGTCTCCAGACTAAAGAGAAGTGTGAGGCCCAGCCTCCCCAACCCCCACGAACGCCCCCTCCGAGCCTGTCAGATCTCAACATTCGACCTTCCTCTGCCCGCTACTTTTTGTTCTTAAAAATATAAAACTAGGCCGCCGGGGTGGCTCAGTCAGTTAATCGGCCGACCTCAGCTCACGTCATGATCTCATGGCCCCTTGAGTTCGAGTCCCGCGTCAGGCTCCGTGCTGACAGTTCAGACCCTGGAGCTGCTTGGGATTCTGTTTCCCTGTCTCTCTGCCCCTCCCCCGACTCGCCCGCCGTCTGTCTTTCTCTCTCTTTCAAAAATAAATAAATATTAAAAAACTAAAAACAAAAACCTATGTAAGACTGGAATCCTCCGCAGTCCCGTTCCAGGACCGCTGCTGCCCCTGCGCCCTCGGAGGGGCCCGCGGGCACTGCGTGCCTTCCCTGCGGGCCTCCTGGCGCCCACCATGCAGCCTGCTTCAACCGTGCGTTAAAGACCCTCGGTGTCAAGGTTTTGAACGGTGTCCCGCGGACACATCCAGCTCCACATCAGTACTTACCTTGCTGCTCACTGTCTCACGGCGTGAGCCTGCGCAGCGCCGCCGCCTCCACGCTAGGCACCCCCACCCCGGTTTCTCGGGGGGCGTGGCTTCCCACCAATGCTGTCCTTTGGTTAGCATCTGATTTTCTTATACCGCGTCCGTGAACGTGGCCTCTTGTGACTTGCATGCTTTAGAACCTGTTGGGATTTGGGGCGCGTGGGGGGTCACTCGGTTAAGCATCCAAGTCTTGGCTTCCGCTCAGGTCATGATCTCGCGGTTTGTGGGTTCGAGCCCCGCATCGGGCTCTGCGCTGCTGGTGCAGAGTTTGCTTGGGATTCTCTCTCTGCCCCTCCCCTGCGCTCATGCTCTCTCTCTCTCTCTCAAAATTAAAGAAAAAAAGTTGAGATTTTCTTTGTGGCTTAATACATGATGTGTTTGTCAGTTAGAGAGAAGGGCTTCTCTTCCTCAAATCCTGTGTGGGCCTGATGTGCATTTCTGTTTCGCCCGTTCCTCTCTGGGACAGGTATGTTAAAGATGTTCCCGCGTCCGCTTGCTTATGTGTCCGTCAGTTTCGTTCTATGTATTTTGTACCTACTTTGTTCAGCCCAGGAAGACCTGAGACGCTTCTGTGCGGATTACAGGCGCCAGGCCCTTCAGGGCTCTTCAGGCACCGAATGCTTTTTGCTTTGCATTGTATCTTTTCATAGCATTTTTTTTTAATGTTTTATTTATCTTTGATACAGAGAGAGACAGAGCATGAGAGGGGGAGGGGCAGAGAGAGAAGGAGACACAGAACTGGAAGCAGGCTCCAGGCTCTGAGCTAGCTGTCAGCACAGAGCCTGACGCGGGGCTCGAACCCACGAACGTGAGATCTGACCTGAGCCGAAGCCGGAGGCTTAACCGACTGAGCCCCCCAGGCGCCCCTCATTTCTTTTTTTTTTTAACACTTATTTAGTTTTGAGAGACAGAGACAGACAGAGCATGAGTGGGGGAGGGAGAAGGGCAGATGGAGAGGGTGACACAGAATCTGAAGCAGCTCCAGGCTCTGAGCTGTCAGCGCAGAGCCCCACGTGGGGCTCGAACTCATGAACCCTGAGATATGCCGTGAGCCGAAGCCGGAGGCTTACCCGACTGAGCCCCCCAGGCGCCCCTATCTTTCGATATCATTTTTATATAATTACTAATATTTCCCAGCACACAACGTGTCCATTTTCTAGCCCTTTATTTTCAGTCTTCAGTGTCTGTTTTAACATTTTACCTAATAGCATTTTTCTGCACTTTTTCCTTTTTCACTGAGGTAGAAAGCACGTAACGTAAATTTAGCCATTTAACAATCCTTCCCATTTTCAAGGTGTGCAGTGCAGTCGTGTTATGCGCATCCACAACGTGTGCGCCAATCCTCAGAACTTTCTCACTTTGCAAAACTGAACCTAACCCCTTTAAGGAACTTTTCACTTCTTTTTAAAGTTAAAAAAAAATGGGCGCCTGGATGGTTCCATCAATGGAGCATCTGACCCTTGATCTCAGGGTTCTGAGTTCAAGTCCCACAGGTTGAGTGTGGAGTCTATTAAAAAAAAAAGTTAAAAATTTTTACTACAGAAAAGTTTACCCAGCCACACGAGTAAACAGAGTAGTTTTGTGGATCATACGTCCGCGTCCGCCACATTGGCTGCAGCAATTTTCAACCCCCGGCCTCCAGTCTGGTTTTATTTATACCCTGACCCGCTGTCGATGTAATGAGCAAAATGTCTCAAAAACTCTGAAGAGAAAGGAAAGACTTATCCCGGACCCCAAAGCAGGCGGGTGCCCGGGCTCCTCGGTCCTCACAGGGAAGGAGTTACGTGTGCTGTCACATAGTTACGAGTCATCGTGGCGAAGCACCTTCCAGAAAGCTACGGCTGCTCTCCTGTTCTCAGTGAGCGTCAGGCTGCATGGCTTTGACCCCACGGGAGCCAGGGGAGGTGAGCTTTGGTTTTCTTTCTGCCTGGAATGCGCCTCCCAGGTGTTCTGTAAATAAGCTCGGGCAGGTGTGTGCTCAGGGCGGACGGAGCCCACGCCCCGTCCTGCGGGTGTGGGGCGACGAGGGGACACCGACTTCCCCGGAGCAGAGGGGCAGCGCCCACGAGCATCAGAAATTGAGGATTTCCTCTTTTTACCGTGCGCTCCCCTCAGCCCCCCACCCCCACCCCCTGCAGCAAATCCAGAGTGTCCTATCATGTCAGCTTGGACATTTCAACATGGAACCCTCAACGTGAGGCTTGCTAATATAATCCCAAACTCGTTATCACAACTGAGAAAACTAACACTAATTTATTTTTCTTTTTGTTTTGATTTATTTTTTGAGAGAGAGAGAGAGCATGAGCAGGGGAGAGGGGCAGAGAGAGAGAGAGAGAGAGAGAGAGGATCCTCACCAGGCTGCACGCTCAGCATGGAGCCAGACACGGGGCCCAGTCCCACGACCTGGGACCACCACCTGAGCTGATATCAAAAGTCAGATGTTCAGGGCACCTGGGGGGCTCAGTCGGTTAAGCGTCTGACTTCGGCTCAGGACACGATCTCGCTGGTTGGTGAGTTTGAGCCCCACATGGGGCTTTCTGCTGTCAGCAGGGAGCCCACTTTGGATCCTCTTTCTCCTTCCCTCTTTGCCCCTCCCCCGCCATGCCCCCCTCCCCCCCCCTAAAATAAATACTTAAAAAATAAAAAATACAAAGCGTCAGATGCTTAACCGACTGAGCCACCCAGGCAACCCCATTCCTGACATCTTATTGTATGTTTTTAATTTATAATCCCATTTGTTCATTTCTCTTGCCTCTTTAAAACAAGATTTGTCCTATTTTCTTTTTTATTCTGATGTATACATCCTATTTATATTCATTTTGTTGTTGTTGTTGTTAAGGAAAGTATTCCTTTTTCAATTTTTTAATTTTTGGTAATTTTTTAATATTTATTTATCTTTGACAGAGAGAAAGATAGACAGACACACAGAGCATGAATGGGGGAGGGGCAGAGAGGGAGACAGAATCGGAAGCAGCTCCAGACTCTGAGCTGTCAGCACAGAGCCCAACGCGGGGCTCAAAGTCACAGACTGAGAGACCATGACCTGAGCCACTCGAGTGCCCCTTAAGAAGGCTTCCTGAGGGCTCTTACAATATAACATTAAATATTTCCTATCCAATTGTCCACTGAGAGTGTGAGAGGCGGCCGTGGGCTCTCCCGGCCTCCTGCTCCGGTCCTGGAGGATTTTTGTGTCAGAGCACTAATATTTTTACCACTGCTTATAAAACCAGTAGTTACGTAGGCTTGATCGTTTCTGCGCATTTCCTTGCTCCCCTGCGAGAGCTCACCACGCACCCCTGCTGGGTTCACCCATCTGCCAGTCCCGTCCCGGAGCCGGGTGTCTGTGTCCGGGCTCCTTGAGGCTGTTTGGGTTCGTGTCTTTGTGGACCTGGTCCTCCCGGGACCCGGAGCTTTGCCCCTGTGGCCGGCATCTGCCCCTTGTCCCCGTTGGGCGTTGGCGTCTGCCCCTCTCTGCCCACGGGCCGCGGCTCTGGGGGTCTGATGGGGTGGGCATCGCACCGCGTGTGTCCTGCTCCTTCCCGCTCTGTGCCGGCGCCCGCCCTCCAGCTCGCTCTGAGCCAGCGCGTCCCTCGGCTCCCTGGTCCCCGCCGCCGTGCTCTGTATCTCCGTGACCAACGTCCGGATCCTGGGCACCTCTGGCCGCCTCTCCTGTGCGTGCCGTCTGCAGGCCGGGCCCCTGTCCCGGGGTGCAGGCGGTGGCCCCCCGTCCCTGCAGGGCACAGCTATGGCCTCGCCCAGGGCTGTGCCCTCAGGGCCACCATACTGGTCCGCAGAGTGTCCCTCCTTCCCCCGCACGGGTGTGGGGAAGGGCCGGCCCACAGGGTTCCAGGGCCCTCTGCGGGGAGCCTGTGCGGCGCCGGCAGGGGCTGACGGGCCACCTGTGGTGCAATCACCCACTTGTAACTACTTCCTCCACAGCAGCTGGGAACAGGAAGCCCTGTGCCCGCGCCGTCGGGGCTCGCGGCCCACTTCGCCGTGCGACTGCCCAGCCCGGTAAAGAGCGGAGCCCTCTCCCCGCCCAGCCAGGACGCCCCGCCGAGGTGGCCAGGCCGTCAGCAAGGTGAGGGGACGCGGCTGCTCCGTGCCCGGGGGTGCTTTTCTGAAGGGGAGCGGTTGGGTTCCGTGGCTCTTCTCCCGCGAGGAGCCCAGCCCTGCAGGGGGCCCTGGCGGCCCTGGGCCCCACCACCCACCCTGGGCCGGGCCATGCCAGCCGGAGGGAACGCTGTGCCCACCGTGGCCAGAGCCGCACAGAGAGGGGGGGACGGCTGTGACTGGGGACGGGACCCAGGCCGG
Organism: Suricata suricatta; assembly: GCF_006229205.1. Classification (NCBI taxonomy): domain Eukaryota; kingdom Metazoa; phylum Chordata; class Mammalia; order Carnivora; family Herpestidae; genus Suricata; species Suricata suricatta. The sequence goes on from NC_043704.1 coordinate 1,462,929, forward strand.
AGGGCAGGGCACAGCTCCAGGCCCCAGCCGCTGGGCCTAGGGGCATGGACAAGCCACGCGCGCACTTCCTGGGCCCCCGACATGGGGGCTGCGAGGCTGCGGAGCCAGGAGGAGGCTGGGGGGCAGATGAGACGGGGGGGGGGGGCCGCTGGGGGGTTAACGGGGGGGGGGGCCTCGGCCCACCTTCCTCTTCCCGCCGGAGACCCTCCTCTCCGCACCTCCGGGCTGGCTGTGGTGGGCTCTCCTCCCCCAGTGTGCGTGTGTGAGTGGGTGTGTGTGGAAGTGTGAGAGGGTGCACATGTGTGTGAGCATGTGAGTGTGTGGGAGAGCAAATGTGTGTGTGTTTGAGTGTGAGCTGTGTGTGGGGGTGGGGGTGTGCAGGTGTGTGCGGGGGTGTGTGCAGTAGGTGTGCATTTTCCTGTGAGGAGTCCCTCACCCCCTCGGACGGTCCGGGGTGCACGAGCTCTGGCCGAATGTCGTGCAGGTGCCCAGGGAGAGCTGGGTTTTGGGGGACAAACTCCACGTGTGTGACTAAACCTCCCACAGCCAGGCTCCTGGGGGCCTGTCGCAAGGTGTCCTGGGAGTGGGGGCCTGGAGCCACGCCTGGACCCCTGGGTCCCCCTGGCTCCCCGCCGACACTGCTGCGCTCCTTGCCATGCCCCGTCTCACCTCGTCCTAGCTCCCTGGGGGCCAGCACTGCTGTCCCCAGCTGGGCTCCCCTCCTTTGGGGGCACCAGGGACCCCGAGTGGTGAGGAGGAAGGGCAGCCGGGGGGGAGGGGGTCAGGGTCTGGTGGCGGTGGCTGAGCCCAGGCCTTGGTACCGCATCCCGGGCACGGGTCTCCCTCTGTGGGCACCTGTCGTCCAGGTGATGGAGGGCCGTGCTCGCTCCAGTGACCCATGCGGGGTTTCTGTGAGGTTAGGGATCCGCTCCGCCGGGGAGGGGGCTGGGCAGGGGACTGGGGGGTGGCTCAGGATGGCCCCAGGCTTTGCCCGGGGAAGGGGGTAGATCAAGGTTTCCTGAAGGCCGGGCCTCGGGCCTCTGTAGAAACCTGGGCAGAACTCCCTGCCCTGCAGTCCGGGCGGTGGCCGTGGCCGTGGCTGTGGCCGGCCTGCCTTGTGCGTCAGCAGGAGGCCCAGGGCAAATTACCTGGAGATTGCGTGACAGACCAGAGCACTGATCATGGGCCTCGCAGACTGTTCTGCTGAGGATGCTGCCTGCTGTCCGGGGAGGGGAGGGACCGGTCTGCAGCCGCGGGGGGGGGGGGGGCCCCCACCTGTGACACGGGCCACCAGGAGTTCAGACTCCAGCTGCCTCTATAATCGAATGTATAATTCAAACCCCAGTTCCCTGGGGGGGTCAGGGAGCCAGCAGGCCCCGGCTTCTGCGTGAGCTCACGGCCCGGGTCCCCGACTCAGCCCCGACGGACAGAAGTGTGGACCATCGGGATATATTCACTCTGTCTTTTCTCCATGAACCTTGAGTCGCCCCGAACGGGGACTCGCACACATTCGCGGCTGCGCAGGGCCCGCCGGCGGCCGTCATGAGCCGTCGGCCAGCTGCACAGATGGACTGAAGCCCGGCTACTTGGGGTGCAGACCTGGCTGCCCGCCAGGGGCACTTTGTCCGGTGTTCCTCAGCGGTGGTGATGACCTGGGCCTCTGTATTACTGACTTCTAGACCCTCCTTGGCGATGAAACGGCCTCTGGTGTGAAGCAGGCCCCTTCCTGGGGAACCCCCACTCCTGCTCATCCACTGTGGAGGCTGGGGTGCCAGCCACTCACTGCCTCTGACTCAGCCCCAGGCCCGGGCCACAGTCACCCGCCTCGCCCCCGCAGCAGCAGGGCTGCCGCCCCGGGACCCTCCTTCCCAAGGCTGCCTGGCGATCATCAGCCCCAGGTCGTGGCCTCGCCCCAGGAAGCAGGTTCAATGTATTTGTCGATTATAGCTTTTGTGTTCCTTTTTCCCATTCAGGACCTCTGCCCTTGTCTGTGCGTTTCCTGCCTCCCTGACCACAGCGGTCCTGCACTTTCCCCCACCTCTGCATTTCCGTCCCTGGACGCGCACCTGTCCTCACCTCCACACACGCACACGGGGCATCTGGCCCCACGGCCGGCCCCGGGCAGAGTTTTCACTGCAAAGCAGAGGATGTTGTCCGCGATGTGATTTTGATTTCTTCTTTGACCCGAGAGGCATCTAGTGTATCATTTTAAAATTTCTTTTTTTATGTTTTTAAGGGTTTTTTTTTACATGTTTCTTTATTTTTGAGAGAGAGAGTGCAAGCATAGGGAGGGGCAAAGCGAGGGGGAAACACAGAATCCGAAGCAGCTCCAGGCTCCGAGCTGTCAGCACAGAACCTGACACGGGGCTCGAACCCATGGACCGACATACCATGACCTGAGCCAAAGTCAGACACTCAACCAACTGAGCCAACCCAGGCACCAAAAGTTTTATTTCCGTGAGTGATCTCTACAGCCCACGTGGGGCTGGAACCCCTGACCGCGTGATCAAGAGCTGCCCCCTCTGCAGGCTGAGCCAGTCGGGGCCCCTGAACAATTTAAAATGTCTGATTAATACGGGGAAGAGAGTCCGTTTTCCTCCATTTGGTAGGAAACTGGCCCTGGGAGCGTGCTGTCAGACTCGGAGGGCGAGGTGGACGGTGGCGGACGCGTCTCACAGACGCTTGCAGGGCCGCGGGTCCAGGGAGCCTCCAGGGCATGCGTCCTCCGGCCTCTGCCCCTTCTGGGCCCTGGGTCTGTCCGGAGCCTCCGCGCCGGCAGGTGGGGGCTCCAGCCCCGTGGCCTCCAGCTTCCGCCCACTCCGTGTTTTCATAGACCGCAGAAGCGACTCAATCCCCACACTCTGCCTGTGGGTGTAACAAGGCGGGTGCCTATTTCAGATCCGTGCTGGATGCTTGCTTTTTCCCCATGAAACAGCTTTCAGTCCCCGGGCTCCCGGGATGAGTGCCATGTGGGGGGAACTGCCTCCCGTCTTTGAACTTCCTCACCAGCACCTTCCCCCTCGCCCGCCTCCCATCTCCTGATTTGGGCTTATAGGCCCAGGTGGGGGGGATCCTGTGACCCCACAGGCCTGCGCCTTTCTGGTGGCCAGTGAGCCCTCGGGACCCGGAGCGGCCTGATGGGAGGGTTTGTAAATGTGCACATCTTTTGATGTGATGTGGGCCGGGAGTGAACGGTTGAGAAAGAATTCTTGAGACTTTTCCATGCAAGAAGGTGGTTTTACTAAAGCCCGGGGCCAGGACCGGGGGCAGAGGAGCCGCACCGGCGTCGGGAGGAGAGACTGGTTACATACTGGGAAGTTGGGTGGGTAGAGATACAGGAAGCTTCCGAAGGGATTTTCTTTACTGTTTTGTTTTAACGTTTATTTATTTTTGAGAGAGAGAGAGAGAGAGAGAACAAGTGGGGGAAGAGGAGAGAGAGAGAGGGAGACACAAAATCCGAAGCGGCTGCAGGCTCTATGCTATCAGCACAGAGCCGGACACAGGGCTCGAACCCACAGACCACGAGCTCATGACCTGAGCCGAAGTCAGACACTTAACCGACTCGCCCGCCAGGGGCCCCCACACTTTTTTTGCGTTGCTCTCCACCTCATCCCTGACGGGAACCCTGAACTGCCACCAGCTCACTGTCCTGAGTCAGACAGTGCGCCCTCCCTCTGCCTCCGGCCCCAAGTTTTTTCTTTCTAATGTTTCCGTTTTTCTTGTCTTTTACCAAATATGGGTTATGTTTGTGTGTGACAGATTGGGGAGGAAGGTGAACGCCTCAGGGCCTGGCTGTTCCCAGGAGCCCCTGCTCGGCTGCATTCCCTGGGTGCCCCGGGGCTGGGGCGCCGGGCTGGGGAAGCCGACCCTGCCCATGACCAGGAGGCACCGGGTCCTGCTGTTTGCGCCCAGGCCGAGCCAGCAGCCCCCTAGAGGCCAGAGCCCTCGCGGCTTCGGGGCCGGGCTCGCTCCAGCTGCCTGGACTTTGGGGTTTGCACGCAAGGGGCCACGTCAGGTCCGGGGCCAGGGGCCGTGGGAGCAGGGTGCCCATGCCTCTGGGGGCAGGGCAGCAGGCTGGGCGGGGGCCTGGCTGCACCTTGGAGCCTGGCTCCGCCTCCTTGCCCTGCTCAGCCTGAGCCTCCCACTTACCCACCAGCTCCTGAGCCCGTGTCCTTAAGAGTCAGTGCCTGTGGGTGCCCAGTGCTGGGGTGTGCTACATACAGGTGCTCTCCAAGCCTGTCCCCTACCCAGAGCTGGGGCCACACAGGAAGCCACAGCAGAGTGGCCATGGCGGGCGCATCAGGGCTCTGGGACCCCCCCCCCCACCCTGTGCTGTAGCAGGATCCGGGCCACAGGACAGAGCTCCCCGGGGGGCCTTGGTCTGTGCGGCTCCGTGATGGGGTCTCAGGCCAGGCCTGGCCTCAGAGCCCCAGCCCCCCGCCCCCGGAGGCCCAGGGAGGAGGGGGCTGGACCCGGACCGCCCGCCCCCACCTGCCGAGGCTGAGAGGAGGGCCAGCTGCAGGCCAGAGCCACCCTGGGTCCAGGCACCCCACCCCCCCGCCAGGCTGGGGGACATTCTGGTCAGCCAGCAGGCCAGGATCACGTGGAGAGCAGGCAGCCACGGCCCCCAGCTGGCTTCCTGTGGTCAAGGTCAGGACATCACAGCCTGTGGGCCGTCTTACCATAATCAAGTCTCTTTCCCTCTCTGCGGGAGGGGTTGGGCCACATCCTGCTGCTGCTCCTGGCCCCCCTTTGCCAGTGCGAGGACCCAAGGAGCTGGCTTGCTGGTGCAGTGAACGTTTGGGGGTCTGGCCTGTGGCCACAGGACTGCACCTGGGGCTGCCCCTTCCCCAGGGCAGCGCCCGCCTGCCCTGAGGGAGCACGGGCTTGCCTGGGGTGCTTGGGGAGGGGCTCCTCGCTCCTCCCTCCACTTAGAGCAGCCTCCCAGAGGGGAGGGGAAGCGCTACCCACAGGCCCAATGTGCCCGGGGCCGCGGCCGGTCAGCCCGGGGCAGGTCTGCAGGGGTGGCCCGCTGTGGAAATTTGGAGGAGCCCGGGTAGAAACGGGGACTGGCCGCAGCTGCCCTCGCCTGAGCCCCGTGCACCCACAATGGGAGCCGAGGGGCTTTCTTTCATGGGCGGGCATGGCCTGGAGTGAACTAACACTGTCCCCGGGGCCCGCGTGGCCGCTGCTGTGGCCCAGGAAGCCACAGTGCCACATGGCTTCTGCAATTTTCACCCTGAACAGGAAGGATGGGGTGTTCTGTTTTGACAGTTTTGGGTCCTGGTTATAATCTTGGTGGGGACCAGGGAGTAGGGGCACCTCCGAAATGATGGGAACTTGAGACTGGACGAGCCTGGTAAGCACAGGACCCCCGCCACGGGAGCGTGGGAGCCCTTGAGTGGTTCTCCTTCACCCGGAGCCCCCCGGGGTGCAGAGATGGGGCTTACAAGGGAGCCAACGCGGGCCCACCTACAGGCCACATCTGAGCCCAGCAGGTGAGGCAGGGACCGTGCAGTGCTGGGTCAGGGCGTCTGCTGGCCCTGAGGTCGTCCCCCTGGCTGGCCGCCACCAGGCGCTGTGCTCAGACGGGGAGCCCCAGAGCCTCAGAGGCCTGCCTGCACCGGGAGATGAGCTGGCATTCGCGTGGCATTCAGCGGGGGGGGGGAGGGGGCTGTATTGTTTTTTTTTTAACGTTTATTTATTTTTGAGAGACACAGAGTGTGAGCAGGGGAGGGGCAGAGAGAGAAGGAGACAGAATCAGAAGCAGGCTCTAGGCTCCAAGCTGTCAGCACAGAGTCCGACGTGGGGCTCGAACTCACTCACGGACTGTGAGATCATGACCTGAACCAAAGTTGGACACCCAACCAACTGAGCTCCCCAGGAGCCCCTAGATGTTTGCTTCTGATAGAACACGACCACCCTCTGGCCTGCTACCTCCCGAATCCGGGCTCTTTTACACCTTACCTGCCTTCTTGGTCTGGTAGAAAGACCACAGCCAGCTAAGGGCTGCTGAGACCTGGGGACTCAGCTGGAGGGGCATTGCTGCCGCAGACCCAGCTAGGATCTGGCAGCCCCCTACGCTGGGGTGCATCCAGGGGCATGGCATCCAGTGGGCGAGGCATCCAGTGGGCTTGGCACCTGGGGGAGGGCGTGGCATCCGGGGGAGAGCAGTGTTGCCCATGCTGACCCCCGCTGGGTGGGGAGGGGGGCTAGAAGGCTCCGTGTCTGCCTTGAGGACCCAGAACAAGACTTTGAACCCGGTCCTCAGCCTCCCCCCAGCCCCAAGACCCTGCCTGTAGGAGCATCAGGACCAGTCAGTGCCGAGGCCCAGTCCACGCCGAGTGTCAGGGAAGGGCTGAGTGTTTAAGGACAGCAGGTGTGCCTCAGGGAACTCAGAATGACAGCGGCCTGGGGCTGTGGCCTCTGACGGGGAGCCGTGGGCTCAGCAGCACCCGCGCCCCCTGCAGGGCATCTGGGTGGGCGGCTGGCTTGGAGGGCACCTGGCAGGCGGTCTTCCCGGATCTGCAGATGCCAGGGGGTCCTGGCCGGCCCAGGCGCGGCTCTGAGCTCAGCACCCAATTCTCTCCAAGGCCACAGCCCCCACCCAAGTGTGCAGCCTCACACATGCGGCGTGCAAGTGTGTGATGTGTGTAGTGGGGGTGTGTGTGTGGTTCGTGTGTGCATGAAGTGGGTGTGTGCACGTGTGATGTGTGTGCAGTGGGGGGTGTCCCGTGTGTGTCTGCCTGCATGCACTTGTGTCCCTGGCCGGGGGCCCACTTCCTGCTCATCCCCGGAGGCCCGGTGGGCTCGGCAGGGAGGCTGCCACCTCAGGCCTGCCTGCTGCCCAGCCCTATGGGGGGCGCTCAGGGGCGTGGCTGCGTCAGCCTCTCCCCGGTGCTCACCACCCAGGGCAGCAGGCAGGGGCCTCCCAGCTCTGCAGGGGGCCGGGGCCCTGTCACTCAGACCCCTTCCCTCCTCAGGACATGCTGCCTCAGCGCCTCCTGCTGCCCACCCTGCTGGGTCTGCTCTCCCTCTGTTCTGGTGAGTTCTGTGCAGGCAGCTCCACACACTACATGCTGGGTGGGGAAGAAAGGGGCCGCCTCCTGCACACACACACACACACACACACACACACACACACACATACACACCCGCCCCCTGGGCCCAGGCGCCCCAGGCTGGAGCCTATCCCAGGACTGGGCCTCAGTCTCCCTGCACTCTGCCCCCCGGGGAATCCTGACCTTCCTGCTGCCCCTCCTCCTCCACCCCTCCCAGCCCCCCTCCAGTACCGCACCCGAGTGCCTGCGGCTCCGCGTGCAGTGGGCCACGGCTCACGGAGCCCCTCATCTTGCCCGCAGCCCTCGGCCAGAAGTGCATCAAGTACAAAGTCAGCAACTGCCGGGACTGTGTGGAGTCGGGCCCAGGCTGCGCCTGGTGCCAGAAGCTGGTAAGAGCCGCCCCTGAGGGTCCCCACGCCTGGCCTGCCCTCCCCCCCACATTCCCTCCTCTTGGCTGGGCACCCTCCCTGTCTCTGGAGCTGCTGGCCCCCAGGGGCCCCACCACTCTGTTTCCGGGGGGTGTGGGGGGCCGGCGCAGCCCGGGGGCCCAGGACTGTGAGTGAGACAGGCAGCCTTGGCCCCACCCAGGGCAGCCCCGGAGGCAGACCCCCGCTGTGCCCCCTGCCCAGGCCCAGGCCCGACCGCAGCCGCAGCCCGCCCGCAGACCCCGAGGAGACACATGGAACTGAGAAGCCTGGCTTGCAGGGGAGAAGTTGCGGGCAGCCCCGTGCTGGGACTTCCCTCCACTGCCTTGGCTGTTTTTACATTTTTATGTGAGGTTTACAAGACCGCCAGGGCACAGTGCCCAAAATGACAGCTCCTGTCCCCGGTCCACCCTCCTCCTAGAGAGAAGCCCTTGCCTGAGGTCCCTCCAGATCCTGACCAAATTCTCCTCCCCTGGGGTCCCCCCAGATCCTGATCATGCCCTCCTGCCCTGGGGGACCCTTAATACTTCATACTTCAAGGGTCCTTCTTAACCACAGTGCACCCCCATAGAGACCCACAAAGGCTGGACACCAGCCGTGGCACCTCCTCAGCCCTGCCCGCCCTACGCCAAGCTTGTCAGTTACTCCAATCTTGCCTTTGGCGGCGTCTCTCTCGGTCTGGGTGGTGGTCCAGGGCCGCACTGTGCCCGCAGGCCCCTGTCCCCTCGCTCCTCTGCGGCACATCCTTGACATTTCTCGAGAGTTCGGGGCAGCAGCAGCGGGGGAGCCCTCCGCCTGGCCTTGCCCGGCTTCCCTCTGACTGGGTCCAGAGCGTGCGTTTCGGCCAGAGCCCCGCACGGGGCTGGTGCTGTCGCTGCGTCTGCACACTGGTGACGCGCACGTGGACACCCAGCCGAGGCGGCGACTGCCCGGCCGCTCCGCCACAGGCAGCCTACAGAGGAGCGGGGTGGGGGGCGCTCTGCTTGCATGCGGCCCGGGGCGCAGCCTCAGCCAGCGGTTGGACTTCTCCCTTCCCTTTCGTGGGCTTATTACGTTCCTTGGCAATACAGTGGGGCTCGATCACTTCCCCGGGGATTATGTTTGGGGCTTCTGTCCATTCCTGTGGATTTTGCTCTATTTCTCAAGTACTTCAGGCATCGACAGAGCTCCAGAAGGACAGAGAGGCAGCTCGGGAAGCGCCAGCCCCCGCGGCCCTTCGTGGCCCCGGCTGCATGTGGGCGGCCTTCCCCGGCCCCGTGTCAGCACCCACCGAACGTGGACCCTTCTCCTGCCCCATCCTGTCCACATCTTAGGGGCCTTCTGGGGTCATGAGGACACTGCCCTGGACCCAGGACCCCCGCTCATCTCTGGCCGGGGTTTCCCAGGACAGTGAGGGGCCTGTGTTCCAGGGCCCCCGGGTGCCATGTGCCTTCTCTCAGAGCCTCTGACGCAGGCTGCTGACGGACATGGACATGCCTGGCCAGGTGCTCCCAGAAGGTGCTCCCGGCCCTGGGGCTGGAGACGTTGGTCCATTGGTCATCTCTGCTGCTGGAGGCGGTGGAGGGCAGACCGGGGGTGGGGGGACCTAGGAGTCCCACGGAGCAGTCGTCTGGAAGGCAGGTGCCCAGCCTCCCGCCCACCTCACTCCCACAAGGACGCCTGTCCTGATCCCAGGTGGGAAGGAGGCGGGTCAGCCTCAAGTGGCCCCGAGGCTGGTCTGGTTTAGCAGCCACAGTGTGGCTCCCATATCTGCTCTGCCCTCCTCCTGACCTCTGACCCCTGGCCCCTGACCCCCCAGAACTTCACTGGTCTAGGGGAGCCGGACTCCGTTCGCTGTGATACCCGGGAGCAGCTGCTACTGAAGGGATGTGCGGCCGATGACATCATGGACCCCAGGAGCCTGGCCGAACCCCAGTACGACCAGGAGGGCGGCCAGAAGCAACTGTTCCCCCAGAAAGTGACACTCTACCTGAGACCAGGTGGGCATGGCCTCAGCCATGGGCAAGTAGCATGTGTGTGGTGGTCACTCTGGGGGCCAGGGCCGACCGATGGCACAAGCGTCTATGTGCGAGGACAGACAGTAAGGTAGGCAGGAGTCCAAGGACCGTTGGAAACCCCAAGGACAGAGTCTGAGCTCTCCGTGGCCCTGCCTGCCTGCAGGAGTGTGCCCCCACCCCACCACCTGTGGCTCATGGCCTCTGCTCTGTGTCCTTTCCAAAAGAGGGAAGCAACCATCTGGTAGACACTATTCCATCAGAACACCAGGTGCCCTTGGTGGGGCAAAGGCTCTGATAAGTCCTATAGTCAAGGAACTTGAGCGATTGTTGAAATCAGTGTTGCTCAAACTGACGTGACAGCAGAGCTGTACAGCGCTCCGAGAAGGGCCCCACAGGAAGATGGATGTGGCGGAAGGAGCTGGACCCTGCAGCAGGCAGGACGGGGCGGGGTGGGGCGGAGCCTGCCCTTAGCCCCGCCTCCCTGATGGCAGTCCCGGACGCAGGAGACGATTCAGTCACTCCATCCCCGATCACTCGTTCATTTGTTGAGCACCTGCTGTGGGAGGCCTGCCTGGGTCTGGGGCAAATAAGCCAGCGATCACATGAGTGTGTGTTGTGACTCAGATGGGAGCCGGAGGGGAAGTGATGGAAAAGGGGCCTGCACCGCGCCGGCCCGGGTTTGCCCGGGGCTTGGGGCGCCGAGCGCGGCTTGATAGACGTGCCTGTCAGTGGCGCCTGAAAAAGGAGCGCTCGCTCAGTGGGGTGTGTGTCCCTGCGGTCAGTCAAGCGGGCGCCCTGTGATTCATCCACAGGCCCTGGCAGTGGTGGAGGGAGGGACGACAGGCCACGGAGAAGAAGGGGGCGAGAGTGAGCATTTCGGGACCTGTGGGGTGTGCCGGGAGTGCCTCTGAGGCCCTCTCTGTGCGGTCCCTGCCGACAGGTCAGGCGGCTGCCTTCAACGTGACTTTCCGGCGGGCCAAGGGCTACCCCATCGACCTGTACTACCTGATGGACCTCTCCTACTCCATGCTGGACGACCTCATCAACGTCAAGAAGCTGGGGGGCGACCTGCTCCGGGCTCTCAACGAGATCACCGAGTCCGGCCGCATCGGTGAGGCCGCCTCTCAGTCCCCGCCGGCCCTGCCGCCCGTGGGGCTCCCCGCACCCACCCAGGGCAGGGCGCTGGGGGGAGGGGCTGGCCAGGGCCCCTCGCGAGCCACCCGGGGGCCACACCTGGCCGCCGTCCGTGCCATCCAGCCCTCCACCGCCTCTCCTTCCTTCCTCCTCTTTGGTTTTCTGATACGTTCAAAAGACAAAACCTCTACGGTGCTATTTATTAAAATGTAAAAGGTCAGCGGTGTGCCGGCCACCCCGCGGTCCCGGCGACAGGGACACAGCCGGCAAACCGGCGCCGTCCTGACAGCAGCGGCGCGCTGGCCACTCCGGCCAGGCACACTCACACCCACATACGCGCTCACACGCCTGCACACGTGCCCTGCTACACAGAGGGAAACCGAGGCGCGGGGGCGGGCTTCCTGCCCACCTCACTGTCCCGTCCGCCCCCAGGCTTCGGGTCCTTCGTGGACAAGACAGTGCTCCCCTTCGTGAACACGCACCCCGAGAAACTGAGGAACCCGTGCCCCAACAAGGAGAAGGAGTGCCAGGCGCCCTTCGCCTTCAGGCACGTGCTGAAGCTCACCAACAACTCCAACCAGTTCCAGACGGAGGTGGGGAAGCAGCTCATCTCCGGGAACCTGGACGCCCCTGAGGGCGGGCTGGACGCCATGATGCAAGTGGCCGCGTGCCCGGTGAGGCCCCGCCCCGGCCCTGCCGTGCCCCCCGGGCCCCCCAGACCACCGCCTCCGGCCGTGCTGCACCCCAGGGCCACGCATACGGGCCTTCGGGACTTGAGCCCTCCGGCATGGCCGGGGGTCTGCACCCACCTCGGGCCGGGGCCCCGGCCGGCCTCCTGGGCTTTCACCGCCGGCCTGTGCCCCGCGCAGATGTCCTGCAGCCTCAGTCCAAGCAGGGGCCCTGTAAGGCAAGACCGTAGTCCGCCCCTGGTGGTTCCTGAACCGAGTCACCCCCTCCCTCCGGCTCCCCCAGGGAAGGGGGCATCCCCATGCACGCGCTCTAACTGGCCGCGTCTGCTGCCCCAGCAGCCCCCCCCCCCCGCCCCCTCGCTGACCCTGGCTGTCCTGCCGGCCACGATGTGACTGTTTTACACCCAGCTGCGCCGCCACCTTCCACCGGTTCCAGCCGCCCAGCGCCCCGGGCCGCCTCACAGACGCACATTTCTATTTCCACGTGCTGTCCTGCTTTGTGATACTTGTCGCTAGTGTCCCCAGGCTTGCCCGTGTCCCTTCGCGTGCCCCCAGGTCCTGTCATCTTTTGTGCCTGCCGTGGTTTTACTCAGTGATCAACTCTGGGGGTCCCGGCGCCCCCTCCCGCGGGGTGTCCCCGCCCCCCGCCTGGACCCCCCCACCTCGGCCGTCTGGAGGCTGCCCCGCCCACAGATACTTCTGGCGAAGGCCATGTGCTAGAATCCGGGCACGGGACCCCGAGCCCTGCGGCCAGGCCCGGCGGGGGTCCTGCGTGGGAGTGGGGCACCTGCCCAGCTCCAGCGCCCAGGCTGCCACGCTGCGCCCTGCCCACTGGAGAAACTGAGGCAACCTGCCGTCTTCTCAGGAGGAAATCGGCTGGCGCAATGTCACGCGGCTGCTGGTGTTCGCCACAGACGACGGCTTCCATTTTGCGGGTGACGGGAAGCTGGGCGCCATCCTGACCCCCAACGACGGCCGCTGTCACCTGGAGGACAACTTGTACAAAAGGAGCAATGAATTCGTAGGAGCGGGCAGCACGGGGAAGGGGGGTCGGGAGGGACCACGCACCGTGCTCAGCCCCAAGGGAGCGGGAGGGGCTCTCGGAGCGGGGGTGCGGGGACAGTGCCTTGTGGGGCACGACCCCTCCCTCGGCAGGGAGAGGCCGGTCGTCCTCCGGTCTGGACAGGTCAGCACCTGTCACAGGAGCGCGCCCTCCCCTGTGGTGAATCAGCCCCGCATCCTGGAATTGTGCCAGCAAAGGGGGGCCGGGCCCTGGGGGAGCAGTCGGACGGCCTGGTGGCCTGTCCCTGACCCCCGGGACCCGCTGACCCGGTGTTTCCCCGCCAGGACTACCCGTCAGTGGGCCAGCTGGCTCACAAACTGGCTGAAAGTAACATCCAGCCCATCTTCGCCGTCACCAAGAGGATGGTGAAAACCTACGAGGTGGGTGGGGTTGGGTCCCAGCAGCAGGGCGGGGCCGGCACGAGTCCCCGCGGGCTGAGCTGCGCACTGGCCGGCGGCGGCGGCGGGCAGGGGCGCCCGCTCTGGGCTCCGTGCGGTTGGAGGAAGGAACAAGGATGTTCTCTGTTGGTGAAGTCCGGTCACCGTGTTCCATTTTTGCTACAACACGGCAAATCTTTCTGCGGGCAGAGACTTCCTTCTTGTTTTATGTCCCAGTACATTTGGGCAGGAGCGGTTCACGCGGCTGTCAGGTGCACGCGGGCCAGCGCGGAGCCCCAGGCCAGCTGGCTTTCACCAGGAGGCACCCCAAATACCCTAGAGCCCTGGGCCCCGGCCGGTGCCGTCCCCCCTGCAGAGCCCTGGGCCCCCGCCAGTGCTGCTCCCCTCCCCGCCCCCCGCCCCAGAAGCCAAGTTTCCCACACTCTGACAGCATTTTGTTCTCTGCTTTGGGAACCCTGGGTCTATCCTGATTCACAGAATTACTGTTCTTGTTCAACTGTTCTAGAGTGTGGGGAACTTTCTGGGTCTGGGGCAGTTTCTCTTCCGTCCTTCCTGCCCTCTGTCCCACACTGTTCGTTTCGTGTGTGCCCACGGCTCTACTTGAGTGCCGCGGCCTGCTCGCGGCTCTGCTGGGCTGTGAGGGCACCTGCTGGCCCCTCCCCCTCCCTGGGGGGTGCGGGGGGCTGACGGGACCCCCAACACTGAGCCAGCAGGACCCTGCAGGGGACACGGAGGAGAGGGAGTGAAAGGCATCTAGGAGACGCCGTGGGGCAGGCCCGCAGTGGAAACCTGCCAAACCACAGGGACGGTGACTCAGTGCAGGGCTGGCGGCAGGGGGCTGCGGGACAGAACTCTGGCCACCGGTACCAGCCGCGTGAGCACAGGCAGGTCAGGACCAGGAAGCCGCACCATGGACACGTATCGGGCCCCAGTAACTTGCTATTGGGACAGGACAGTGTGGTGATGGGGTAGAAGCTGAAGCAGATTTGAACCCCAAACCCACAGCATGGACCGTGCCCTGGCAGGCCACAGGCCTTTCTAAGCCTGTGTCCTGACCCCGATTCATGTGGCTCTGCGGGAGGGACATGAATTTGACCTGTGAGGACAGCGTCTACTGCACTGTCCTTGGTGTGTGCACACTGGAGCAGGTCGGAAGACAGGAGCCCAGCCTCCCCGAGCCGTGCTGGGGTCCCACACCCAGGGGGGAGGGGGATGGGCAGCAGAGGCCAGAGGGGGATGTGGCCAGGCTGTGACAGTCCTTGTGGGCTCTGTGGAGGGGACTGGTCTATTTGGGGAGTCACAGGAGGGGTTTGGGGAAGATAAGTGACCCAACCGTAAGTTCTGTCAGTCATGACGCAATCTTCCAGGAAAGAGAGCATGAGGGGAAGGACAAAAGACGCACAACGGTGTCCTGCCATCTGCGGCGTGGTGCGCCAGGCTGCCCGCCCGGGCCTGCTGGAGCCATCATCCCTGCCTGCGTCACAAGTCTTTTTTCTTTAATTTTTTTAAGTGTATTTATTTCGAGGGAGAGAGAAAGCACGAGCAGGGGAGGGGCAGTGAGGGAGAGAGGGTCCCAAGCAAGCTCCATGCTGTCAGCACAGAGCTGGACACGGGGCTCGAACTTACCAACTCTCAGATCATGACCTGAGCTGACATTGGATACTCAACCAGCTGGGCCATCAGGTGCCCCTTTGTAAATTTTTTAAAGTTTATTTTTGAGAGAGAGAGAGGGTGCACAGGGAAGTGGGGGAGGGGCAGAGAGAGAGGGAGACAGAATCTGAAGCAGCTCCAGGCACTGAGCTGTCAGCACAGAGCCTGACACGGGGCTCAAACTCATGAACCGAGAGATCATGACCTGAGCCGAAGTCAGACACTTAACTGACTGGGCCCCCAGGTGCCCCTACATAGTCATTATTAAAATCAAATTATATCAACACATTAAAGTGCTCAGAATTCATCCCTTCCTGATGGTTTTGACACATGACTCCCTGCCCTTGGCTGTTTGCACCTGTCGTGCCTGCGTGGTGGGGACACTCTCTAACGGTGGCGAGGCACAGCTCGGCGTTCAGTGATTCACAAGCTTGAACTTGACCAAGGAGGAGTATTTACAGCAGGAAGTCGGCAAGGCTCAGCTCAGAGCCACAGACCACGCACGGTCTTACCCGAGTGCAACAAGATACCGGGGGGGGGGGACCCGGGGTGTCGCGGAACCGTGGACCGCCGTGACCCCGGCTCCAGCCGTGACCGCCTGGTCGCTTGCCTCGCAGAAACTCACGGAGGTCATCCCCAAGTCGGCGGTGGGGGAGCTGTCGGAGGACTCCAGCAACGTGGTGCAGCTCATTAAGAACGCCTACAACGTGAGTTCCCAGCTCGGCCGGGCCTCTGCCCTCCCTGCTTCGGGGGACAGAAGGGTGCGCCCAGAGGGGTGCCCTGCCCCCTGGGGCCACTGCCAGGCCTTCACACGGGAGCCTGGCTCTTCCGGAAGCGCAGCCAAGCTTCGGACGGGGTGGCTCGTCCAGGCCAGAGCCTCCCCTCTGCCCTCCCCGAAACGGAGCACGCAGCCCCCTTGTAGGCCAAAGCTCCTGGCGGTGAGAGCACCTGACAGATGATGAGCCAGTGCCCTGTGCAGGGAGCGCTGTGTGCCCCCGGGGCCCTGGCAGAGCCCCAGCCCCCAGGGCAGGCCCTTCTGGGCCCCAGCTGCTGCCCAGGACCCTGTCCCCTGTCCTGCTCGTTCACTCTGACTCTGTTTCTCTCTGTCTCCCTCTCTGTCCCTGTCTGTTCCCCCTTCACGTAAATGGGTTTCCCTGCTCCTGCCCTGTGCCAGGCACTGGGCATTCAGTGGCAGGCGGGCCCGTCAAGCTCCGGTCCCCATGGCTGTGTCTGTCTCTAGCTGTGCCCCCACTGGCCTGTCTTGCGGGGCCATGGCATTGATGACCTGATCCCACCTGCCCGGGGAACAGGACCTGGCGCTCCCCAGCTCTCCATTGGCTCGTGGGCAGAGGAGGGAGGGGTGAGAAGTGGAGAGGGCTCCGAGCCATCGGCCAGGAGGGACACTGGGAGGATGCTCCCTGATCCGTAGCTGTTTTTTTGGCGGCAGAAACTCTCCTCCAGGGTCTTTCTGGATCACAACGCTCTTCCCAACACCCTGAAAGTCACCTACGACTCCTTCTGCAGTAATGGGGTCTCACAGGTGGACCAGCCCAGAGGGGACTGCGACGGAGTCCAGATCAACGTCCCGGTGAGGCCCGTCCCGACCCTCTGGAAGGTTCTCTCCCAGGGACAGCTAGGAGTGCACCCAGGAAGGGCTATCACCCTTAGCACAGGGCTCACCACAGGGGTCCCAGGGTCTAGACGGAGGACGGAGGGGATGGCAGCGCCCCCTGGGGCAGATGCTGGGCAGTGCATCCTTTTGGTTTGGTCTGGTTTGCTTTCCTGTGCTGTCTGTGTGTGCTGTGGTTGTGTGTGTGTGTGTGTGTGTGTGTGTGCGTGTTTTACAAAGATACTAAAGCATGGGCCACACAGATGATTAGAAAAAGGCATTGAGGTTTAAGTTATTCCACAATATTTGAATTTATTATGACCAAAATTAGATCTTTCCTTTTTCTGGTGATATTCAGCAAAATACTGCTCCAACTGCAGTTTTAAATGTGACGTTGGAATCCCTTCAAATATGTTACTTGCTACACATCACACACATTTTCACAGAAGTATCTCCCCTCGCACTGGGCAGACCCGTGCGGGAATTTATTCAATCTTACGACTGGTGATTGCTTCTTACACATTATCCTGGATCTTTCTGCTCTACCTTCGTGCCCCCAGGGGCAATGTACTTAATTACACTGGTCTGGGCGGTGCCCTGCTCTTGACCGGCCGGTGCCCGCTGAGCTCTGCGCTGGCCCCTGTGCCGGGTGCGTGGTGGGGCTCTGGGCTGCGCCACCCGGTGCCTGTGGGGCCCTTGTATGGGGTCAGAACATAAGTCCATATCCAGGGTCAAGGGCCTCCTGAGGAATTCCGCGGCCTAGCATACCAGTAGATGTCCTTTTAAAAGTCATGTAATCTCCTTATGAACACGTGTGTGATAAAGAATATTCTAGAGACACCTCCCCCAGCCCGAGTCCAAGCAGGCAGGCATGGGCGTGGGGAGCGGGGCGGCCTGGGCAGGGCTCCAGGTCCGGCACCGCGGACCGGCCTCCAGACATCCTTCTCTCGTGCCAAGTCCCACGTCCTGGGGACTCACGGGCTGTTCTGTGTGCTTCCGTCTTCCATCCAAGGCCTCCGGGGCCCGAGCAAAGGCCGGCACCGTCCATGCCCGGGCACACGCCCTCCGCGTCGGCCTGGCTGGGGACAAAGGACACGGAGCAGGGGGAGAGCCGGCTGCCGCAGCCTCGCCTGAGCCCCGCTCTCCTCCACACAGATCACCTTCCAGGTGAAGGTCACGGCCACAGAGTGCATCCAGGAGCAGTCCTTCGTCATCCGGGCACTGGGCTTCACGGACACGGTGACCGTGCGCGTCCTTCCGCAGTGCGAGTGCCGGTGCCGGGCCCTGAGCCGGGAGCGCGGCCTCTGCGGCGGCAAGGGCTCCATGGAGTGCGGCGTCTGCAGGTGCGGCGCGCGGGCAGGGGCGGGGCCGGCTGACGGGGGC
>NC_043704.1:1480437-1492335 GCF_006229205.1 Suricata suricatta
CTCTGCTCCCCCGCAGCTCCTGCGCCCAGTGCCTGACCTTTGAGCAGAGCCAGTCGGGCACGAACTGCAGCGAGGTGTGCCGGAACGTGGGCGTGCTGACCCTCCCCCCGGAGAAGGGGCGCAGGTGCAAGGAGCGCGACCTGGACGGCTGCTGGATCACATACACGCTGCAGCAGCGGGTCGGCAGGGACAGCTACGACATTTACGTGGATGGCCGCCGAGGTGAGCCCAGGGTCGCAGCTGCGGCCCTCCTGGCCCGCCCCCGCCCTGCCTCGCCCAGTGACTCGGTGACACTTGAGAGGCGGTGTTCCCAGCCATGGGACGTGTTCCCAGGCCGCCCGCCGCCCGCTGGGAACCGAGGGTCCCGAGAGCCCGTCCACGGACCGCAGGGTGAGGGCCTCGCGGGGCTTCAGAGAGCCGCGTGCTCAGCTCTCGGCCCTGGAAGGGGTGGCCTTCCGAAATGCTGCCTGTGTCTGTCGCTGCGCCCCGGGACCGTCCCTGGCCCAGGAATGGTTGAGGGCACGGAGACACCAGTCCTGTTCTCGCGGGGCTCGCACTCCCGGGGTGGGGACACGCTGGGCCAGCACAGGAGGCCGCCATTTTGGGAGACAGCGCAGGACTGTGGTCAGGGCTACCAGGTGCAAAGGTAGCGGCGGGGGTGCCCCAGAGGTCAGAGGTCCGAAGGTCTCCCGAAGGAGGCCCCTGGCGGCTGAGGCCGCGGGACGAGGGCAGCCGCAGGAGGGGAACTGAAGGCCGGGGTGAGAGGTCCCTGGCGCTGGGTCTCTCTGGGGCCCCGGTGAGTCCTGAGAGGCAGCGGGTCTCTTTCCAAACATACCAAGAGGCCGTTAGCAGTTTTCAGAAGAGCAGGGACAGCTCTGAGCTGCAGGTGGGACCCGCGAGGGGCCTCTGCGTGATGCGGGCCCCGAGAGGTACAGAGGTGTGGAGGTGGCAGGTGGAAGGGACAGAGCCTTCACTTGAGTGGAGCATGGGGACGGGACCAGGAGCAGCGGGCGGAAGGCCCACAGGCCCGACGGTTGGCGTGTGGGGGTCGGGTCAGACTTTAGGAGGTACAGTGGGTGACGCTGACGAAGGGCCCGTGGGTGCTGGGACTTAGGGATACCAGTGCCCAGTGGGGTGGGCTCTGGGACAGCGCCTGGGGCGTTCAGGGCACGCAGATGCTCAGCACCCCAGTCCTTTCCTCCTCAGAGAGGCTGAGGGGACGCTCAGGTGAAGGCAGCAGGCGGGGGCAGGGCGGCCGCCAGGGCGCTGGTGGGACTGAGGCCCGCACCCAGCTCTCCTCCCCGCCGCGGGAGCCCCGGGAGGCGCGTGGGGCTCGGGCCCTCCGTGTGGCCTGGAGCTCCCAGCCTGAGTCTGGGATGGCAGGTGTCCGCCTGCCGGCGTGGGCAGCTTTCACCGGGCTTCCTCCATGGGCAGATTTGAGGTCTCGTTTGGGGTCACTTCTGGTTGTGGGCAGCCTTGGCCGGGTTGTCTAACCTCCGTGGGACACTAAGGCCCCTAGAGAGGCCAGCATGGTGGGGCTCCTGCAAACACGGGTGCCGGGGCCTGGCCCCTGGCCAGGGGCTGAGGCGTGACGCACCGCAGACAGCCCTGAAGGAGGAGGTGGGGCCCCAGGACCCCACCATTGGGTTCCGCAGGAGCCTCTCACCAGGCGAGTCCTCATCCTGAAACCCGCCACCAGGCGTGCTGGGGACCTCAGGCTCCGCTCCCTGCCCCGGTGTTGACTCAGGCTCAGTAGGTTCTGGTGACGGGGGCTGGCTGTCCGTGGTGGGAACTGGGTCAGGAGGCTGGTGTCCTGCCCGGCTGCCCTGGCTACTGGCTTCCGGGGCCCCACGTTCCTCCTGTGTAAACAAGGGGTTTTTACATTTTGTGCGGAACCCCGGGCCCTTCCCCGGCTGGCGCCTTGATGGGGAGCCCAGCGGTGGGAAAGCGGAGGCCCCCTAAGCACCGGGCAGTGTCCTGGGGCGAGGCCCACGTGGCGCCTGAGACACTCACGTGTGTGTGCTTCTCCTGTACCGCAGAGTGTGTGACGGGCCCCCAAGTGGCCCCCATCGTGGGGGGCATCGTGGCAGGGGTCGTGCTCATCGGCGTGGTCCTGCTGGGCATCTGGAAGCTTCTGACCCACGTCAGTGACCTCAGGGAGTACAGGCGATTTGAGAAGGAGAAGCTGAAGTCCCAGTGGAACAACGTGAGTGGCCGTTCCTGGGGGGGGGGTCAGGCCGTCCCGCCCCTGTGACCTCTGTCCGCCCCCGGGGCTCGTCCTCAGAGCCGGGGCTGAGGGAAGGGTGCCCCCCTCCTGGCCCCTTCTCCGCCTGCACTGACGGCCCGCGTGGCTTCTCCCACCAGGACAACCCCCTTTTCAAGAGCGCCACCACGACTGTCATGAACCCCAAGTTTGCTGACAGCTAGGAGCACTGGGTGAAGACAGCGGCCGCCAGAACCGACCGGATGGGCCCGCCCCCACGCCACGCCTCCTCCCTCGGATGGGCCCGCCCCCCACGCCACGCCTCCTCCCTCGGATGGGCCCGCCCCCCACGCCACGCCTCCTCCCTCGGATGGGCCCGCCTCCCACGCCACGCCTCCTCCCTCCGGCTCCTCCACGGACGTGGCTGACGATGCTTGACTGTTTCTCTCGTTAACCAAAAATCCACTGTTAGCTCTGCTCTCAAAATAACAGATGAGGCCCGGTGACAGCATGGGCCCCACCGGAAGCAGCAGGTCTGATGTGTCTGACCTCTCCGGTAGAGACTTGAAGAAGGAGTTGCTCGGGCCTTATGAGGTTGGGTACGATTTCCTGTGTAAAAATGAGAGCGGCAGCCTCATTAAACGCAGCACACATTTATTTATATTTGAACTTCTCAGGGTTCACGTTGAGTGTACTGGTTTTCAGATTTCCTGTGTGTAGAAACAATTAAAAACCTCAGAAGAGGCTGTCGTCTGTGGGCTCTGCACACTCGGAGGGTCCGAGCTGACCGTGGGCGGTGGCGTGAGGGTCCGTTCTCTTTCCCCCTTCCTCACCTGCTGGCCTGTGTCTGTGGCTGGTCCCCGCAGCACATCCTAAGTCTTCAGGGTGAGATGGTCTCAGCCCCCCCCCTCCAGCTGTCTGCACCTGCTCCTGGGGGTGGGGCAGCGGAAGGCGAGTCAAGATGAGCATTTGTGTCTCAAGGGCGGGGCCGACCTGGGATTCCTGGCGACCCAGCACCACGCGACCACGTGAAACAGCCCCGTCTCTTGGGATTACCATGACCTGATCCCAGGTCAGCCCCGCCCTTGAGACACAAATGCATGATACCCTGGACATGTGAGTGTCCACCAGTTGGCACAGGTTAGCAGGCTGGGCACGGAGTGAGGTCGAGGCAGCGTAGTACCCAGAATATAGAGCAAGAATTAAAGACCTAAAGCTGAGCACCTGGCCCACTGGCCTTCAGCTGGGAGTCCTCGCTGCCCGTCCATCCTCCTGTCTCCCCCTCCCGCCAGGGCGTGGGCGCCATGCCAGGCCGCTCCAGCACCTCCGCCTGTTTGTGCCTCCAGGCCTCATGCCAGCCCTGGCAACAGCCGTCCTCCGGGCGCACACAGTGCCTGACGACCCGCTTCGGGCCACAGAGTAGCAAAGGCTTTCCCACACCAGGGGTGCCACGGCCTCCGTGCCTAGGTCCAAAGAGTCAGGCTTTATTTTACCCGTCCAAAATGTTAAAAACCCAGCTGAACAAAATGGAATTGTGGTTTCCCCCTGGTCTCCCTGCCCTGTAAGTGGTGGCTCTGCCTGCCCGGTCGCTGTGATCTTTCCCTCAACAACGGCCCCGTGTGAGCTGAGCCCCATCTCACGGGCCCGCGTGCCCAAGGTCCCACTCTGGAGCCCAGTCACATCCGAGGGGAGCCTGGCGCTTTCCCACCAAAGTGCTCCCCCTCCTCGAGGCCCCTTCCCTGTGCACTGGGTCTACCCACACTCAGTGGTAAACTCATTTCTTCCTACAACCAGGACTGGAATATTCTCTCCTCCTGCCCTGTGTCCCCTCCCCCCACAGACCTCCTGCAGGGTCTCCACTCTCTCTGAAGGCACACACCTGTCTATGCGGGAACATGTCAAGAAATAACTTCCAGGACACCTGGGGGGCTCAGTCGGTTAAGCTTCCAACTTCGGCTCAGGTCATGGTCTCGTGGTTTGTGAGTTCGAGTCCCACATCAGATACTCTGTTCCCCCCCCCCCCAGTCTCTGTCCTTCCTCCACTTGTGCTCTTTCTCAAAAATAACCTTTTTTTTTTTTTTTAAAGAAAGAACTTCCAGTTTGGGGACTGTTCTCTTTCACCTTCCTATTTTAAAGATGCTTTTGAGACTCAGGATCCAAATCATACATCATTTATCTATGCAACTTGCTGTCTGTTTCTAGAATATGCATGTACTTCCCTGAACTGACATCTAGTGGGTTTTGTTTGGTCCCTCTTCCGTGGAAGTTCCATTGTGAACGTGAGCCGTGGGTATGTTTCAGCAGTTTCTCCTTCGCCGGGTGAGTCTTGTATCCACGAGACCTGTCTCAAAACTAGGACACCGCCAACCCCGGGTAAGGGAGGGCCTAGCTCTCCCCCAACTGCCTTTCGGGGGCAGCTCCGAGCAGGGAGCGAGCCCGGCTCCCAGCTTTCGGGGGTCCGTGTGGCAAACAGTGCAGAGCTGTGCCAAAGCAAGCACATGAGCCCAGATCCAGTGTTCGGCGTGCCCGGACACAGGCAGGTGCCGATCTAGGGTTTGGGGTCCTGGATGCAGGCAGGTGGGTGATCCTGAGTTCGGGGTCCCCGGACGCCAGCAGGTGGCCGCCCCAGAGCAGCAGGTGGCAAACATGGGGTGAGAAGAGAGGGAAGGTGTCAGAAGGCCACAGCCAGGCCCCAGTGACCAATGATGACAGAGAAACTCTCTAAGGGCCTGTTTACAAGGGGGGCCAGTTTAGATTTCTTTCTCAGTCGGTGTGACCGTGTGCAAGCTCTGTGTGGGCCCGGGGCTGATTTATGGCCGCGGCCCGGGCTCCGTGCACCTGCTGCGAACAAGTAGGCCAGAGGAAAGCCGTCTTGTCTGATCAACGCTCCTGCTCCTCGCCTTCCTCTAGGACAAAACTTGTGACTCCCGTGCATGCACGAGTCCACACTCTGCTGAGCTTTCCCAGGGGGTCTAAAGTCACATAACTCGGGGGGCGCGTGGGGGGTTCCATCCGTTCAGCCTCCAACTCCTGATCATGGCTCAGATCATGATCTCGCAGTCTGTGAGATCGAGCCCCACATCGAGCTCTGTGCTGATGCGGCAGAGCCTGCTTGGGATTCTCTCTCTCCCTCTTCTCTCTCTCTCTGCCCCTCCTCCCACGCAGGTGCTCTCACTCTCTCAGGATAAACAAACATTTTTTAAAAAGCACATAACTGTAAAAACTGTTCATTCTCCTAACCTTAACCTCCTACCCTGTGAAGACTGTTTCCCGGACAGCTGTCCTAACCCGGGCTCCGAGAAAACTCTTTCTTCCTTTTAGAGATTCTAAGGGTTTGTGCACCTTTCATCGACAGCAAGTGCCCGGCCTTCACCCTGGAAGTCCTGTCTCCCGGGAAACCAGGGCGAATCCGGACGGCTGGCGCCCCTGACGTGTGTGTTTCTTCCACACCATCAAGAAGTAACTCCGTCTCTGAGGGCACTGGCCGCGTGTCCCACACCCCACCTCGATTCTGATGCTGGCCACCTGGACGTGGCATCAGGCCCCCAGGTGAGGGGCTCGGTCCCCCAGAACTGCTTCCCGCCGTCAGATGCAGTTCCGGGTTGTCACCTGTGCTTCCGGCAGTTGCCCACAGATCAGAGGTCCAATCAACGTGCCGGGGTGGCTCACGGACCTCAGGAGGACAGTTTACGCTCTGGATTACCGGCTTGCTGCGAAGGATGTGAAGGAACAGCCAGAGGAAGAGACGCCCCGGTGCAGAGCAGGGGTGTGGCCCTTCCGTGGCCAGGGGCCCCTCTCCCCACACCTCCACACGCTCCCTGACCCGGAAGCCCCCCAACCCCCAGCCCTTTTGTGTTTTAGAGACTCTTCATTACACAGACATGATCAACTCATTGGCCACTGGGACGGATCCAACCTCCAGGTCCTCTCCCTTCCCTTCTCTTCACCCTGCCCCCACCCCCGTAGGTGTAGGTGTAGGTGTAGGTGCTTCCCAAAAGTCCCCTCTGTAACAGAGACTCAGATGCCCTCCAAAGGGTTGTTATAAATAACAAAAGAACAAAAGATACCTTTTTCACTCTTGCCACTCGGGAAATTCCAAGTGTTTCAGGAGTTCTGCGCCAGGAGCGGTAAGACCCAATGTCTGTTTCTGATCCCTATCAATCATGTATCCCCATGGCCCCAGCACCCCCTCCCCACCGCAGACCTGCACGTTGTGGGGCATCTGGCTTTGGGTTCCCGACCTCTGTCGTAGGTGCTAGCCCTGTGAGCGTCTCTTGCTGGATGTGACCTGGGACCCTTTACTTGGGCAGGTGGGGGACCAGGAAGGCTGGTGCTGGCAGCACTTGGCCGCTCTGGGGCTCAGCCCAGCCCGAGCCGTCAGTGTCCCACGGAGACTCGGGCTTTGCTGCGAGGGGAGGGCGTCTGCCGCACGGTCTGTA
Source organism: Suricata suricatta (assembly GCF_006229205.1). Lineage (NCBI taxonomy): Eukaryota > Metazoa > Chordata > Mammalia > Carnivora > Herpestidae > Suricata > Suricata suricatta. Next base: position 1,487,080 of record NC_043704.1, read on the forward strand.
AGTACGACCACCGGTCACGTCAGTGTGCGGCGGAGGGGGGGGGGGACCCACTGTCCCAGAGCCCTGCTTCTCCAAGGCCACCTCCACTGTAGGCCCCACTTCCCCTGTGAATTTGTCAGCGATGCGGACCATCGGCCTGGCTGAGGACCTGCCGAGTCAGGGGCTCTCTGATGAGCTTGGCAGCCTGGGGGCTCACGTCCTGCACGTGCTCCTGGGGGGGTCACGTCCCGCTGGAGCTCCTGACGCAAGGCCGTCTGAGAACCACTGGGTGAAGCCGGAGGATGAGTCGAATTATGGACATAACAGTGGAGTCTGTGGGTGAGGGCTGCAGATCCCGTGTGTGCAGGGGGGAGGCCCCCTTGGGAGGAGGCCTAAATGGAGGGAGGGGTGGGCCCTGCTTGGGCGCCTTCTCCAGCAGGACCAGCTGAAGGCGGGCAGAGCGGACACCCCGAGGCAGTTTCCAGAAACAGGAACTGTAGACTTAGTTACCCTCAGTCCATTTCCTGGTGGTGTGTCAGGTTGCCAGTAGTTTTCCAACAATCGTCTGAAAACTTCCCACCTGTCCTGGTGGGACGGGGAGGAGCTGGAGGAGACTCGGTTGAAGCCCCGCCTCCAAGTCTAGCCCTGCCTCTCCCGGCAGCGTGACCTTGAACAAGTTGTTTTCTGGGTGGAGAGGGGTCACTAGAGGCCCCTCCCTCCGTTTCTAGAGGACCTGAGAGGCTGGCAGAGAAAGCACGTTAAGAATCGAGACTGCTCACAGGGGACGGCTGACCGGAGAGTTCTGGGTCTCACGTCGCCGTCCAGGGCAACCCCCCGCCGCAGGAGCCCCGACCCGGCAGGGACCCGGACCGGCCCCACACCCACGCAGCTAAGAGCCCCTCGCAGCTCCCTCGGGAGCCGCCCCACGTCCAGGCGCGTCTCTGTCGCATCCCCTGATCCAACCGTGGAAAATGGGCTCTGCCCATCCCTCCGCGCCCCAGAGACCCTCTGAGCCCCAGCCTGTCCAAGAGCTCGTAAGATCCCTCCGAGGCCATCGAAGTCCCAGCCCTCCGGCGCTCCCTTGGTCCTCAGCTGGGCTGCTGGCGAGCCCTCCCAGCGGCTCGGATCCCAGAGCGTGAACGCGCGTCCTGCTCAGGTGGCCGCTCTCCTCTCTCACGCGGCCTTTTGGAAGTGAGTCCTGAAATTACTAAGAGGAATATACTCTTTTTAATGTTTATTAATTTTTGAGAGACAGAGAGAGAGAGAGAGAGAAAGCGAGCATGCACAGGGGCACTAGCACCAGCTGGGGACAGGGGCAGAAAGAGAGGGAGAGAGAATCCCAAGCAGGAGGCTGCACACCGTCAGCGCAGAGCCCGACAAGGGGCTCAGTCTTAGGAGTCATGAGATCTTGACCTGAGCCGAAACCCAGAGTCTGATGCCCAACCCACCGAGCCCCACGGGCGCCCGGAGGGATGTACTCTTGATGACAAATAACCTCGGGCGGCAGGCACTGACCACAGATGAAAACAACTCTGGTGAAAATTCCCGGCCAGCCACTCCCATTGCACAACTCCGGTGGGTCCCCTGGAAATGCGGAAGCACCATGCCTCTGGATCCCACCTGGCGCCCAGCCTGGTGTTTGAGGGTGGCCGTTTCCATCCTCAGGACTTGACTGTTCCTTCCCCTAGACTGACGCCGCTGGGACTGTGCCAGTCTGATTCCTAGGACAGCTTTCTTGGAAAAATCTTACTCTTTTAAATTTTTAAAAAAACGTTTATTTATGTATTTTGAGAGAGCATGCACACGAGTGGGGGAGGGGCAGAGAGGAGAGACAGAATCCCAAGCAGGCTCCATGCCCTCCCAGAGCCCGATGCGGGGCTCGAGTCCACCAGCTGTGAGATCATGCCCTGTGCTGAGATCAAGAGTCAGAGGCTCAACCCGCTGAGCCCCCCAGGCGCCCCTGTCCTATGCTCTTTTAATTACAGAGGCCAAGGGGCACCTGGGGGGCTCAGCCAGTTGAGCATCTGACTTCAGCTCAGGTCGTGATCTCATGGTTTGTGGGTTCGAGCTCCGCATCGGGCTCTGTGCTGACAGCTCAGAGTCTGGAGGCTATCTTCAGATTGTGTGTGTGTGTCTCTCTCTCTGACCCTGCCCCCCCCCCCCCCCCCCCCCCCCCCCCCCCCCCCCCCCCCCGCTCATGCTGTCTCTCTCTCTCTCAAAAATAAATAATTGAAAAAACGTTTAAAAAACTAATTGCAGGGGCCGAGAGGAGCCATTCTCTGTCTCTCTTGAAAGTTATTGCAAGTGAGCTTCCATGATGCTGTTTGAATCTCTTCCAGGAGCTTGAAGCTCTTTGACAATTGAATGCAATTTAAGTAACGCCGCTTCCTCTCTGCTATTAAAACAGGAAATGGACTCTAGATACCAAGTATTTCTTGAATGTCCATGTTGTTGAAATGTTGCAGAACTCAGCTGTGTTTTAAAATGCCATTGTTGGGATGCCTGGGTGTGGCTCAGTTGGGTAAGCACTCAACTCTTGATCTCAGCTCCGGGTCTTGATCTCAGTCAGGGTCATTAAGTTTAAGTCCCACGTTGGGCTCCACTCTGAGTGTGAAGCCTCCTTAAAAAAATGTTGTTGCTGATGGCACTGTTTCTTTTTTCTTATGATTATTTATTTTTGAGAGAGAGAGAGGAACACTGCAAGCAGAGGGAGGCCCAGAGAGAGAGAGACAGAACTGGAAGCAGCTCCAGGCTCTGAGCCGTCAGTACCGAGCCCAACACGGGGCTCGAACCCATGAAATGTGAGATTGTAAGGATGCAGGTCTGATTCAGGTTTCCCCTCTGACCTTGAAGGCCAGCTAACACCATTAACATTTCTGAGGGCGGGCCTAAAGATGGAGGTTAAGACTAGTCACGCCCTACCTGAGGGTCCTAGTCACGCCCTACCTGAGGGTTCTGGGTCCGCTCTGTAATTGGTTAAAGTTACTGTCAATGATGTGATGCTATAATGATTGGACCCCTGTACCTGTGTCACGATTTCCTGTAACTCCCCCTTCCCAAACTCATAAAAGGCCCTGCCCCCCCCCCCCCCCATGTTCGGGGCTCGCTCCACTGGACCCAGACCTGGTGTGGTGTTGAAGTCTGTGAGCCCGGGTGTAGGCTGGCCGGGCCTACATTCGTACTAAAGCCCTTTGCTTTTGCATGCGTGCTTCGGCCTCCCGGGCGGTCTCTGGTTTTAGGGGGCGATATTAAAATCAGGGTACAACAAGATCATGACCTGAGTCAAAGACAGTTGCTCAACCGACTGAGCCACACAAGAGCCCAGATGACACGGTTTCAAATGCAGTAATGACCACTGGGTCTTGGTTAATGTTTACAAATGTCCAATGTCCTTCAACTATCATTAAGTGGTTTGTTGTCTGTTTGTGTTCTTAGGATGAAAACACATTGGTTCTGGGGCCATATTTCTTTCTTTCTTTTTTTTTTTAATGTTTTTTTATTTATTTTTGAGAGACAGAGAGAGGCATCGCAAGCAGGGGAGGGTCAGAGAGAGAGGGAGATACAGAATCCCAAGCAGGCTCCAGGCTCTGAGCTGTCAGCACAGAGCCTGATGCGGGGCTCGAACCCACAAACTGTGAGATCATGGCCTGAGCTGAAGCTTAACCGACTGAGCCACCCAGGCACCCCTGGGGCCGTATTTCTAAACCCAGTAGGTATTTACTCCATTTCCAGTGGAAATGCAGTTTTTAAAAATCTGTTTACCTAAACAGCAGATCCAAGTGGAGGTATGAGGTATTTGCAGTAGAAGTGGGTCACACAGTTTGCTACAGTTAAGGGGCCTTTGCTGCCTTACATGGACAGGAATCTTTGTCACTACGTGAAAAGCCTGAGCAAAGCTGAAGAGACACGCATTAAAACACTCGGCTCTGGCAGCGACACAATGTCAGGGGCCTGGGGTCTTCATCCTCCGCACCGCAGACCAGCACCAGCACCAGCACCGTGGCCCGGGGACTTGGGTCTGCCCTGACGCGGAAGGTGGGGAAAGCTAACGCTGAGCACCTGGTCCTCCCTGTGTGTGACTTTGTCATCTCAGGATGGTCAGCCATGCTGTGAGCTGAGCTCATGGAGGCCGAGAAGCCCGATGGGGTGGGGGGATCACAGGTGTAGGAGCTGGCCAGGTTCATTGCTGGCCGTCATGCGCCTCTTCTGGCCCTGAAACCGTGGGCAATCATCCATCCCCTCTGGGAGCCTTTCCACGACAGAAAGAGGGGACAGAATGGAGGCTGCCTTCCGTCCTTGCACACAGAAGGAGGCTCAGATACACAATTACGAACCAGTCGTCCGACTCGAAAGTGCTTGCACCCTGGCCCTGGGGGTTAAGGGCAAGTTAATTCCAAGGGCTGTGGCCCTCCCACTCCCGGAGGGGAGGCATGGAATCTTCCAGGCCACACACTGAATCCCATTAGGCCAAATGGGTTGGTCTGAATCCTCACGGTAGACTGCGGAGCCCACCGGCTTCCCGAGGCAGGTGTGGGACAGCAGTGCCACATGCCAGCGAGCGGCTCGGGAACAGCAGGCTGGCGGGCAGCCCCCGGGGGGCCCAGCCGCGAGCCCCGCGGCCCTGGGGGAGCCGGCGGTGCGGGGCGCGCTTCCCCAGACACCAGCCACGTCCCCTCCACTTTGGTCACGGAAACAGTCCGCGGAGCGAGCGGGCCCCTGCAGTACGCAGGCTCCCGAGGAGGGGCCGCACCCCGCGGGCCGCGGGCCAGGTGCGTCTCCGAGGCCCCCCGGGGCGAGGCCCGCGGCTTCCCGGACTCAGGTGACAGCTTCACTGCGAGCTGTTCTCCGTGCGCACAGGTCCCGTCCGGCGCAGCCTGGGTGCGGGGACCAGCCTGCCACCGGAGACGGCCCTACCGGGCCCCGAAGCCACCAAGCCCGACTTCCTCACGACTTTAGGATCCAACCCACCGCACCCCCGCAGCCCCAGAACACCCAGGCCTCTGCGCATGCGCACTGAGCCGCAACGAGCCCTGCCCTACCCGCCGCTTTTCAGCCGCGCACGCGCATTGAGTCACGCCCCCGCCTCCCTGGAAGGCGGGGAACACAGGCTGCGGAGGGCGGGCCGGGGGGCTGGGGGCGGGTCTAACCGGGACTCGCGGCTGCGCACTCGCCCTTGACGCTCGCCCCGCCCGCTTCCGGCGTGCGGCTTTTTCGGGGGGAGACTGACTAGCACGACGACGGAGGTGGAACGCGTACTGCTGACGTCCGACCGACAAC
>NC_043704.1:1492435-1520691 GCF_006229205.1 Suricata suricatta
GGCGGGGGTCGGTCCCGGGACGGGGAGGTGGAGGGGGCGCGGGGTCTCTGCCGCGACCAACCTCTGCCCCACCCGCGCACAGGCTGCGGCTGGCGGGGGCCACCTGAGGGTCCCTTCCCGAAGGTCTAGCCGCAGCGGGGGTGCCGGGAAGGGGACCGGCCGGCCTTTTGTCTTGGCTCAGTCGCAGGGCGGTGTCGGCGGGTCACGCAGGATCGTCCTCTTCCTGAGTACTCTGCACTCCCGTTTAGTCTCACACGACCGTCTCTGACCGAGCTGGCCGTTTTAGATTCCGAGTCGGGAAGTAGAGTTTAGTAATCTACTGGAGCCCCAGGGCTGGTCGGGAGCCGGTGTCCCGGGGCCAGGCCCCCCGAGGCTGAGCAGGAGGGTGGGCGGGCACTGGTGTGGCGCGCGGGGCCCCGCGTCACTCGGGAAGGAGGACTCGAGTTACTGCGTGACTCGGTGGAGGCGGGAGAGCTGTCGTGCCGGCTCTTAGAAGGAGGGACTCTGCTTCTGCGCTCGACAGCCCTGGGGGGGAGGTACCCCCTTGGTTTATTCCCCCTGTTCTCATCAGCCGCCCCGCCAGTTGCCGGGACAGCGGTGGTGGCCAAGAAACCCGCAGGGCTGGCTGGGCGGGTGGGCGAGAGGCGTGCTAGGGAAGGGAATGTATGACCCAGGGCCAAGCTGAGGTCTCAGAAGGTTCCAGAAGTGGAGTATTGCTGGAGGGTGGAGGGGGCCGCGTCCTCGGACCCCGCCTCTGGGCCTGGTTAAGCTGGGGTGTGTCGGCAGCTGGCTGTGTGTGGGGTGCCCGTGTGGTCACTAGTGGTGCTGGTAGGGTACAGCTAGGCCTCTTGACCTGTTCCCGGGGCTCCACAGGCAGGACGGACTTGGGGCCGGGATTTTCTCAGTGCCTGTGAGCCTGGCTGTTGAGTTCTGCAGCGAATCCAGCACCAGACTGGTTTTCTTCTGATCCACTTCCAAATATGTTGTGTCTGTGGCACTTGTGACGTCTGTGATCAGGCAGCAGGGGTGCGGTGCACAGGGCACTTCCGGCCGAGACTGAGTTCCAAGCACAGATGTGGCGTGGGCACCTGTTACCGTAACGGAACGGATACCCTGCCAGAGACGGGTCTTTCTCGGGCTGGCGGGTGTGTGCGGGCCTGCCTGTCTAATAAGAGGGGCGTGGCAGGAGTGCCCTGAAGTGACCTGTTTGACCGCTCTGCTCTGGAGTGCCGAGGTGAGGGGGGTGTCCTTTGGTGACTTTTATTGGTTTTTTACTTAGGGAATTAGATTGGAACTGCCACCTGGCGTTCCGCTTACTGTCGGTTCAGCGGGAAGCCGCCTCTCCTTTACTCTAGGTCACGGCGATTTCCGTCCTGTGGACTCGGCCTGGTTCCGAGTGGTGGCGGCAGCAACTCCTTCAGGTGGGAGGAGCGGTCTGCCGGAGGGTTTCCCTCTCGGGTGCCCTGGGGTCTCACTCGCCATTCCTTGGACAGGGGCGCTGTTGGGGCACTGAGGTCCCCCCCTTTCCGCAGAGCATGCACGCCTGTTGTGCTGTGGGGACGTGGCTGCGGTGTTGACATCACTGGCCCCCTGCGAGGGTAGTAGGGCTCTTCAGAGAGACAGCCGGTAGGGGGTCTGCAGCCCTGGGGAAGGGTGCATTCTGAGGGGTGGAGGCTGGGAGGTCCCGGGACCTGTGTCTGCAGGGTGAAGCTGGGGAAAGCTGCTGGGATTCCCCGTGTCAGAGGGCGTGGGAACCAGGAGCCGGTGTCTGAGGGCAGGAGAAAGGGGGCGTCCCAGTCTCGGCAAAAAGAGTAACTTCACTGTTCGTCTGCGTGTTTTGTTCTGTGGGGGCCCCCGTGTGGGCGGGGTGCTGCCTGGTGGCCATGGGGAGGACCATCTTCCCTATGGAGCCGATAAACACCCGCCCGACACACCCAGAAATGTCTACCAGCTGCCTGGGCGCCCTGAGCCCCGTCAAGGTGACCCATAAGTCAGCCACGACAGGCGTGCGCATTCCACGCATACGTCACAGCAGTCCCACACCCATGGTCCCTAATGTCCCGCAGTGTGTTTGGTGGCCAGGAGACATTAGGGACCCAGGATGCTCTGAAGGTCTTTCAAGCGAAACTGCTCAACTTACAGGAGGCTACCTTGTGTGGGGGTCAGACTCCATCCCCGGGCCTCCTCCGTGCGCTGGGGGGAGAGGACGCTGAGGACCAGCTGCTTGGAGCCGTGCAGGTCCCCGGGGCTGGGAGACCCCCCTGGGGCTGGGAGCCCCCCCCCCCCATGGCTGCTTTCCAAGGGCACGAGGTTGGGAGGGGGACCGACCGTGCCTCTCCTGCCTGTCTCCCGCTGAGACCCAGGGCGTTTGAAGCTGCTTGTAAGGGCCTTCCAGTGTGTATACATGTGGTGCGTGTTATGTGTATGTTCAGACGGTCCCCAACCACAAGGGTTCAGCTTAGGATCTTCCATTTACGTGGTGTCCCAGGATGTGTGTTCGGTAAATATGGTGCCTGGAGTTCCCACATGGGGTCATCCTGAGGCTGGGCCGGCACGCCCACGCGGTCCCCGCACACCGACAGCTGCTCTGTGCCCACACTGTCTGTCACTTCAGTACGGGATTTGGTCACCTACTCGAGACACTCACCATCTCCCGTAAAGCAGGCCGTGTGTGAGGCGTCCGGCCCGTCCACGGGCTCATGAAGGTGGTGCGGAGTTTCAAGAAAGGCCAGGGAATCCACGGAGGTTTGGTACGGCATTTTCCACGTCGAATGGGTTTCTTGGGATGAAACCCCATCAAAACTGGGGGAAGCCATGTACACGTGCGTCCCCTACCTGCTGAGACAGGAAGGTGACCGAGACTTCTATCTAAATGAGTTCCCCCCCACCCCCCGTTTCTCAAGTGAAACGGATGGCGTAGGTGTCCTCTGTCACCGTGCAGAGTGGGCGTGGCATCCGTGAGGCGACTGCCGTGCGTGGGGCCAGCCAGGGCCGCCCTCCGGCCTGCGTGACGGGCGTGATGAGCGTGTCCTCCCTGCTTACGGTCACAGGACAGGTCTGGTCACACATGCCACCTGTGCTCTTCGGTGTGTGGGCCCGGGCCTGGGTGAGTGTGTCCTAACGCTCCCTTCAAAGGGGGCGACGCGGGAAGTTTTCTGATCATCGGCACGTAGGCTCGGCGGGGGACTTCCGGAGCGGGCCGCGCTGGACTCAGGAAGCGGGAGGCCGTGTGTGCCGGTGGGCGGCCATCAGCGCGCGGTGTGCCAGCGTCCGGAGCGGCAGCGGGCGGGGCGCGTTCCTCGCTGGCCCTGCAGGACGCCAGGGGTTGTGCAGGGAGCGAACGGGGCAGGTGCCTTCCAGGAAGCCCGTCTGGCCCCGCCGTCCCGCTGGTGCCGGAAGTCAGCCCAGCTGGTGGCCGCGGCGGGGCAGGAGGAGGGCCCGCGCCAGCGGCTCGTCCTGGTCTGTGGTCCCGGCGCCATGCCGCGGATGGGGATTGCGGTGTCACTCTTGGGCCTGAGTTCACGTGAGTCCAGTTATCAAACAGACTTCACAAACGAAAGCAGAAGACCCGTGGAAAACTTCCTGTACCCGCCCCCCTGCCCCCTGTGGCCACTCAGTGAAGACTGACGAGAAGTACGTCTCGTAAGAGTTTTCAACAAGGACTTGAGGGGCGCCTGGGTGGCTCAGTCGGTTGAACGTCCTCCTTGATTTCGGCTCAGGTCACGATCCCAGGCTCATGAGTTCGAGCCCTGCGTTGGGCTCCACGCTGAGCATGGAGCCTGCTTGGAATCCTCTCCCTGCCTCGCCCCTCCCCGGGTGCCGCTTTGCTCTCTCTAAAGAAGAGAAAAGGGCATCAGTGGGCGTGGCGGTCACGGGCCTCCTGCCTGCAGGCTCAGAGAAAACGCCGCAGCGCAGGGACACTGAAGGGCTGAATCCTGTGACCTCGCGCGTGCCTCTGTGCTGTCAGCCTCTCCCCTCCGAGCCGCTTGTCCCTGCTCTGACCAGAGCGCCCGCAGGCCTTCGTTCTGCGGCCTCCTGTGCGTCACGGGAACGGGCCGGCCAAAGTCGGACGGTTTGCACTGCCAGGACCCTCGAGCACTAGGTGTAACGTAGGGTGTATGTGTGCAGTGTACCTGTCATCCCGGTAATGTCCTTCCGTCCCCGGCCCCCGTGCAGGACCGTGCGGGACGTTTGGCCATTTGTCTCCCCACCCACCAGAGCTGCTCCCCGGTCTGTTCTCAGAAAACGACTCTGAAGAAGGATCCTGTTGGTCTCGTCTGGTCTCCTCCCCTTGGGTTCCAGTGCCTTTGACAGACTCCACCTCACGTGGCCCTGTCCCCCCTGCACCCCAAGGGGCACCTGCTGTCACTTTGTCCTGTTGTCCGTGTACTGGTGACACTTCGGCCACTTGTAAGGGGTCGTTTTCTCTTCACACGCGATTAAACTGGGGAGGAGCTTTGAGACTGTGTCTGTCTTGTCCCTTCACAAGCAGGCGCGGCGCTCGTGGTGCCGGATCTGCCGTGGTGATGGCAGAGCGACGGCCTGCACACCCGCTGCGTCTGCTTCTGCTCGTCGGCCTTCTCTGTGCTCCTTCCCCGTCCCGTGACCTCCGGGGGCGGCAAGAGGCTGGAGCCCGGGACTGTCCCTCACTTTGATTTTAAATTGTCCCCCTTTGGCAAGGACGATTCCCCCCTTCCCCTTCAAGCTGGCCTTTGGGTCCTTTTGCCATTCACCCCTAAGTTGGTGATGCCGCGGTCTGCCTGAGGCCGAGTCTGTCCCTTCTCTGCCCCCGTTCTGGGCTCAGCTGCTGGTCCGAGGAGCCCCGGCCCCTGTCCTGGGGAGCAGTGTCTGGACCCCTGCTGCCCGGCCCTTCGGTGGAGGAGCGAGGGCTTGGGGTGGCGGTCGCGTGTGCCTCCTGGGGCCCTGGCCCTGTCTCTCGGCACAGCCGGCCCTGCCTCCGGGCCCGGGGCTTCTGAGACAGGCGGTGCTGTCCCTGTCCCTGCCCCTGCCCCTCTCCGGGTGCCCCTGCGGCCCCGCCTCTGCGTGGTGCTGGCGGAGATGGAGGCGCTTCGTGACTTGTCCGTTTCTTTACCACGGTGAGAGGGAGAGAGAGAATCCCAAGCAGGATCCGCACTCAGCACCCCCAGCATGAGGCGTGATCCCATGACCCTGGGATCGTGACCTGAGCTCAGATCACAAGTCAGAGGCTCAACCGACCGAGCCCCAGGGCGCCCCGAGTCTGTTGTTCTGAGCAGAGCGGTGGAGGCGGGCCTCGGCCCAGAGCTGACGGCGCACCAGCGGGAGTGCCGGGGGACAGCCCGCGCCGGGTGGGTTTTCATTTTAGAGACGGCAGGACGTGTCCAGGACGGGCCCGGGTCCCTGTGTGCCTCAGTCCTGCCCAGCGGACACACCGAGCACAGGTGACCGGCCGCCAGAGCCTGTCCCCCGCGTCACGTTGCCAGAGTGTTCACACACACGGGGCGGGGGGGGGGGGGGGTGGGCGTTCCCTGGCACGCGCCCCCCCCCCCCGCAGGTGCTTGCAGTTTGCACCCGGGGTGCGTCACCATCATGCCCCAGAAGGCGCCCCTCTCTCCAGACGGTTAGGGCCAGCGGTGCCCCCTTCCCAGGGCGGACGGGTTCGCCGGCTCCAGACTGCAGCCCCGTGGAACCCGGCGGGTGGTCTTCTGTGTCGGGTTCTGTCGGTCCACGTGGTGTGGTTAAGACTCCATGTGCCGAGCGCACAGCGCACTTGTGGCCGGGTGGTGTCCGTCGCGTGAGGGCACTGAGTGCCCCCACTGCCCGCACATCCAGGCTCGCGGCCTCTGTTGCCCTGAAGGTGCTGCACGCACTCCTGCAGGGTCTCCGGGGCCCAGGGTCTCAGTGTCTTGAGGGGACGCCCGAGCGCGCTGGCCGAGTCCTAAGGTGGGCTGCGCCGGGCAGGGGAGGGGGGCGCTGTGCTGTTTGGCACCGCACGCCACACGGAACAGCCCCTGCTGCACCCCCCGCACCCCTGCTCACCCACTGCCCCCCAGTGCCCCCCGCTGCCCGCACTCCGCCTCAGCAGCCTTCTTCATCTCGCTCCCCCGGGCGCGGGGAGAGCGGTCGCTCCTTAGAGCTGTAGGCTGCACTTCCGGTGACCCCTGGGGTGACCGCCGTGGGGTGGGTCACGGCAGCTGCTTGACAGGGTGTGGACATTCCTCACATGCATGCGAGTCCTGATTGCCTGATTCCAGAGCTGTCAGCGGCGCAGGGCATGGGAAGAGCGGCCAGGGCCACGGGAGCCCCACAGGCCTGGAACTGGTGACTCGGGGGCTTTGCCCGGAGGTCTCTCTGGCCCTGGCGGGGGCCGAGGCCCGGCCTCAGTCCTGTGGGCCTGGCATTGCCGTGGCCTTTAGTTCCAGAGAGACTATGTGCTGAGTGGGCCTGTGCTGGTTGGCTACATGCCACTCGTCCACGGGTCCCGCTCCTCTCCCCTGAAGGCACCGCCTTTGTCCTTGGGGACCCTTCCTGCCCCCCTCTGCGGGGAGCGGTGCGCGTGGGCTGTGCGTGTCCTTCCTGGGGCTCCACGCAGCATGGCCGGGAAACCGGTGCTGCCGTCCTGTCCCTTGGAGGCTGGGGGCCCAGAGAGGCTGTTGGTCTCCGTGGCTCAGCTCGGACCCTGGGCCCCACCCTGGCCTCCTGGGCGAGCGTTTCGGCGCCTGGTCCCCATGACCTGTTTGTCCTTTCCCTGCAGCTTGTTCCCAGAACACGAACAGGACCTGCGAGGAGTGCCTGAGGAACGTCTCTGTAAGTCGGCGCCCGTGGTCCCCACGCCGGCCGGGGGTCTCGTCTGCCTTACGGGCTCCGCGTCGGGTATGCGGGCGCGTCTCTGTAGCGGGCGGTGAGTGCTCTGGTCTCGTGCCCGCTGCAGACAGCGCCCGGCCTCCGTCCCAGGCGGGACCCCTGCCCGACACACGCGTCTGGGGTTGCAGGGTCGGCTGGGCCCCGTGGCCGGGACACATGCGAACTGGGCAGCGGCATCGGGCCTCACGGAAGCGGGTGGGTGGGGGGGTGTTCAGAAGCAGGATTGGGGGTGGAGGGCAAGGGGAGCAGAGAAAGGTGGGCCCTGGGCTGGGCGTCATTTAGAGTCTAATCTGCAACTGTTAACCTGTGGCGAGTGCTTTCATGTTGATGTCACTAGAGTGTAGAGGCCTGTTGGGGACAGAGACTGTGACTTTGTCCCAGGATGGGTCCGGGAGTGCCCACAGGCCCCGCCTGCCACGGTGCTCAGTCAGGGCTGAGGGCCCCGTGTCCCGAGTGCTCCATCAGGTGTCCTGGGCTGGGGCAGACGCTCCTGCCTCTGCTCGGCCCCGGGGAGCGGGGAAGGCTGAGGCCCAGGAGACATGCGGGCCCCCACCCAGAGCCTCGGGTCCTGGGCTCAGGCTGAGCGGCTCGCCAGAATCACAGGGAAGACTCGCAGCCAGGATGTCCCTGGGCCGGCCCTGGGCGGCCTTGAGCAGGAGGGCAGCCGCTCCAGCGGTCACCTCTAGGCGGGCCGTCCTGGGATGAGACAGCCATGTACGCGGCTGCTTATCGGGATCCAGCAGAGAGGAACGCTGGAGAAAGTTCCCCACTGTGCGGGCCCGGCGGGGCTGGCGGGAGCGGTGCCGCTGTGTCAGGGCCCCTCTGCCCCCCGCGAGGCCAGCCCGGCGCCGGAGCAGCCCCTGGCTTCAGCACCTCCGTCTGGGACTGTAGGGAAGGCTCCCTCCGGTCCGGTCTTACCAGGGCATTCTAGAGCCACGCAGCCTGTGCCCCTCTCCTGGCGGCGGGAGCCCGTGAGGCAGGCCAGGGGGGCGTGCCAGGCGGTTTCGGAAGGGAACGCGCTGACCGCCTGGCGGCGTGTCTGCTGGTTAAAGACCGAAGGGGCTGGTTCCTGCAGCCCTGGGCCTTGCGGCCGCACTTGCTCAGGGGTCTCTGCTCCTCAGGGGCGCGTTTCCCTGGCGGCGCAGCTTTTCGGTGGCAGGTGTCACCATCGGAAGTCCTGCGGCCGCAGAGTAGCCTAGTGTGCTGCCTCCCTCCGGCGGCGGGAGCTTCCGCGGCGCCGTCCTGCCCGGCCCCTCCCTCTGCAGGGAGAGGTTGTGGGCGCACGTCCCCGGATCCGCCCGAAGGCCTGCCCGCACGGGTCCTTGGGCGCACGCGGGGTTCCGGAAGGACGCGGGGGGTCCTGGGAGGCGAGGGCACACTGTGCTCACGGCGGGCGTGTCACCGCAGTCACCCAGGCTTCCCGGAGGGGGCTTCGAGCCATGGTTGCGTTGTCTTTAGGACGGGTGACGCGGTTGGAGAGGCCACAGGTAGGATCTTTGCACAGTGATTGCCAAGGTTGCGAAAGTCCACTAACAAATACACAGTGAGGCTGGCGCCGCCTGCCCTCCTGCAGACGGACCGGGGCAGACATGACCTGTCAGCGTGTTGGGGGGTGGGGCGGGCCTGCGGAGGAGGTGCGGACGCCCGTGTTCGGGGAGGAATGTTCCAGGCACAAGGGGTAGGCTGTGCAAAGACCCCGGGCAGGGAGCCACCTGGCAGCTTCCTGGGCCCACACGAAGGCCGAGCCGGGCAGGGCGCCTGGAGGGAGAGGTAGCATCGGCCCTGGGGGCGGGGCGGGCGGCCTTCCAGTCAGTCAGTCAGTCCGTCGCCTGACGAGAGCCGAGGCCCGCTTGGCCCGAATCCTGGCCAGCGGGTGTTTACATGGCATCTCTGACGTTTGGCAAACATTCCTCTCTTCCAGTGTCTCTGGTGCAACGCGAACAAGGCGTGCGTGGAGTACCCCGTGAGCAGGGTCCTGCCCCCCAGCTCCCTCTGCACCCTGAGCTCCGCGCGCTGGGGCGTCTGCTGGGGTGAGTGCCGGGTGCGCGCCGCCCGCCTGCGCCTGCGGGAAGTGCCAGGCTGGTGGGGGCGCGGGGGCCCGCCTGCAAGGTGGGGACGGCACGCTGTGACTGGTGGCGTCTGCGTGCCCGGTCCCTGCGTTTCCGTGTCCCCTCCTGCGTGCCTGCGGTGGGCTTTGCAGGCGTGCTTCTTGGGGACGTTAACCCTTCGCGAGGTCCCGCAGAGACCAGTCCTGGTCCAGGGGCCCTGGGCGTTTTGAGCATGAACTGCCGAGGTATTTTTATTTTTTTAAAGTAATTTTTTAAATGTTTATTCATGTATTTATTAAACTTTTTTAATGTTTATTTTTGAGAGAGAGCGGGCACGCGCTCCTGCGACTTGCGGAGGGGTGGACAGGGAGGGGGACACGGGATCCCAGCGGCTCCAGGCCCTGAGCTGTCAGCACAGAGCCCGACGCGGGGCTCGAACCCACAGATGGAGAGATGGTGACCTGAGCTGAAATCACCCGTTGATGCTTAACTGATGGAGCCCCAGGGGCCGCCCCCCCCAAGGCGCTTTGAAGTTGAAGCGTAACTTGTAACGTTACCACGGGTCACGTCTCTCTCCTGTCCTCCCACAGCGTGAACACGCGCGTGGCAGTGGGTTCTTACATGCGTGCACAGGTGCTCCACACTCAGCCAAGCGTGCAGACCACCCCCGCACCCCCAGCCTGGCCTTGTCGGGACCCTGCGGCGGCCAGTGCACTGACCTGCCGCCCCCCGCCCTCACGTGAAGAAAGCGGGTGTCTTGCGGCTGCTTGGCGCCCCGCACCCACTCTGCTGCGGGGGGTCCCCGTGCTGCTGCGGACGTGCTCCTGGGCGGCCCCCCACTCAGCCCACGCCCCGCGGGATTGTGGAGGCGTCGCGTTTCAGGAGGGGTCCCCCCCCGCCCCGCGGCAACGTGGGGTCGCTGTTGTCCCACGTCCCTGCCAGCGCCTGGGGCGATCCGCGGCCTTCACTGCGGTCCACCCGCCAGGTGGGACGCGCCCCGCTTTGTGCTTCTGATCTGCTCTTCCCTCGTGGCTGACGACCTTGACCGCCTTTCACGTGGGGGCACCTGTGGTCATCGCCCTGTGACGTTCCCGCCTCGGGCCAGGACAGACGGGGGCTGCGGCGGTGCGTGGTTGGTGGGGACTCGGCCTGCGGGAGGGGACAGGAGCTAGCCAGGGTGCCCCTGGGTCCCAAGAGAACCCGCTTGTGGCTTAATGGACCCCAAGGGCCGGGGGAGGTGGGGGGACGGAAGCCGGCCAGAGGGCTGGGGAGGCTACTCGGCCAGGACCTTCCCTGTGGGAGCAGTGGGGAGGGGGCTCGTGCCTCTGGGGAGACGGCGCGCCAGACGTCGGGGCAGCACCCGCTCTGCACCTCCTGCTGCGGGTGCTCCCTGTTCGGACCGACCGTGGAATCCTTTCCTCCCCGGCTCGTCACCTGAAGCCCAGAAGGCATCTCAGTCCTGTGTGAGGTGTTTGACAGGGGCCCCGGGGGCTCCGTCGGTTAAGCGTCTGACTCGGTCTCCCCTCAGGTCATGGTCTCATACCTCATGGGTTCGAGCCCCGAGTCGGGCTCTGCACTGATGGCATGGAGCCTGCTTGGGGTTCTCTGCCCCTCCCCCACTCAGCTTTTAGTCTCAAAAATAAACTAAAACAAGAAAATAAAGTGGTTGAACAAACCACACAGCGCGTGTGTAAAGCTGGCGGCCCGCCTGTATTTAACGCAGGGTCCGCACGCGCCCGAGTGGGGTCTGGAGGGCGCCAGGCCCCCTCGCCTCCCAAGTTCTTCCCCAGGGCAGGCGGCGCACCTGACCCTTGAACAGCGTACGTGTGAGGGGCGCTGACCCCCACATCCTCAAACATCAAGTGCGTGACGTTCGAGTCCCTGAAGATTTCAGCAGCGGCCTCCTGTCGACGAGGCCTGGCCCGCCGTGCACTGTTCTGGGTGCCGCACTGTCGCGCCGTGTCCGGGGGCCGCTCCCCGGCGCCGGGAAGGGAAGCCGCGGGAGGAAGGACTTGTGTTCTGTCCTGGAGTTAGCGTTAGCACACGCACGAGGCTCAAAGCGCGCTCAGGGCCAGCCGTGCGGGGCTGGGGACCAGGAGGAGACGACCCGATGAGCGGCTCGGGCTTCCCTGCGCCTGGAGGGATCCGCTGGTCCTCCGCCCGGTGGCCCGGGGCTGCCGTGGTTCATGGGTAGACTGCTCATGCGACCACGGACGGAGAGGCGGGCGGGGAGAGGCGTAGGCGGGGTCCCCGTGCGGGGTGCCGCCTGCCGGTGGGGGGTTCCCTGCTCCCATCCTGACCCCACCCCTCCCGCTGGGGTTTGCAGTGAACTTCGAGGCGCTGATCATCACCATGTCGGTGGTGGGGGGCGTCGTGCTGCTGGCCGTGGCTGTGTGCTGCTGCGCCTGCTGCTGCCGCAGGAAGCGGAGCCGGAAGCCGGACAAGGAGGAGGAGAAGGCAGCACGGGCGCGTGAGGAGCGCAGGGTCCGCCAGGAGGAGAGGTGAGCTGCCCGTCCGCCCCGGGAACCCAGCCTTCGCGCCCATGGGAAGCGACTCCTGCTGTGGGCTGTGGGACAGGGCAAGGCAGGTGGGTCACCTGACCCTGTCCGTGGAACAGGGTGGTGGCCCAGAGAGGCGCTGCCACATCAGGCCAGCTGCCGTGGGGGCTGACGCCCGACGGGCTTCTGTGCCGTTCCCAGCCCTCCTCAGAAGCCGGCGCAAGCTTCTCTTTAGGTGAAAAATATTTTGAACGATCATAGTCTTGGGCATTTGAATTTCTTGTGTTGAAACAAAGAGTCGAAGGCTGCGATTCTGAAGCAGCCCCCCCCCCCCCCCCCCCGAAGGCGGGTCCTCTAGTCTCACGTTCTGCTTTGATGCTAAACGAGCTGTCTGTTTTCAGGAGAGCAGAGATGAAGTCAAGGCACGATGAAATCAGGAAAAAATACGGTAAGGACCGACCGCACGCACGTTTCCTTTGGTCGGGGGTGGGGTCGGGCCGTGAGATGGCACAGCGGGCTCTGGGCTGTGGCCGCGGCCTCCGGGAGGAGCAGCTGGTCGAGATCCACGCGGACCCGAGGGAGCCGACGCCACGCAGCCTCTGGAAGGATGACGCCTTCTCTCCCAGCTGACGGGGGGCGCCTCACGGGGTGCCCTCGGCTCTCCGTGCCCCGGGTGATCGTCCGGTTTGGGTTCTCGCTTGGAGGGATTCCGGGGGGACACTGACGTTTCCGTGTGTGGGAGCGCTCGTCCGCTCCCAGGCCGAGCTGGTTCTCTGCGGACTCTCCCACCGCCGCCGCCGCCCGTGTTCCCGCTGCTGCTCAGGCCGCTGGGGTGGCGGGCAGTGGCCGTGTGGGCACTCCAGCTCTGGGCCCCACGCTTCCGTGGCCCTCCCGGCCCGCGCAGCGTCTGCTGGGTGCTGGGTGCACTGGGCAGCAGGGCTCACGGCTGAATCTGGCCAGGAAAATTTCAAAATCTTTTCTGTCCCCTTTTTTTTCGAATATTTGTTTTGAGAGAGAGAGAGAGAGAGAGAGAATCCCAAGCCGGTTCTGCACAGTCAGCACAGAGCCCAACATGGGGCTCAAACCCACAATCCTGAGATCATGACCTGAACTGAAATCCAGTCAGTGCTTAACCGTCTGAGCCACACAGGTGCTCAAGATCTTTTTTTTTTTCTTTTTTAATTTTTAAAATATGTTTTATTTAATTTTGAGAGAGAGAGAGAAATTGTGAGCAAGGGAGGGGCAGAGAGGGAGAGACACACAGAATCCCAAGCAGGCTCCAGGCTCCGAGCTGTCAGCACAGAGTCCAACGTGGGGCTTGAACCCACAAACTGTGGGATCATGACCTGAGCCGAAGTCGGACGCTCAATCGACCAAGCCCCCCAGGTGCCCCACCTCAAGATCTTTTCCAAGTGACCTTCTCATTTTGAAGTTCTGTGTCTGTGCGGGGTACACAGTGTTCTCCTAGTGTCCCACGGTCCCGTGGGCTGAAATGGTGGGTCCCCAGCCTCAGCTTCCTCTGGTGGGGCTGCTGGCCGTGCGGGTGACGCAGCACCCCACCCAGCACCCCCACCCAGCTCTGGCTGTCCCCCGCATCCCCCCTCCACACAGGCCTCCTCTGACTCTCACGCCCTTGAGCGTGTCCCTCAGCTGGGGTGGCCCCTGCCAGCCTCCGGGTGCGGTTCTGGAGCCCAAGGCTGCCCCGACCGCCCCTCCCCCTGCCGCTGGGTCTCCTCCGTTGCAGCCGAGATGTCCAGCAGCTGCTGGAGCCTTCTCCCGGGTGCTCCCGCCCCTCGGCCCCCTCTCCCGGCCGGCCCAGCGGTCCCTTGGGCCCACAGCACTCCCCTGGTGTCGGGGGCTCGTTCCCGGCCTAGGCGGTGACGGACTCCGCATGGGTGGCATTCTGTCCTGCGGTCGTGTTTCCACAGTGCCCTCTGACCCCGGTGCCCCTGCCATCTGTCCTTGGCGTGGGCGCCTTGTTTCACGATACTGACGTGCTGCAAGGAGCTGGTTGGCATCTGACTGACGTTAATGTGGAGGTCGGGGGGGAACGGGTAGGTGTGTGTGCGCACGCAGGCCCACACCGCGCACATCCATGTAAAAGGTGCCCCTCTGCAGCGGCCAGCGTGTGCCTGTTTCTAGAAAGCCTATTGAACACACCAGACTTTGCAAAGAGTCAGCCGTGTGGAGGAATTCCCGGGGGGCCCAGGGGTCACCGGGCCCAGGCGTACACACCAGCACGCGGGGGACCCTTCTCAGCTTTAGAAGGCACCCGCTTTCCAGACACAACACGGTCTTTCCCCTTTAAACAGCCGTTTGTCCCGCGCGCGCGTGTGTGTGTGTGTGTGTGTGTGTGTGTGTGTGTGGCGCCTCTGGCTCGTGAGTGCCCTTTACCAGAGCCACCGTGGGTTCCGCCCGAGGCCGAGGCAGGCTGTCCCCTCAGACGGGCCGCCCCCACCCCCGCCCTGCGCCCCCAGCACGCACGCCTGGTGCGGTGGCTCCAGAAGATTGTGGAGGGGGGAGGCGGTGCTCTCCGCTGTGGAGGAGACTCCTGGTCCGGCGTTTGGGCTCGAGGATGTGTTTTCATGACCCAGCGCGTTGTACTGGCCACGTCCGAGCGCCCGGTGGTGCGGAGTCGATGGTCACCTCGTTCCGCAGCCTTAGTTCGCAGGGCACTTAAAGTAAGGTGGTTTTGTCGGTTTGTGTGTAACGGCCAACCGCCGCGGGGCAGATCGTGGCTCCAGGTTTAATTTCTCTCTGGGAGAACCGGCAACTACGTCTTTATTTCTTCAGGTCTGTTTTTCTTAGAATGATTGTTTCTAGTAAGTTTCAATTTTAGAGTCGCCTGTGGTTGGACTTTCCAAAAGGTTACGTGCAGGGGCGCCCGAGTGGCCCAGTCGGTCAGCATCTGGTCCTTGATCTCAGGTCATGATCTCACGGTTCGTGGATCGAGCCCCTCGGGCTTCTCTCTCTCAAATAAATTCCTAAAAATGGCTAAAAAAAGGCGAAGCGTGGCGTTCGGCCGTCTCTCGGGCCACCGCGAGCGTTCACGGACTCCGACGGCCTCGCGTCCTTGGACTCTGTGCCCGCTCCGCGCACTTACATCCGGTCTGTTTGGTTCCAGGTCTGTTTAAAGAGGAGAACCCGTATGCCAGGTTCGAGAACAACTGAGCCGCCCCGCCGCCCCGCTGCCCCGCAGGCCCCGAGCCTCCGTCCCCCCTTCTGTACCTGTATTTAGTCCCCGGAGACACGCAGCCCGTCGGGGGTCAGTTGTGGTTGTGTTGCAACTTCCAGGAGGCAGAGCCCACGTCACCCCCTCCGCCGGCGAAGCCAGTGCGGACGGGCGGCCTGACCGCCTTCTGTCCCCGCGGCGCGCCCGGCGTCCCTGAGCCTGCGCGCCAGCCTCCCGGGGAGCCCCTGCCCCTGCCGCTCTGTGCGGCCTCGCGGCGAACTTGGAGTCACCTGCAGTCTGTTTGGTTTCCTTCGTTCCGTTCCAGCTAAGTCTCAAGTTCATTCCTCCACCAAAGATGTTTCACCAAAAAATTCTGTCGAAGTTTGGACCACTTGTTGGACGATTTTTTTATTTTAACTTGTATTTTTACCAGAACATCAAGATTTTTCTCGAATGAAGACTTGAATAACACAGCCCCGTTGACAGCCGGTGTCGGGGCCTGTGTGCAGTCACGGCAGGCTCTCCCTGGTCAGGCCGTCTGTGCCACGGTCGTGTGGGGACCGCCAGGTCCCCAGGCTGTCCCCGAGGAGGCGGGGCCGTGCCCAGTGCCAGTGCGGGGGTTCCCATGTGCGGCACCAAGCCCCCGGCCCGGAGCCCCGCTGCTCTGGCTGCGACGCCGTCCGCCCTGGGGGCCTCCCACGCCGGCTCCGGCCTATCAGAGCCAGAGCCGTGGCCTCAGTAAACGACCATGTCCCCCGCGGCAGGGACAGCAGCCGTGGCGGGGCCGTGGCCGCTGCCTCTCCTCACTCTGAAAATAATCTCAGTGGCCACGTCGCTTTGAAGGAGGAAGACAGTTTTGGGAAGGTGGGTCGGCAGGTACATAAAACAGAGGGTGTGTTCCGCTTTCGCACTGGTGACTGTGTTGGCGGAAAGTTCCCGTGAGGGTCAGCCCCCCCCCCCCCCAGCCTGTGCCGCGGGGCGACAGCGCCGTCCTGGAAGGTCCACGCGCTGAGACACTAACTTACACTCTTGAGCACTATCCTTCTGACTTCTTGGCCGTTTGGTAGCAGTTTGAAGGATTCTGAGACATTCCTGAGTATTTCGTAGCCGTCTGCAGATTGTGACTTTCTGCTGTAGCGGACCTCAGCCTTCGCCCTAACACAGGGAGGCCCGGAGGTCGGTGTGCGGCCGTGCCTTGTGCGTGCCGCGTTTAGTCCCGTCGGGGTCCTGCGCCCACACCAGGCCGCCCGGTCCCCGCGCTGCATAAATAGGCCCACGAGCCACCATGTAGCGTCACCTCAAGGAGACGGTGACGTCACAGTGCCTTACCTTTAACCAGTTTCCAGTTTAATACACGCTTTGGTGAATCCACCGTGTCCTCGTGTCTCGTTTCTCCGTGGCGTTCATGTGCTCACCTGGAGGGCGGCAGGGGGGCTTTCCACAGAGGGCTTGTGGCCCGTCCCAGGACGTGTGAGCGACCCCGGCTTCCATGCCAATGCCATGGCCCGGGGGGTGACCGTGCACGTCCTCAAGTTGTTCCCCCCCCCCTCAGCCCGAGAGCCTGGGGGCTGGTTTTCTGAGCGCACCTTCTGCTCCGCGGGAATCAAGGAACTCCGGGAGAGAGCAGTTCTGGCTTTGAGCTTCGTGGACTTGACTCCCTCCCTCCCTCCCTCCCTTCCCCAGTGCAGGGGGGGTCCTCCATGCCTGGCCCTTGGGGAGCGCCCACCCCTCTTCTGATGTGCTGCAGGGCTGGCTGAGTCTCTGGGACGTCCTCAGCTGTAGGGTCCCCACAGGAAGTGTGGGCCCGCCCCCGTGACCCAGGGCTGTGGTCCCCACAGGAAGTGTGAGCCCGCTGCCGTGGCCCGGGGCCGTGGTCCCCACAGGAAGTGTGAGCCCGCCCCCGTGGCCCGGGGCCGTGTTCCCCACAGGAAGTGTGGGCCCGCCCCCGCGACCCAGGGCCGTGGTCCCCACAGGAAGTGTGGGCCGGCCCCCGTGACCCGGGGCCGTGGTCCCCACAGGAAGTGTGAGCCCGCCCCCGTGACCCAGGGCTGTGGTCCCCACAGGAAGTGTGACCCAGGGCCGTGGTCCCCACAGGAAGTGTGGCCTGGCCCCCGTGACCCAGGGCTGTGGTCCCCACAGGAAGTGTGGGCCCGCCCCCGTGGCCCCCACAGGAAGTGTGGGCCCACCCCCGTGACCCAGGGCTGTGGTCCCCACAGGAAGTGTGGGCCCGCCCCCGTGACCCTGGGCCGTGCTGTGGCCATCCTCAACCACAGGGTGACTCCCGGCTCTTCTGGGAAGTCTGGAACGGGGGAGGGTGAGGTCAAGATGCAATCATGGGGTGTCCCCGTGCCGGGCAGGGTGCCAGGCGTCCGGTCCACGTGGGAAGCTCACTGGCCTTGCACTCGTCAAAGAAGTTTGAAGGGGCGCCTGGGGGCTCAGTCGGCCGAGGGTCCGACTTCGGCTCTCAGGTCACGATCTCACAGTTTGTGGGTTCGAGCCCCACATCGGACTCTGTGCTGACAGCTCAGAGCCTGGAGCCTGCTTCGGATTCTGTGTCTCCCTCTCTCTCTGACCCTCCCCTGCTCACGCTCTGTGTGTCTCTCTCAAAAATAAATGTTAAAAAAATTTTTTTAATGAAGAATTAGAAAGCCGCCCACGATCAGATGGGTGGTCAGTGGCGGTGTCCCACCACCTGGCTCTCGGTGTCCTGGGGCCAGTGTGCGTCGCGGGGCTCCTGGTCGCTCAGTCCGGACTTGGGTCCTCGCATGTGGCCGCCGCCTCCCCGGGGCCCCGCCCCACCGTCCGGCCGGGAGGCGCTGGCTGTTCCGTCCCCGTCCGTTGGGGCTGCCTCGTGTGGGCTGTGGGTCCGTCCCCAGAGGGCGGTCTGGATCACCGTGTCCCTGACGCTCACTGAGGTGGTGGTGAGATCCGCCGAGTCCCCTCCAGGCGGAGCCCGCCCTGCTCCAGGCGACCTGACTTTCACAGGCTGGGGGCGGGAGCGGCCGGTGTGATCTGGCCCCGTCCCCACGGAAGTAGGTGCTCGGAGCAGACAGTTGTCAGGCCGCGTGCCCGTGCGTGGGGCGCAGTTGGGGACGGACTGCGCACGGGTAGAGCTGGCGCCCATGTCGCTGGCTCCCTGTGCCCCCTCCGCCCACCCCCTGCCCCCATCCCCCTTTCTGGCACACCTGCTGCTCCAGTGCCCTGCCCTCCAGGCTGCCCTGCGTGCAGGTCGCGAGCTCTGGTGACCACATCCCCGTCAGGCTGTGGCTGATTCCGTGGCGGTTCTCGGTGCCTTCCCCACAGGACAGGCAGGTGCTGGCGCAGGCCTGGACTTCCAGACGGACCCACGGCGGCCAGTACTTGGCACACCCCTGCATGTCTCACGGTCATCCCTGGCACCGGAGAGTTGTCTCTGGCCACGGGTTCCCCTCAAGGAGCCAAGGGATGCGGCGGCAGCCACGACTTCGGGGGGTGGAGCCCTTATGGGGTCCCCTGGTACGAAGGTGTCTGGCCAGGCCTGCCGGGGGGCGGGAGGCACAGACTCCCGCGTGGGTTGCTGGGAGTGGGTGAGGGCACAGTCTTGCCAGGCCCCCATCCCCAGTCCCACGCATTCTGCTGGGGACACAGCCCCCCAGAATGGCGGCGTGTCTGGTGCCTCAAGTCCGGAGACATTTCTGCGCCGGCAGGACTTTCCTCCCTGTGGGCTCTCGGCAGTGCTGGGCCTCCAGCCAGGAGGAGGGCAGCGGCCTGGCGGGGACGTGACACTGTCACCTCTCTGAGCTGGTCAGTGAGTGCACAGGCCTGGGCACGCCCCCACCCCCTCACTGCGTTCACACCAGCCCGTTCCATCTGACATCTCTGCCGCTCTGGGAGCCGGGAGGGGGCACCGGGGGGTCCCCACCCTCCCTGCACACCAGGCAGCTGCCGCCGACCCCAGACGGAGCTCCGGGGGTGCCGGCGCGGCCACGGGGGCTCGATGTGATAGGTTTTCTGCTGGGAGAGCTGAAGAATGAGATTGAATTCGGTTTTGGACCAGCTGTCTCCTTTTAAGCCCTGAGAACTGAGAATAATTCCTCCTTGCAGGTGAGTCACTAAACGCGGTCCATATGACATTTTTTGATGTTTTCTTTATTTTTGACAAAGCGCAAGCAGGGAGAGGCAGAGAGACAGGGGCACAGAGGATCTGAAGTGGGCTCTGCGCCGACAGCAGCAAACCCGACGCGGGGCTTGAACCCAGGAACCACGGGATCAAGTCGCACACACGGCCGACTGAGCCCCCCAGGCGCCCCTGTCCTTGCCACGTTCCTAAGTCCTTTCCCAGATTCTAGGTCCCTGAATGCCGGGGGAGGCTTCCCAGAGAGCGCGCGCTGGGGTGGGGCCCGCAGGCGCTGGGGGTGAGGCTGGGCGCCGGCCAGGCTGCACGCAGCACGTTTACTGAGCTTTTCCGAGAGGACACTGTTCCCAGGCCGCGGCGCCAGCCCAGGACGTGGCCCCGCCACCCCCTTGGAACCTGATCTTACCCCTCCAGGTGTGTCCGCATCTGTTCCTCTTGTTCTGCTCACAGGTGACCCCCGTGTGGCAAAGCGAAGTCACTGAGTCTCAGGGCGGAGCTCTGGGGTTTTCTGTATCCCCCGACAGATACGGCTGTGCCGCTTTCCTTGTTTTCAGCAGTTTTACAGAATCCTGAGGGCCGCCTCTGGCTACTCAGAGGGTCACAGACACTCACATTTAGAGGGCGGGGGGGGGGGGGGGGTGCTGCCAGCCAGGGTCCCAGTGGCAGCAGGGACACGGGACGTGATCCGAAGGGCGGGTAATTCAGCATAACGTGTAGTTGATGCCGTCAGCATAAAGGATTGTTAACTCAGCATAAAGAGTTATTAATTAGGTGTAAGGAACAGTTAACTTGGCCTAAGTAATAGTTAACGCAGCATAAAGAACTGTAAGGCCAGCATGAAGAGTAGTAGGCTCTATAGAAAGACTAGTTCACGTCATATAAAGAATTAATTGTTAATTTGGTATAAAGAATAGTTAACCGGGCGTTATGAGTCACTGACCCGGATGAAGAAGCACAGCAGGCCCCACGGGCAGCTGCAGGGCCCCGGCGGGGGGAGCTCGCCCCCCAGGGCTCACCTTACCCCTGATGATGGGTTCTTAGGAACCCAAAGTTCAGGGTGCGAGTGTGAGGTTGGGGGGCTGGCTCAGAAGACCTGTGCCCGTCCCCAAGAGGTCCCCAGGGTGCCCCTCTCCTGTGTGACTGCCTCCCGGACGTGCCCGGGGAGGGGGGGCGGGCAGGGGAGATGGGGCCAGCCCGGGAGGCCTGCGTGCTCGGCCCCAGGGCTGGGATGGGGCGGCTAAATCCTAGGGGCCCGGCAACATCGTTAGGACAAGCTGTTTCAGAGGGTCTGAGGGGGGCCTTGTCCTGGGCTCTGAAGGTGCAGTGCCCTTGGGCTCAGGAAGGGGGGCAGGCCAGGCACTCTGGAGGGGCGGCTGGTGGCCGGTGCCCCCCTCCCTCCTCTCTGGACAGTCTCTCCCGGGCCAGCAGTGACCCTGACCCTGCTGTACCACTGCCTGACCCGTGTCCCTTGGCCTCTCACCACGGCCAGCCCAAGGCAGACCCTGTCCCCCCGCCCTGCGGTGCTCGGGGCGCTGTGGCATCGTCTCTGCTCCAGCTGCACCTCTGCTCTCTCTGCTGCCACTCCTGCCTGCGGCCGCTCACGCACCCTGGCCTGAGGGCACCTTCACGCTGCAAACCCCACGGGGCACCACTCAAACCTCCCACCGCTCCCTCCACACCGAGAATGAGGCTTGAGGTCTTAGGACGTCTCCTCCATCTGCATCTCCCCACCCCTGCCGGGTGCCTGCAACTCGCTCGCTCGGTCTCAGCCCTTGCTCCCCGGAGCGCCTTAAGCACCTTCCAGGCATCCTGGCAGCTGGCACCCACTCAGCTGTGTCCACTTTCTCTGGCCGCCTCCCTGAAGGACTGTCCTATGCTGTAATCTGTCCTCTGACTCAGATCTACTCTTTTGTTCTTTTAATTACTTAATGTAGCAGGCTTTAACTAGAGCAGGGGGACCGGTAGGGTATCTCTCTACCCAGCCACCCAGCCACCCACTACCTACCTGCACACCGCCTACTGCTTCCCATCCATCCACCCATCCATCCACCCATCCATCCATCCACCCACCCATCCAGGCCACCCATCCACCCACCCATCCAGGCCACCCATCCATCCACCCACCCACCCATCCATCATCCACTCACCATTCACCCATCTAGGCATTCATTTCACAAATGGTTTTGTCATGAAGAAATTTTGGATTCTTATGTAGTCAAACACCAGACTTTTCCTTTATGGCTTTTGGGTGGCTCTATTTGGCCTTTCTTCATTCCAAAATTATGAAGATACATTGTATTTTTTTCTAGAGACTTTTTAATTTTGATTCTACACCTAACTTTTTCATGTCTCTGGAATTTTCATTGGTGTAAGTGTAAAGTACGAATCTAACTGTATGTTTTTCCAAGCGGCCCCCCAGCCTCTCAGCGTAACTCAGTGAAGGGTCCCTGAAGAAGCTGCTCTTGGACTTGCTTCCTCTGGGGATGTGCACCCTCCTTCAGACGGGTCCCAAGAGCCCTAGGAGAGGGGAGGGGGCTGGGTGCTGCCGCAGGGGTGGGGCCCGCGTGGACGTGAGCACCCCCATCCTGGGGTCTGCCGCCCTCTGCCCACAGGAGCCTGGCAGGAGAGGCCAGCTCCGCCTGTGACCCTCACCTCCAAGTCTCCCCTGTGGGGTCCCCTCGGGTTGGTCCCAAGTCCCCAGTGCAGCTGGGGCCAGTGGGAAGGTGCTTGTGTTGGGCACTGCGTGGACACAAAGGGTCTCCAGAACCTTCCAGGCCTGTCAGAGAGAAAAGAATCCAGCTGGGGAATTCCAGGCGTCCAGGCAAGTTGGGAGGTGCTGGGAGGAGCGGACCGGGGCACGAGGACAAGATTGTTCCCAGATCGGAACGGGCTTGTT
Source organism: Suricata suricatta (assembly GCF_006229205.1). Lineage (NCBI taxonomy): Eukaryota > Metazoa > Chordata > Mammalia > Carnivora > Herpestidae > Suricata > Suricata suricatta. The sequence goes on from NC_043704.1 coordinate 1,514,007, forward strand.
GGAGGACAGCTGCCTCGCGTCCCTGGGCGTGACCAGAGCCACCTGTGAGGTTTCCTGGAGGCCGGGTGTGGAGGCTGCCCCCTCTCCTGGCCCGTTTCTAAGGTGACGGAGCAGAGACGAGGCGGTCTAGGGGGGAGCCGGGTCAGAGGCCGCGAGCAGGGGACCTGGGTGTGGGCGTCCAGGCGGGCGTCGGTCCTGAGGCCCTTCCCCTGGCACGTAATGGCCAGCTGAGCATTGAGAGACAGCGGGCAGCACCCGGGGTGGACACTTGGGGCCCCGTGGCCCAGCTGATGGTCACGGACTGGCCACTCCAGTGAGAACTGTTCGGCTCTGGGCAGATGACCTGTCCATTTGGCTGTTGGGTCCCAGCTCTGTGGACACCAGCACCAGCTGGGCGCCCACACCCACGTCCCCTGCTTTCGGCCTCTGGCCAGGGTCTCCGGGGAGGTCCTGTCCTTTTCCCCAAGGTCACCCCAGTGTGGCTTCTCCGCGGCGTCACAGTGTCCTGAGCGGCTGGGCTCACAGGTGCAGGGGCCAGACTGGCAGGTGGCACTGGGCGCGCCCCAGGCCCCGGGCAGCCCCTCCCTTGCTGTCCCTCGGGGCACGCCGCGGGGTCGGCTTTGTCACCCCCCGTGGGTTAGCGCTGTCACTCAGTTAGCTTTGGCGAGGCTGCCTGGGAGAGGAGAGGGCCCCCCCGTGACATCTCAGACCAGTGGGAGGGGGTCCTCTTGGATCTCTGGTCCCTCACTCCGCGCCAGGACCCTGTTTCCCGCGGGCGGGCCGCAGAGTGACTTGGGGGCACCCAACGGTGCACACTGAGCACGCTGCCCCAGGCCTCCGGCAGCTCAGAGGACGGGACGCCTGCCCGGTGGGGGTGACCCTGCTGCCCTGGGCGTGGAGGGCAGAGCATCTGACCCGCGGGAGGTGCGAGCCTCAAGCGCTAAGGGAATCCGGGTCGGGACAAGTGGAGACCCGCTGTCGCATCCCTCCTGGCCCCGAGGCACGTGCACTCGGTGACCGGCCGGTCAGGTAACGCACGAGACCCGGGGCGGGCAGTTGGGGAAGGCCCTCGGCGCCTTCAAGCGAGCAAGGAGCTGCCTTCCAAGTGGAGAATGAGCGTCAACAGAGGGCGCGGCCTGCTCCCGCCAGCGACCAGACAGGGTCTCCGTGCGGTTCTTCTCTTGGGACCCGCCCGCAGGCTCACACGCGACCCACACCGCGGGGTCTGCGGGGTCACCCGGCCCCGTGCTCCGGGCCCCACTCAGCAGTGGCTTCGAGGACGATCCCACACGAGGACCACGTCACCTCCACGACCCCGAGAGGCCCTTCGCGGTGCCCAGGGCGCCGTGCGGTGACCGTCCTCTCTGGAGGGACACCGACGTGTTCCCGGCAGCCCCAGCCCAGGAAGGCCCCCGGGGTGCACAGGTGCTGACTAAGCCTCCAGCCTTCTCCCTGTCCCTGTCAGGCCTGATGAGCTCAGCGTGAGGTCACGGTCCCCTCGGCCTGGTGACAGGGACAAAATGGACCCTCCCCGAGGTGGAAGTGAAGGCATTCTGCTTTGCAGCCGCGAGCAACCTGGAAGAGCCTGGGTCGGGCCAGGACCTCGGCTCCCGGGCTGTGCCCACGTCACCTGCACGTCAGGGTCTGGTTCTTGCAGACTGCGTGGCCTCAGCAGGGGGCACTCAGACAGCGGCGCCTATTTGTCACGGTGCTGGAGGCCGGACACCCTGAGGACAGCGTGGGCAGCCAGCTCCTCCTGTGTCCTCGTGTGGCCCCTCCTCTGTGTGCGCGTTCCTGCCATCTGTGTCCAAACGTCCTCTTGTTATAAGACCCCGGGCACCCGGGGTAGGGCCTCCCCAACTCCCTGCCAGAGGCTCCTCTGAACCTAATCACCTCATTAAGGGCCCTGTCTCCAAATAGGGCCACATTCTGAGGTGCTGGTGTTAGGGCTTCTGCGTACGGGTTCTGGGCGGGGGGGTCACCCTTCAGCTCCTGGCATGGAGGGAGCCCCGGGTCCTCCAAGCCTCGGACGGCGCCTGGCTCCCGGCCGTGGGCTCACCAGGGCGTTAGCGGGGTGGGTGCGTGGGGCCCGGGCCTCGGTGGGCCTGCCCTCCAGACCCGGACGCCCCTCCCGCAGCCCGTGAGGACACTGTCTGTGGCCCCTGGTCCCCCCAGCCCCGCTGTGAGCTGGATTCGGGGCAAGACCCCTTCTCCTCTGGCCTCCATAAGCCCACTCTGAGAAGTGGGCCTCTGTGGCTGAATGGGGTCTCTTCAGAGCCTGCATAGAAAATTCCAGAAGGTCTGGATACTCCCTTTGCTCCAGGACATAGCAACCCTCGCAAATGGCCACACGCCCCTCCGCGGAAGGTGTCGCGGCCAATTCATGATCTACACCTGAGTCGGAATTGCGGGGCCCATCCTTAGCAGCCCTAGCGACTGGGGAAGAGGTCAGCAGGCCCCATCACGGTGGCTAGAAGTGTCTTTTCGTAGTTTAGCTGTGTGCGCGTGACCTTCCGAGGCGCCCAGGGACCGGGTGGCCCGCACGCTCCCCACGGCTCAGAGAATTCTGACTCCCTCTGCCCCCCGCGGCTTACCGTGGTCTTGGCTCCCACTCCGTGTCCAGAGTTAAGTGCTGACATCCCGGAGCCGGCACGCCGGGTCCCCCTTGTCCCCACAGGAGCTCCATCCCTGCACTTCTTCGCCGTCGGGTGCACGGAGCGTCCCACCCGCTGCTGGGAGGGGTGGCAGGCTGCAGGTGACAGACGCTCCAGCCCTGGCCCCGGCGCCTCGGGCGTTTCCTCCACACCTGTACCTGGGGGTCCTCGCTTGTGTTTGCACCTTAGGAACACCTGGGGAAGTTGTCATGCCTTCTGTTTTTAGAGACGGGTAGGGAGAGGGGCAGAGGGAGAATCTTTTTCTTAAGGCTATTTTGCCAGAAAGAGCACGAGTGCAAGTGCACATGTGAGCAAGGGAGGGGCAGAGAGAGGGAGAGAGAGAATCCCAATCCACTAACAGTGCGGAGCCTGATGCAGGGCTTAGTCCCACAAACCCTGAGATCATGACCCGAGCTGAAATCAAGAGTCAGATGCTTAACTGAGCCGCTCAGGCGCCCTGAGAATTTTCAAGCCCATCAATGCCAGACCCCCCTCCAGATTTCATGGGCGCAAGAGCAAGCGCGCCTGGCGACTCATGCACAGCCAAAGCGGGAGGCTCCTCGCCCGCCAGGATGGCCCAAGTTCTAGCCCACTGTCCTCACCAGGAAGCTCGAAAAGAATGCACAATACCAGCCCCTCCCCCAGACCGGCTGCCTCAGGACCTGCGGTTTTGCAAGACCGCTGCAGATTTAAGCGCCAGGTACCTTTGGAGCGGCTTTGCCTCCGGCGGGCTCCGCTCGGGACTCACTGGGCAGGCTGGTTCCCCGGTGCGTCGGCACCGCAGCAGTTTCGGATCAGCAGGCCTGGGAGGGGCCTGAGAATGTGTATTTGCAACACGCGCCCAGGCGATGGGGATGCCGCGGGTCCAGGGACCAGATTTGGAGAGCCACTGCTCTACAGATGTCATTCCAAGCTAACCGCCCAGGGCGAAGTTCAAGATTCCGTTAGCGGGGGCGCCTGGGAGGCTCAGTTGGCTGAGCGTCCGACTTCGGCTCAGGTCATGATCTCGCAGTTCGCGGGACTGAGCCCCACGTCCGGCTCTGTGCTGACAGCACAAGGGGTGGGGGGACAGAAGATGGGAAGCAGGCTCTGCCCTGACGGCAGAGAGACCCTCGCAGGGCTTGTACTCACAAACCACAAAATCATGATCCACGTAGAAGGCGGGTGCTCACCAACTGAGCCACCCAGGCGACCCTTCTTCTTTTTTCAAATGCTCACTTATTTATTTTGAGAGAGGGAGGGAGAGAGAGAGAGAGAGAGAGAGAGAGAGAGAGAGAGAACAAGTGAGGGAGGGACAGAGAGAGGGAGGGAGGGAAAGAATCCCCAGCAGCCTGTGCACGCAGTGTGGAGCCTGACACCGTGAGCTCGTGCCTTGAGCCAAAACCACGGGTCAGACTCTTCACCGACTGAGCCCCCCAGGCGCCCTGGGATGTTTCACGTTTGGATTTCACCAGCCTGCACAGGGCCGGTCCTGGTGTGCCTCGTGCACGTACAAGTCACAGCTGCGTTTTCTGAATTTGGATCTGTGCCATGGTAATTTTTAGAAAGCGTTAGCCATGATTATTGAGAAACCGAGAGGTATGAGAGGAGGAGGGGCGGGGGAGGGGCGATAGAGGCTATGAAGTGGGCTCCGTGCCGACAGCACAGAGCCCAATGCGGGGTTCAAGCTCACAAAGCGCGCGATCACGGCCCCCCACGCTGTTATTTCTACAAAGATTTCTTCCACTCCTTTTCTCTTCTTCTGTTACTCCAACGACACACATTAGACCTTTTGAAATCACTTATTCCAGGGCTTTTGTTTGCTCTATTCTCTTGGGGGGGGTTCCCACCTGTTTTCCTCTTCGCTTAGTCGGGGTGATTTCTATGCACGATCTAGAAGTTCATGTCTTTCCTGTCTGTTGACCGTATGCATGAGCTTGTTGAAAGCGTCTCCGTCTCTGTCACCCTGTTCCTCGTTTCCGGCATTTCCGGAGGACTCTCACAGTCTCCATCACCTTTTCCTTCGCTTACCTCTTCTGCCAGAGCCTTCACACAGATCCTGCCAACAATCCTAGCTTCTAAGTCAAACCCGGATCCGGTTCTGTAGTCGTGTCTTGCTTGTGGGTGTTTTTCTGTGTGTGGGTGTCTTGCAGGAGATGGGAACCGTCCCCAGGACGAGAGAGACCGAGGTCACCAGGATTTCTATCTGGAAACGACATCCCTTCTCTGTCGGGCTGCCTCCGTAGGGGTGAGTCACGCAGGCTGGGACTTGAGGGAGTCCGGGCTTCTCGGCTGTCACGCTTCTTGAGTGTCCCCTGTGGTGGAGGCTGGAGGATGGTTTGCTGGACAGTTTTGCTCAGATTTTCTGCTCCACGTTCAACTCCAGCCTCTGCCGTGCACCCAAACGTCAGGGACTGTCTCCCTCCCTGTGCCGGGGGCGGAGAGGGCCGTCTGGCCTGGGGGGCGTGGGCGCCTCGGGGAACAGGTAGACTCTGCCGCCCGGGGCCACCCCCACCCGCAGGCGGCCTCCTGTCCTGGGTCGTGGGTGGGGCTTCTGTGAGGACCCCGTTTCCTCTCCAGGGACGCAAGTCCTCCAGAGGGCCGGGCCCAGGACATATCTGACCAGGACAATGAAGTGACACCTTCAAAGACTTTAAGCTCAGATTTCTAGACCCAGGATGATGTCTTCCCAAACTGAAGGAGAGCCGTGGGGTGCAGGTCCGACCTGCAGACGGGGAAGCTGGCCTCCCGCTCTGCCGGTTTGAGAGCAGCTCTGGCTTTACAGGTTTTCCAGCGTCTTGCTGTCAGACCAGGCTGGTTCTTGCTCCCGCCTCCTGCGAGTCAGGCGGAGCCCGCCCCTGCGTGACTTCTTACACCTTCGTGCCCTTCTCTTAGAGACCTGACGTGCAATTAATCGTGTTCAGATTCACTACGTGCTCAGTGTCTGCTGTGTAGAGTGCATTTCACAAACCTCAGGAAAGAGGTCACAAGACAGCCTCCTGTGCCCACCCCACCAGCGCCCGGTGCCTGGCCTCCACTCCCAGGCTCAGGCGGCCATGACAGGCACTGGGAAGGGGAGAAGGGCACGCAGCTAGGGGTGAGGCCTGGCTCCACCAGGAGAGAAGTGGCCACAGGAGAAGGCCTTCCACATGCGTCTGTCCACCCGGAGTCGCGGTGAAGGGTGCAGGCTTGGGTGCGTATGGGCGTGCTGCACGAGCACCTGCAAGCCGGCCCTAGGGCAGTGGGGTCGCCGGGTCAGCCTGGCATCTCCTTCCTCCACCTGCGGCTCCTCTTATCTGGATGCACGGCTCCTAGCCCTTTCCAGTAGTGGGGCCGCCTTCTGAGACAACATTCGCCAGTCCCCTGTGGCCATGAGAGATGGTTCACCACACTGGCCTTTGCTTCCTTTTCTTCTGAAAAACCGGGCTGCACTTGAGAAATGAGTGGGTGTGCCTGGGCCTGGCTGGCTGAGCTCTAGCAGGCCAAGGACCAGGTCGATGGGCAGAGGCACCGAGGAGGTGGCAGGCCCTTCTCAGGCGCCAAGATAGTGTGTGCCCATCCTGGTCCCTGTCCCCTGCCTGTGCACTGTCTCCTGCCCCTGGATGTGCTGGGCGCCCCGCGCTGCTGTGTGCGCCCCCTGGGCTCCTTGGTCTTGCGCTCGCCCCTGCCTTTCCTGGGCGTCTCCCTTTCCTGGGCGCCCCGCGGTCCCTTGGTGTCCTGAGCGCCCCCCCCTTTCCTGGGCGCCCCCCCGGAGCCCTTCGGGCTTGCGCTCGCCCTCTTTCCTGGGCGCCCCGGGCGCTCCCCTTTCCCGTGCGACCCCGGGCGCCTCGGTGCCCCGACCATTCCCGCTGTCGGAACGGCCGGATGGCGCGGGGCCGCCTGGTGACGCATTTCCAACCACCAGGAACCTCGGGCCAGCCGAGCGCGCGCCCGACACACCGGGGCGCGCGCCTCGTGCACGCGCATCGCCACGTGACCCCCGCGCCGGCCAACCGGCACGCAAGGATTTGGGGGGCAAAGCGCGGCCCCGCGAGCAGTTGCGGCGGGAGAGC
>NC_043704.1:1520791-1526787 GCF_006229205.1 Suricata suricatta
ACGGCCCCTGGCTGGACCCTCCCCTCCGGGACCCTCCCCGCCTGGCCCCGTAGCCGCCTCCGGATTCATCCTCTCTCTGCTCCCATCGGCGACCCTATCCCGGACCTACCCCTAGCCTTGACCTTTACCTTCTCTCCGGGGCCGTGCTTCCCCAGGACCTTTCTCGCTGAGACCCTCCCCCGCTGCTGCCCCTTCCGCCCCCCGCGGTACATGCCTCCGCCCCGAGGGGTCTGCACGATCCCCCTTGGGTCTTCGCCGGGCGCGGAGAGGGCGCGCGCTCGGGACCCGCGGCGAGCCTGCGCCAGCCCATCCTGCTGCGCCCTCCGGTGTGTGCCCTCGCGTATTCTTCAGGGTCTTGGGAGCGTGCGCCGCCCACCGCTCCGTCGGGTCCTTCGGTGTGCGCTCCGCCCTCCCCATCGCGGTCTCCTCTGTGCGCCTCCCCTTTACCTTTCGCGTTGGGTCGCTGCCCTCCGAGCGCGCGCCTCTGCCTCTGCGTTTGTGCTCTCCGTGCTTTTTGGGCTTCTGGTATGCGCCCCTCAATTCGGTGCCTTGGCAGTCAGTTCTTAGGAAAGTCTGACGTATGTTAACTACTCTCGTATTTTGGTCTGCACTTTTGGGGTCTGTTTTTTTTGCCCAAGTGGGAAATCAGATGAGCTGAATGCTTTGCATGTAGGATTCTTCTGATATTAGCCTCGTACTGGAGATTGTAGCCGCTCTGCGTGGAGATGGGAGCCCAGCCCGTCCTCCTACTCACAGGAGGCAGAGCCTTTGTGGAAGCTCGCTGTGACTTGAGGAAAGGCCACAGTCCTGAACAGCCTCTCGTTCCTGATGTGGTCGGAGTCTTTCCCTTTGTAGCAGTTTCCCGGGTTAGGTCGGTTGTTTACGGGAAGGCGATCATGGCTCTCGGGGCCTCCGCCTGCCGCTGTGCGCATGCTCAAACCTGACTGTCAGGTGGTCAGCTTCTGTGTTCCAGTCTAGCTGAATCAGCTTGTTTCAACTACTACTCTAAAGAAAAAAACGTTTATTCATTTTGAGAGCATGCGAGGGACTGGCAGGGAGAGAGGGAGAGAGAATCCTAAGCAGGCTCTGCACTGTCAGCACAGAGCCTGACGTGGTATTCGTGGTATTCGAACCCATAAACCGTGAGATCATGACCTGAGCCGTAATGGAGAGGCAGATGCTCAACCAACTGAGCCCCCCAGGCGCCCTTCTCAACTGAGGCAGGGCTGCGGCTGCGAGCCTGGCGGGGGGGGGGGGCGCCCTCCCAGTGGGGCAAAACCTTGGTGTCAGTTGGGAAGGCAGGCTCTGTCCCCTCTGGTGGGGGCAGAGGGTCGACCTTAGTGAATCGAGGTCATTGCTTCTTTTCTTTTACTCCTTGTCTCCCGGGAATTCACCAGCCGTCTGGGACAGGCCGTTTGTTTAGTGCTCCTCCATTAGCAGGGAGCCGGGCTCGGGACCATCTCTGCTCCCAGCCGCCCTGGAGGGAGGTGGTGCCCCAGCGTCCTCCCCGAGATCCTGCCTGGCTCCTCCACCTGGACTTGCAGCCACGGCCATGGCTTGTGTGCGTTCCAGGCCCTGTATCTGCTTGTTTTGACGCGTTGATATCTTTTTGGTAAAAAAGCAAATGTGTTCTCTGTCCATCCGCAGAAGAGTGAAGTTGGTCTCTTACCTCACACCATATACAAAAAAGCAACTGGAAATAGATCAAGCACCTAAATGTAAGACCTAAAACAATAAAACTCTTAGGAGAAGACCTAGGACAAGAGTTTCCTGACATTGGACTTGGCAACGACTTCTGGATGTGACCGCACAGGCATCGGCAACAGAAGGAAAAAGACAAACTGGGCTATTTGAAAATTAAAAATTGGGTGCGTCAAGAAACACCATCTACAGAGTCTGAAGCGACCCACAGAGTGGGGAAGTATACTTGCAAACCATCTTAATATCGAGAATATGTCGATTACTCTTAAAAACAGCAACGAAAAGAACCCTCTTCAAAAATGGACAAAGCTCTCAAATAGACATTTCTCCCAAGAAGATCCACAAACGGCCAGTAAGCACACGAAATGTACTCAGTGCTGCTAATAGGGAAATGCAAGTCAGGACTCCAGTGAGACACACGTCACGCCCACGGCGTGGCCGCTGTCAGAACGCACACACACATGTCTGGTGAGGCTGTGCGGCCGTTGGGACGCCCGTGGCGGGAGGGTACTATGGGCAAACACCGGAGAAATAGTGTGGGCGCTCCTAAAAAAACTAAAAACAGAACTACCGCGTGCCCCTGCCGTCCCACGTCTGGGCATTCGCCCCAGAACACTGAAAGCAGGGACTCCAAGAATCCTTGTTCGCCCACGTTCACTGCCGCGTTCTTCATGGCGAAGTCACCCAAGTGTCTGCGGGCAGATGGGTGAGCGAAACGTCCCCCGCGCACAGTGAATAGTATTCAGCCTTAAGGACATTCTGACACCTGCTCCAGCGTGTTTGACCTGAGGACGTGATGCTGTGTGACATCAGCCACTACAAAGGACAGACACTGTGTGATCCAATCTGCTTACAGGAGGTCCCTAGAGGAGTCAGAACCCGAGACAAAGGCGGGGGCTGGGGAGAGGGGAGCCAGGGCTTAACTGGGACAGAGCTCACGTCCTCGGAGGAGGGAGGATGTGGGGACGTTGTGGGGCGTTAGGAATGTATTTCGTGCCGACTTACAGTGGTTAAACAGATTTTATGTTATGTGTGTTTTAACACAAAACAAATAGAAAAAAATCCCGTCTCTAAATGGATACGAACGTGGGGCCCTGGAGAAGATCCCAGAGCAGAAAAGGACGTTAGTGGGGAGATTGGGGAAATGCCAGAAAGGCTTGGCGCTCGTTCCTAGAAACCTGCGCCAGTGCTGGCTTCCCAGGGGCCAGATGGGTGCGGCGTGGGGTGCTGACGGGAGGGGGCGGGGAGGGGGTGCAGAGCTGGGGCCTGGCTCTGCATCTTTTCTGTAAATTCCAAACTAAAGGCTTTATTTGGGGAAAAAACCAGCTCAATGAGTGCTCTTTGGTGAGGGGGTCCCCCATCTTGGACACCCTGCTTGTACTGCCCACGCGCCCACAGCGGAGCCCATGTGCTGGAGGAGGCGGCCGCCAGCTGGTCCACCTTCGGCCTTGGTGCCCGCGCCCTGTGTCCGGGGGCCGCTTCTCACCCAGAGCCCCCGCCCCGAGTCCCCAGCGGCCCTTGTGCCCGGGCACCGCGGGGGAGGGGAAGAGGAGCGGCCATGCAGGTGGAGGTGGCACAGGTCGGCCCTGCTCCCCGCTCCCGCCCTCATGGAGGTCGGATCCCCCACAGGACGTGCAGGAGAAAGATGGGGGTGTGTGCCAGTTGATAGTAACGTTTTTTTTCCGAAAGGCCTCGGGCCGGCTTCATCATTTTGTTCAAAGTAAACGACTCCCATCTTCCCCAGCAGTGCCAGAGAAGGGAGGCGGCTCCCTGCACCCGCGGCTCTGGGCAACGGCTCGGGGACCCAGCCGCCCCCGAGTGGCCCGCTGCTCAGGGTTCTCCTGGTCTGTAGAAGTCTGTGCCACCTGTGAGTAGGTGTTGTAAGAGCAGCCTGGTAACAGAGATGGATTGGGGGTTTTCCCAGGTTTATTAAGGAGTTTTCCCTGCGAGTTTAGGATCTGGAAGCTCTTTAGATTGGCACCACGGTTCCTTTCCCTCAGATGCAGCGAGTTCTGTGTAAGAATGAAGCAGTCAGTCTGGGAGTGAGTCTGGGTCGCCGGAGAACTTGAAGATGTAGGTTAGTCTTGGAGTCTTAACCCCGGCAGTTACCCCAGACTCACGTGTGAAAGCGGCGGCTGTTGGAGACGTGGTGTTGAGACCCAGTTTTCTGTGTCTTTGCAGGAGGGGGTGAAGACCGAGAATGACCACATCAACCTGAAAGTGGCCGGGCAGGACGGCTCCGTCGTCCAGTTCAAGATCAAGAGACACACGCCGCTGAGCAAGCTGATGAAGGCGTACTGCGAGAGGCAGGTGCGTGTGTGCGCACGGGGTGTGCAGCGTGTGCACGTGTTGGGTGTGTCCGCACAGGGGTGTGCAGCGTGTGCAGTGTGTGTGTTCTGTGTGCACGTGGGGGTGTGCAGCGTGTGCACGTGCTCAGTGTGTGCGCACGGGGTGTGCAGCATGTGCACGTGTTGGGTGTGTCCGCACAGGGGTGTGCAGCGTGTGCAGTGTGTGTGTGTTCTGTGTGCACGTGGGGGTGTGCAGTGTGTGCACATGCTCAGTGTGTGCGCATGGGTGTGTGCAGTGTGCACACGTGTCCTGTGTGTGCGCATGTGGGTGTATGTAGTACATGCGCGTGTGCTGTGTGTGCAGCGTGTGCTGTGTGTGCGGTATGTGCGCATGTGCTGTGTGTGCACATGTGCGTGCTCTTCTCAGGGGCTGTTCTCTGGTGCCCCTTCCACTCGCCCCATCAGCTCTTCCCCATGTGCACCCGTCACACCGCCTGCCCCTCCCCCGGAGCCTGGTGGGTCCTCCCGACGCCGCCAGGGTCACACTCTGGCCGCAGAGCGGGGAGCGTGTGCGGGGCTTCCCACCGGCGTGCCCCGCGTCCTGGTTCTCGGGGACTCCCTGCGCCCCCCGAGTGCCCGCGCCAGCCTTGCTTCGAGGACTTTGCGAAGACTGCCGGTTGGTTCGTTTCCATCTCGGCTGTGAGGACGCCTTGGGCCTTCCTCTTCCCCTCCCTCCTCTCCCACCTGCTTCTGGGAGGCGGCCCCACCCAGCCCCGTCTACGGTTTCCTTTGCTCTTTCTTGGTAAATGGGTTTATTTTGTTTCTTCATGTTTTTGGCACTAGAGATGGTTTTCCCCTAAGAAAGGTGGAAATTTAGCTCTCTGACACTGCCGTCTGCCCACGTTCCTGCCCCTGTCCTTCCAGCAGACCGCGGATTGCTCCAGAATGTGCTGGATTCTACCGAGGCCCGGGAGGTGCTGCCCCCGGGGCCGGGCTCCTGTCTGCGTTGGGCTTCTGCTCATCAGGTGGCGGGTTGCGTGATTTTCTGGGCGTCCGTTAGTGGTTCGTCAGCCAGTCTCCACGGCTGCCCAGCACCTGGCCGTGGGCACCGCGGCTGCTGGCGTCCGGCCTCCCCGCTCCCCTTCCTGCCCTGGCCACACCAGTGGCATGGCTGTCGTCGCGGAGCCGCCTCCGAACCCTTCTGGAGACCTCTTTTGCCTGCATCCTGTGTATCTTCTGGATGAATCTTCTTCCCTCGCCTTCCGGCATCTTCCTTTGAAAGGCTTGTCAAGGGCAGCGTCTCTGAGACATGTGTCTGAAGATGGTTTGCCCTTCAGGAGCCTTCATGCTCGACTCTGGCCGCGTGTAAATTTCTGGGTTAAAGTTCATTTCCTTTTTGTGGAGTTATCACATCGTGTTCTAATGCTGGTGGGACAGGTTCAGTGACCTTCGGGTCCTCTGTCCTGTGCTGTAACTTTGCTTTTCTCCGAGAGCTTTTGGGACCTTCTCCTCCTGTCCTGAGGCCTCACCGTCATGTGCTTTGTGAGCACAATTGTCCCCTTGAATTTCCGGGTCCTTTTTACTTTCTCTTTTTTAAAGTAATTCTACACCCAACGTGGGGCTGGAACCCACGACCCGAGATCCGGAGTCACGCTCCAGCGACGGAGCCAGCCGCACCCCTCCGGTCCCTCCACGTGGAAACTTGTTTCCAGCCCAGGAAACGCGACTTCCGGAGGCTCTTCGTGACAGGCCTGTCCCCGCCTGTCCCCCGGGGTGGGGCGCCCACGCGAGGTGGAGGCGGGAGCTGTCCCTGGAGGCCGGCGCCGCCCCCCGGGGCCTGACTGGGCACTCCCGTTGCCGAAGGTTCTCCTTCCCGGGGCTCCTCTCCCACCTTCTGCGGGCGCACCTGCTGCGTCGTGGCGTCTGGCTTCCTGACGTTCCTCGAGGGCTGCTCGCGCCGGGAGCCGCTAACGCCCGCCTGCGCCCCCGGCCCCCCCCACCGGGCCG
>NC_043704.1:1526887-1531969 GCF_006229205.1 Suricata suricatta
CGGTGCTTCCCTGTGGGGACCCCCAGGGGCCGCAACCTGTGAGGCAGCACATTTCCATGAAGCGGCCCCTCCTGGGCGCCTGCCTGTGCCCCCGGGGGTGCAGCCAGAGGGGGGCCGGGGAGGCGCTGGAGACGCGTGTTTTCTTGCTGCCTCTTCTGTTCGAGTGAAGTTAGAATTGCTTTTTAAGAGGAGAGTCTCTCTTCCAGGACCCTGTGCGTGTGCCCTGGGGCCGCAGGTGCCTGCCTGTGCCACTTCCGGACAGAACACGCTGCTGCAGCCCCCCATCCCGTGTTCAGGACCGCCCCCCGCCCCCACGCGGTCCTTGACGGCAGGCCTTGCCATTACCGGACGGCTCCTCCCAGGGAAAAGGGCGGTGGTGTCAACAGGGTGGGGGTGCTCCCTTCTGGAGGGAAGTGGGGGGCGGGCACCGGCGGCGGTGTCAGAGCAGTGGTTTCTGGAACTATCCGTGAAAAAGACTGTAGGCCCACTGGGAGGTTTCTGTCATCAAGTGGATTGTAAATCCATATATACGGAATTCTCATGTTTTGAGATAAATGTTTTGTCTTTTGGAATCAACGTGTTATCTGAAAATATCTATCGATCATTGGTTTTCCTTTTCAGGGCTTGTCAATGAGACAGATCAGATTCAGGTTTGATGGGCAGCCGATCAATGAAACAGACACCCCTGCACAGGTACGAAAGCTCCGTGTGTGCGTGCGCCTGCGCGTGTGTGTGCGTGTGCGCCTGCGCGTGTGCACGTGTGCGCCTGTGCGTGTGTGCGTGTGCGCCTGCGCGTGTGCGCTTCCCGGCCAGCTTCCGCGGGAAGATCGTCTTGAAAGCTGCTGACGGGTCCTCCTATAGACTTCGTTTCTTTTCTTAATGGTTTTATTGGGTTATTCAACTTTTTTAATGTACATTTTTGAGAGAGAGACCTAGAGACACAGAATGTGAGTGGGGGAGGGGCTGAGAGAGGAGACACAGAATCTGAAGCCGCTCCAGGCTCCCAGCTGTCAGCACAGAGCCTGACGCAGGCATCCAACCCGTGGACCGTGAGATCATGACCTGAGCCGAAGTCGGACGCTCAACCGACTGAGCCACGCAGGCGCCCCTTGGTTATTTTATTTTTAAATTTTGAGTTATTTGAAGCTTTTGAAATGAGACACGTGCAGTTGGTCACACATCACCCCCCACGCGGGGTCCGGGTCAGTGACGAGGGTCGTGCGGTCCCACCCGGCACCTCTCTGGACCCGGTTCCCCCCCTTCTAGTGTGGACACTGAACGTGCGGCTCAGTTACTGCCTTGATCCTCGTGCCCTTCCTGTGCCTGCGCACGAGGCGGGGTGCCACGGGCAGGGGCAGCCACGGCGTCAGCCACGGCGTTTCTCCCCTGAGATCCCACCACCTTGGGATCACATGACCTGAGCTCAACTCAAGAGTCGGACACTGGACCGACTGAGCCACCCAGGCGCCCCTCAGTAAAAACTTGACTCTTACTTGTTTTTAAATGAGACTCAGTTTTTCTTTCCTTTAAAGATTTTATCTATTTTAAGTAATCTGTACACCCAGCACGGGGCTGGAACTTACAGCCGAGATCCTGAGTCTCCTGCCGGGCTGACTGAGCCAGCCTATCGCCGTCCTTAGCTTTGAAGCTTCTCGTGTGAGTTCTGTCAGGGGACGCGTCGGGGATGCACAGGGCTCACTGGACATCCGCCACTGAGCGTCTTTCCCCTGCGTGGCGCCCACGGTGCCCACGAGCAGAGGTTGGGGGATGGTGTTCTCCAGGGTGAGGAAGACAGTTCAGTTGAGCATCTTCTGTCCTGTGACCGTGAGGAAACTAACGCTGTCCCCTCTCCCCGCGCCCGTCAGCTGGAGATGGAGGACGAGGACACCATCGACGTGTTTCAGCAGCAGACGGGGGGCTGGCGGGAGAGCCGCGGGCGCTAGGGGCGCCGCCTCTGGAGGACCGCCCCCGCCGCGTCTTCGTCCTCCGTCTGCTGTTTAGCCGCAAGCAGGTAGCCGTGCCAGTGACAAAGGCGTCTGCGGAGACCCGACGACAGTCACCACGATTACTCTCCTCTCTGACATTTGGCGAGGGCAACTCAGAACTCTGTCTGCGGGGCCCCCGCTCAACCCGGCCAGTCACACGTGTCTTTGCGGAAAATGAGTGGCGAGGTTCCTTTTGGTTTGTTTTTTTCATTTTTGTTTTTTCCCCTAGAATGTTGGCCCAAACTGTGGTCTGCGGGTCCCCTTCTCGTCTCGATGGGGATCTTACCTTGCCCCCAGCCCGGCCAGGAGCTCCCGGCACCATGGTGGGGGTGCTCCCATTGGACAGGTTTTGGGGGCGATTTGGGGGGAGACAGACTTTTCGCTGTCTCATATAGGCACAGGTTTTTAAAATGCCAAACACTGCATTTCAGAACATGGTAAAGTTGAAGGGAAAATGCTGGAATGCTTTCTTAAAGGTTAAAATGGAAGGTAACCGGGCCCTTCAGTAACATGGGTCTGGGGTCCGGGTGCCCGGTGCCATGGCACGGGCAGAGGCCGGTGCAGCGACATCCGGCTCCTCCCCTGAGAACGTAATCCCCGCATCTCTCACCAGGCAGTAGTGCTGTGTGGCCTCACATTTCTTGTATTTGCTTCGGGTGAGTGCTTGTGGTCTCTATATAAAAAAGCAAGATTCAGTATTGCTGAATCTGCACTTATGTTTTTGTGTAAAAGACCTGCTTCCAAGTGTGTTACCAGCAAAGCCCTTGGAAAGGGGACCCTGCGTCGCCCTCCTGGACCCGGGCTGTGCTACTTTCCAAATAGGCGTGGGGTTTACGCTTAGTACGTGATTGGGGTTCTGTGAGGTGTTCTGGGATCTGTACCAACTAAACCCTTATCGTTTTCCTCCTGTCGTTCTGTATGGACCCGCTGCTGCCTTGTTCTCGTCCCGGGGCGTGGCCATGGCCGTCCTCTCTTGCTTGCCTGAAACCTTGCTGGAGGTGTTTGCGTTTCCTTTGTGTTCTGCTGTTGGGGCGCGGGCGGGGCGTCTGCTGGCTGTTGTGTTCATCCCCCAATTTGTACGTTATTTGTGGTCCTTTGCTACTGTAAACAGTAAATATAGTTTGGTATTCTGTCTCTTGGCTTGTCTTCAATACTGCGTTTGCCCATGGGGGCCCGTGTCCCAATTCCGTGTCCGCGCGGACCTGCAGCAAGGCACGTTAAGGCTGTGTATCGAAGACAGTATTCACCTGATGGCCGCCCTCCGCGCCCTTGCAGTTGACCCGCGCCGGTGGCACTTCCCTGCCGAGGGGGCACCCCCCCCCCCTTCCTCAGGAGCTCTCCCGGGCTGCAGCTGAACTGGCATCACCGCACTCTTCCTCTCCGGGGCAGCGTGGGTGAAGGGAGGGCACATGAATACGGACATCAGTCTGGGCTTCTCAGGGTTTTTGGTGTTTGAATATGAGACCACTTTCCTTCGTGCTGTGAACAGCCTACTCACTCACGGTAGCATCGCACCAAGTTTCTGTGTAGCTTAACCCGAAAATACGCATTCTTGGGAGGTTTGTTTGCATTGCTTAATTTTATTCAGTTCAGTAAATCCTGCCCCGCCCGGGACCAAAGCTGCGTCTGCAGACAAATCAGACAAAAACTCCTTGCCCTCGTGGACCGTGTTTCCTGATTACAAGAGACAGATAATAACAGCATATAAATTATGTATTATGTTAATAGATTACATGGGACATTATATGTTAAATTCTATAGAATAGTTGTAGGATGTAAACGAGATGAAAACTTTTTTCAAAGGTGTACATGGCCGCAAAGGAGTCAGCGGGCGTGGGGTGGACCACCAAACCGCGGGGGTCAGTGGGACCAGGGCCCCCGGAACATCATGAACAAAGGACTCTTTGTCCCCTTACCGTCACACAGCTGTGCGGAAGCCAGAGCGCCAGGAGCCGGAAGGGCGGCTGGGTGCCCCAGCCTGAGCTCGGGCGCTGCCTCAGGGTCAGGCTGGTCTGCAGGGGGGCGGAGCAGGCCCTGCTACTTTGCCCCCTCAGGCCTCCGGGGCCCCTCTCTTCGGGGCGGCATCTTGGGAAGCGGGGACTCCTGGGGGCCGCGCTGGTGCCAAAGAAAACCACCACCGGCGAGGCTTCTTCCAACCTCAAGCCTGTCTGGCGAAGCCAAAGGGGCATCACACGCCTTTCTTGTGGACCCTCTTGCTTTAACTGCGGTTGGGCCTGAAAGTCACCCTAAAATGGCCCTGTGCCACAGAGTGTATTTCTGAATGTTTATTTTGAGAGAGAGTGAGTGGGAACAGGGGAGGAGCAGAGAATCCTAAGCAGGCTCTGCACTGATAGTGCAGATCCTGGATCCTGAGGTGGAGCTCGAACCCACGAACCAAAAGGTGGTGATCTGAGCTGAACTCAAAAGAGTCTCACGCTTAACCAAATGAGCCACCCAGACGCCCCCACACTGCGCACTTCAGCGGATGGGAAGGATCTTTAATTTTTATCTCCGTTCTCCAGGTCTCTTTAAAAAATACACACCTGGAATGAAATCGGCTGAGCCAGCAGTCTACCTGCCCTGAACCCGGCCCCGCCCAGTGATGGGGGCAGGAAGAGGCTGCTATCCTCCATCTCCATCCTTTGTCCCGGTCCCGTCTCCGTTCTGTCCCGTCCTGTCCCCCAGGCTGCCGTCTTCCATCGATGCCCTCCTCCGGCCCCCATTCCAGTTCTCCATCTCCGTCTTTGGTCCTGTCCCCGCCCTGTCCCCCAGGCGCCATCCTCCAACTCCATGGAGTCCTGTCCCCGTCCTGTCCCCCGTCACGTCCCCCAGGCTTCCATCCTCCATCTCCGTCGTAGGTCCCGCTCCTTTAATCAGACCTTTCCGAGGCACTTCCGGTATGACGTGACCCGCTCTGGGCGGCCGCGGCTCCGGGACCCCCTGGGAGACCCGGGCCCTCCGGGAATTTAGCTGCCGGAGCGGCAGTGAGCCACAAACGGGCTGAGGCCCGGCGGACGGTAGGAACCCGGCAACCCCGCGACCAGGCCGGCCGGCCGCCGCGCCTGCGCCGCTTCCCGTGGCAACCGCCCCGCCGCGC
>NC_043704.1:1532069-1537371 GCF_006229205.1 Suricata suricatta
CCCCCGGCCCCGCGCCCCCCATCCTGCCTGCCCCCAGGCTCCCACCCAACGGTCGGGCCCCTGCCCGGGGCGCGCGCGGCCGCGTGCGGCGGCCCGAGGTGGAGACGGGGGAGCCGCGGACGCCCAAAGCTCTGAGTCATGCCCGCTCGTTCCCGCGGAGGCGCCGGGACGGGAGCTCGGTCCTGGGAAGTCGTGAGCTTAACAGCCCCTGTCCCCCCCTCTGCGGTGCCCGCTGCCTGCTCTTGAGGTCGCCCGGGAACTTGTCAAGGGAACGCTTGAGAACGGAGAGTCAGCATCACTGCCCCACGAGTTTAGGAACGCGTAAACAGTTTCGCGCAGCCTTGCTTTTTGTCGTGGTTCCCCCAGGAATCTGGAGGACTCCGTCCTCCCGGCCTGGCACGCGAGCCGCGAGCGGGTCAGGGAAACCGAAATTGCCTCCCGAGAAGTTGACACCAAGAGTGTGTCGAGAAAAAGCGCATTGTGATGCATTTGGGGTGAAAGGTCAGATTCGGCTTTCTCTCTAATAAGGGAACAGACAGTATTTGAGGAGTGCCACCTGTCACTCTTCCTAGGTGGCGGTCAGAAGGCCGCCTTAGTGCTTTCCCAGCTGGGAGATGTCCTCCTATTCGGCAAAGAGCTCAGAGCCTGGAGCCTGCTTCAGGGAGCCAAAGGGAGTAAGGAAAGCCAGAGAACAGTCCGTGTTCTGCCTGTTGCCAGCGGCACGCCCCGTTGGAAGAGCTGTCAGGAGAGGGAACAGACGCGCCGCAGGCGGTGTGAGCTGCAGGCGGAGGCGGGGTGGTTGTGGCCGAGAGAGGGTCGCTGCAGCCGCTCCGGCCCAGGCCTTGGCCTCTGCCCCCCACTCCTCTGGGAAGATGACTGCTTTTCAGGACTTGATCGACAGGTCGCCCTTGGATTACTTCTCCCTTCGCTGCCCTTGCAGAAGCCTCATCTGTTATTTCAGCCGTGTTGTCAGTTCGCGGTAATAACGCAAGTCACACTCGATCTCCAGGGCTGTGCCCAGATGTGCCTTGTGTGTGTTTTTATGGGTTAACGCATGTCGTGGAGCATATATGGAAGGCGGAGCCAGAGCTTGGTGCCCTGGTCATTGGGTCGGACACCACTCTGGGCGCTGCTGGGGCCCCTGGAGGCGTCAGGCACAGGTGGCTGAGTAGCTGACTTGCGGGCAGGGAGACGGTCCCGGGTTGTTGGGGTACGACCCACTCGCCACACGAGGCCCCGAAACAGAAGAGGCGGGAGGGGAGGTTCGAGACATTCAGAGGACGAGAAGGACCCCACCCGCCGGGGCGCAGGGGCGGCCGGAACAGGGGGCGCGGGTGGCCAGGAACATGAGCCCGACCAAGGCTCGCAGCAGTTAGGACCTGGGACCTCACCCCACGCTGCGGGGACCTGGATGCTGCCGACAGCCTGAGCGGGTCTGGGCCGTGCCCTGCCTTGACCCTGCCCTGTGGGAGTCTAGAACCACCTGCCCCTCTGACACACGGGAACTGTGAGGTCCTCGGTAGGTGTGGATTTAAGCCTCTGAGTTTGCGATGACTTGTCACACCAGCAATAGAAGCTGAACGCCGTGGGCTGCAGAGGGGTTCTGTGGCCGCTGTGTCTCAGAGACAACGTGAAATTCCAGCCAGTGATTCTCATCTTTGTGAATTAGCCTCTGGTGTGTCTCAGCCAACCCCGAGGGGACGCATCCATTGTGAAGGGGGCTTCGCAGAAACGACCTCCCTGTGAGATGGCGTGTCAGTGGATCGGGATAGGGTGCAGGCCTACTTCTCCATATTTGGGAACCCCAGGAATTTGGAGGTGGAAGAATCTTGGGTATGATTCTGCGCCGCTCCTGGTTTTCCAGATTTTGTTCTTGTTTTTTAGGTTTTTTTTTGAACATTTATTTATTATTGACTGAGAGAGACAGACCATGAGCTGGGGAGGGGCAGAGAGAGAGGGAGACACAGAATCGGAAGCAGCTCCAGGCTCTGAGCTGTCAGCACAGAGCCCGTTGCAGGACTTGAACTCACAAAGCGTGAGATCATGACCTGAGCAAAGTCGGATGCTTAACTGCCTGAGCCCCCCAGGTGCCTTTCATTTCTTCTTAAAGCAATTATAAAAGGGATTATTTTTTTCACTTTCTGGTAGTTCACGACTAGTGTGTAGAAATGCAGCAGATTTTTGTGTATTGGTTTTGCATCCTGCAACTTTATTGAATGTGTTTATTTTAACAATTTTCTGATGCAGTGTTTAGGGTTTTTGTGTATAATATCTTGTTAGCTTCAGATAGTGACAGTTCTGCTTTTTTTTTTCCTTCTAATTTGGATGCCTTTTATTTCTTTTTCTTGCCTAATTGTTCAGGCAAGGATTTTAAACACAGTGTTGAATAAGAGTGGTGGGCTTGGGTTTTCTGGCCTCCTTCCTGATCTGAGAGGAAAGCCTTCGCCGCTCTTGGTTTCATAGTTGGCCTTTATCACGTCGAGGCCTGGTCCTTCTGGACGCAGTGTTGAGAGTTTGTGTCCGACACGGAGGTTGAATTTTGTCAGATGTTTTCTGCATCGATTGAGACGATCATACGGTTTTTCTCCTTCACTTTGGTGATGTGGTGTATTACATTGATTTGCAGGTATTACCTACTTGAATTCCTGGAATAAATCCACTTGATCATGGCATATGATCCTTTTAACACATTGTTAAATTCAGTTGCTAATATCTTGCTGAGGATTTTCACATCTGTGTTTACCAGGGATATTGGCTTGTGATTTTTTTGTGGCAAGCTTGTGGTTTTGATATTATGGTGATATTGGCTTCATAAAATGCCCCCCCCTTTATTTTTAATTTTGGAAGAGTTTGAAAAGAATTGGTATCAATTAATTCTTCTTTGAATGTTTGGTAGAATTGACCAGGGAAGCCATCTGTTCTGGGACTTCTGGTCGTGGGAGGTTACTGACTATTGATTCAGTCTCCTTACTCTAGTAATCGATGTCTTCAGACTTTTCTGTTTCATCCTGGCTCACTCTTGGTTGGTTGTATGTCCCTGAGGATGTGTCCATCTCTCCTGGGTGGCGCAGTTTGTTGGCGCACAGTTGTCCGTGGTGGTTTCTTACGATCCTGTGTTCCTGACCTGTGTCAGTTGTTAGAGCTTTTCTTTCTGTTCTTGTTCTTGTTCTTTTTTAAGTAGGCTCCATGCTGGGCGTGGAGCTCAGTGTAGGGCTCGAACTCATGACCCTGGTATCAAAACCTGAGCTGATATCAAGAGTTGGACGCTTAACGGTGAGACACCCAGGCTCCCGTCATTTCTGGGTTTTTGTTTTTTTTTTTTTTTTGAGTCTTCTCTCTGTCTGGGGGAGTCTAGCCAACGGTTTATCACTATCATCTTTTCAAAGAACAGCTCTTAGTTTCATTGATCATTTCTATTGTCTTCTTAGTCTATTTCATTTATTTCTGCTCTGTTTGTTATTTTCTTCCTTTTATTAACTCTAGGCTTTTTTTTTTCATTTTTTTTTGCATGTAAAATAAGGTTTATTTGAGATTTTTCCTGTTTTTTGACATAGGCATTTATCATTATGAACTTCTCTCTTGGAACTGTTTTTGCTACATCTCATACGTGTTGGTGTTCTGTTTCCTTTTTTTCTTTTTTTGGTCACGATATTTTTTTATTTCTCTTGATTTCTCCTTTGGTCTATTGGGTATTTAGTAGCATGTTGTTTAACCTCCACATATTTGTGAATATTCCAGTTTTCTTCATGTAATTAATTTCTAGTTTCATATTGTTATCAGAAAAGCTGCTTTATGTGATTTCAGTCTTAAATTTGTTTAGACTTATTTTGTGTCCTAACAGGTGATTTGTTCTAGAAAACGGTCCACTTGCACTTGAAAAGAATGTGTATTCTGCATTTGGATGGAATGTTCTGTAAGCATCTGTTGCGTCCACCTGGTCTAATCTGCCGTTTAAGGCCGGTGTCTCCCTGCAGTTTTGTGTGTGTGTGGTGCGTGAGGCCTCCTGGTGTGCTCTTTCTCCCCTTGGATCTGTTAACATCTGCTCTGCCCCCCTGGGCGCTCCCGTGTCGGGGGCACCAGGATTTGCGAACGCGCCTGACTGTGGGGTTGGCTCCTTGAGCGTCATTCGTGCCGCTTGGTCTCTTCTCACAGTGTTGGTTTAAGTCTGTTTTGTCTGACGCAGTGCGGCCGCTCCCGACTCCCTGGAACCGTTTCTGGTCTTTGTAAGTTCCTTCACCTTCCGTGTGTTTGCGTCCTTACGTGTCAAGTGAGTCTCTTAGAAAGAAGCAACGTGTAGACGGGCCCTGTGTTCTTTAGATTGGAGAATTGAGTCCGTTTAAAGTAATTACTGACAGGCACCTGCTTGGTTGCTGTTTTTGTTCATTGTTTTCTGACTGTTTCTGTCTCCTGGTGGTCTGATGACTTTCTGCAGTGGCTTGTGCTCCTTTGCCTTTAGCTTCAGTGTATCGGCTGCAGCCTCGTGCTCGCGGCCACTCTGCGGCTTGTACGAAACCACTAACGTCCGTGACGGTGTGTTTTCAGTTCATAATAACGTAAGCTTGATCCCGTTCTAAAGCTCAACACTGCTGCTGTCCCGTGGTCCCAGATTTCATGTTTGTGATTCACCCGTTACATTTTATTAATTTCTTGTTCCTTAACTAGTTATGTGATCATAGGTATTTTTATTACTTCATGTTTCAGCCTTCACGCCCACTTTATACGTGATTAACCCCCTGCTTTTAGCACACGTTTCCCTGTCCAGTGAGACGAGTCCTTGGGGACACCCCTCCTCACGAGGCCGGGTTAGCGGGGAGGAGCCCCTTTAGCTTTAGTTCTTCTGGAAAGCACTTTCGCTCTCCTCCTGAGAGACCGATTCGCCGGCGAGGATCCCCGGGCGGAGGTCTCCTCGCCGCGCTCCGCCTGCGAAGTTTCACGGCCTCGGGGGCTCGGGCGCGTCCACGAACCAAACAAGTTGTTTCTCTCCTGCTGCTTTGACGATTCTCTCCTGCTTTTTGCACGTAACCACCGTGGGTCTTGGGGAGGGTCTCTGGGTCCTCTTGCCGGGAGCCCCGCGACCCGGACGTCAGTCTGCTGGGTGCTGGCTCCTGAGCGCCCGCTTCCCTCGCGTCCATCCTCACGGCCGCTCTCGCTGGCGGAGTCCCGCCGACCTCGGGCTGCCGGGCCTCGTGCCCCATCCGCTCCGGGTCTCAGCGCAGCTGCTCCGTGGGCCCACCTGCCCCGTCCTCACCCCTCCCGTCTCTTCGGTGAAGTGCCCGTCCTTCGTGTCCGCCTGCTGTCTCCT
>NC_043704.1:1537471-1539837 GCF_006229205.1 Suricata suricatta
CCCTGCAGTGGAGGGGGTGCCAGGACTTGGCATCGCCCCAGGGCGGAGGGTCCCAGCCCCCGGAGGCAGGGTGACACCAGACCCGCCGGCAGCAGCTTTTTAGAGTGTGCGAGTATGTTCAGTCCTGTGGGGCCGTGAGCATGAGCCCCACCGGTCACCAGAGCCAGGCGCGCTGCAGGGTCTGCCGTGTGGCGGTCCCAAAAATCGGGACTCCAGACGAGCGTGTGAGTTCTTGTCTGGGCAATGCCAGTGGGCTGGGCCAGGGCGGAGGGAGGGGGCAGGGGTGCCCCGAAGCCCCAGGACACGCAGAGAGGCCTTCCCAGGGCCGGCGAGGGCGCCCCAGCCTGCAGTCTGGGCGGGCAGCCTGCCCGAGACCGCCTCTCCGATGTCACAGTCCTGTCACGCCCAGGAACGCAAGGTCCCCTGGCCGCAGACCCAGACAGTCAAGGGACATCCCCCCCAGTGGCAGCTGCAGAAAGCAGGGTGCCAGCTGGTGTGAAACTCCACTCTAGGAGCCGGCGCCCTGGGTTTCGGCTGAAGGTGAGCGGGAAGGGAGTGGCTGCCCCCAGGGGCCTCTGGAAGGGGTGCCGGTCAGCCCCCGGGGGCGCACCTATGGGGCGGCACCTGGACACCTAGCCCGCGGGCGCACCTAATCAGCCCTGAGGCTAATAGCCCTCCTGCACAGAAAGACCAGGCTCTCGCTGTCCCGGGGGACCCCCGCAGCGCGGGCCCAGCTGGCTGCCAGAGGCGGTCATGTGGAGACTCCCCTGGCAGCAGTCCTAGAATTCGGGGCGCCTTCCCGTGTGACGCTGATTATTACGGCTCCCCGGGACCAGCGACTCCAGTCTCCCCGGCCGCAGAGCCTAGCGATCAGGCGGTGTCCCTTAGGTGACAGCCTGAAATCGGGGCACTAGACACGTGTAAAAGCTCCCTTGAGGGAGACACTGGCGCCCGGCAGCCCAGCGGAGGGAGGGGCAAAGGCGGCGCCCCCTTCTGTCCACGGGGACCAGTGTCCCGCCAGGCTCCCGATGCGTGTGTTCGGTCGATGGCTGCGCCCAGGCGGCCGCTCTGATGCCGGCAGGTGCGCCTGGGGAAGGCTGGGCGAGCGGGTCCCCAAGCGCAGGCCCTCCAAGGGGGTTTCCCAGGTGGCTCCCGGCTCGTGGGTCTCGGACACGAGTCCCGTGGGGTCTCACAGTTAGATGTTTTGGATGCAAGTGTTCGTCTTCAAAGTCGGGGTGCTTCTGCTCCTCAGGGAGAAGCCGTGGGGCGCCGCCCGGAGTCTGACCGGACCGCGTCCCGGCCTCTGTCAGCCCTGCAGCTGGTGGTCTCCTCGGAGGCCTGGAGGCGGCCCTGACCCAGGCCGCCCTTAGTGTGCTCCGGGGAGCGCACTGTCCCTGGGGGCCGCCGGGGGTCTCGCTGCGCCGCCCTGTCCTCCTGGTGCGGTGTTTGCATCTCCCATGTGACCGAGGACACGGAGCGTCAGTCTGCGTTTGCCTGCCGCCGTCAGGGCCTTGAGTCTTCCTGATTTTTAACCACGTGTTGTTTTCTCACTGAGTCGTAGGAGTTCTCCACATACTGTAGCCACAAGTCTTCCATTGGGTATTTTGTGAATATTTCCCCTTAAACCGTGGCTTGCCTTGTTTTAAAAACCGTGGTAGAGGGGCACCTGGGTGGCTCCGTCAGCTGAGTGTCTGACTTCGGCTTAGGTCATGATCTCTCGGTCCATGGGTTCCAGCCCTGCGTCGGGTTTTGTGTTGGCAGCTCGGAGGCTGGAGCCTGTTTCAGATTCTGAGTCTCTCTGCCCCTCCCCTGCTCGTGCTCTGTCTCTCTCGGTCTCAAAAATAAACAAAAAACATGTTTTTAAAAATTGTGGTAGAAAAACAGAAAATTTTATCTTACCAGTTTGTTTTTTTAAGCTTATTTACTTACTTTGAGAGAGACAGAGACGGCATGGGGGGTGGGCCAGAGTGGGCTGGGAAGTCCCAGGTCGACTCCTCACTCTCAGCCCAGAGCCTGTGGCGGCTGCGCTTTAAGCCACTATTAGAAATATGTTTTTAACAGATTAATATTCTCAAGGGGTCAGTGGCATAGTTTTTGCAGATTTCTCTGATCCTGAGATTTCTTTCTTTTTGAATTGTTTCTATCAGCAGACATGAAGCTGTGTGCGCGCGGGGGTGTGTGTTGGAAACATGAGTGTCGCAGAAGTAACGCCCCCTCCCCGTTACGGTAACCCCCTGGCCGGTAGGTGGCGCTGTGGAATCAGGATGGGCTGGGGCTGCTCCTCCCTGGGAGGAGGGCGGGCCCACGGATGGGGCGTCCCTCCCGCCCCTCTGGCGCGAGCCCCCCCCCCCCCCCCCCCCCCCCCC
>NC_043704.1:1539937-1551504 GCF_006229205.1 Suricata suricatta
CCCCCCCCCCCCCCCCCCCCCCCCCCCCCCCCCCCCCCCCCCCCGATTCCTGGAGGGTGCCTGCGCCCCTGCTCTGCTCCGGCCTCCCCGCCGCTGCCGCATCAGTCTGCAGCTCCTTGCTTTGATCTGTTGGGCGTTTTCTCCTGTGGAGGTGGTGTGACTCTCCTCACGGAACCTGGACTGGATTTCAGATGGTTGGGGGTGGCGAGCCTGGCGGTCTGGGTTCTCGGGTCCCCTCCCTGGTCAGCTGTCATGCAGACACCCGAAGGGGGGCTGAGGCGGTCAGAGTGTGTTGCCACATCCCAGGGGCTCAGCCTTCCTGGTACTTGGCCTCCTGCGCACGTGACTCCTCCCCGCTCCGGGTGTTTGCTGTCCTTGCCGCTTGTCCTGCTTCACGGGCTGGCAGTGGATCCCTCGCTGCCCCGTCGTCCTCCCGCACTGGGCTCTGGTGCCCATGGCAGCTTCTTTTGTGGTCCCTTCCCCCTAAGTGGCAGCAGCATTCCCCAGTCTCCATGCAGACCTGACAGTGGCCCCTGAACTTCCCAGTGTCCCCTAGGAAACTGCTACCAGTTCCCGCGGTCCGTCTGTTCCCTGTGCACCCAGCCCCCAAGTTTGTGCGGCTGGTGACGTCTCTCCTGGCGCTCGGCTGAGGAGTCTGCTGATCTGTTTCTCGTCCCCACCCAGTGTGTCCTGAGAATTCCTGCTTGTCCCGGTAACAGTGCACTCGGGTGTGGGCAGGGACCTGGACCAGTCCCCTGTGTCCCCACCTGTGGGACAGACCTGCCAGGGGCGCCACTCTGGCTCAAGTCGTCACCTTCCCTGCCTGGACTGTCACAGTAACGACCTTTAAAACTGTTTATTAGCTTGAAATACAGCCAGCACAAGGTCGGGGAGAGCCCGGAGCATCAGCCCCCCGCCACACCCTGCAGTGTGGGGGCCAGGGGGACCCCCTGCCCGGCAGTCAGTGCTTCACTCTGCTCCCCCCAGAGCACGCGGTCGTCAGCCCTGTAGTTTAGCACCTGAGTTTTAATGGGTGTGATCCGACTATAAATGTAGTTGCATGTGGTCTAGTCTATTTTTTCTTTTTTAAATTAACTTATTGTTGACAGCGTGAGAGCGTGGGGAGGAGCAGAGAGAGAGAGAGAGAGAGAGAGAGAGTTTCAAGCAGGCTCTGCACTGTCAGCACACAGCCCGACACGGGGCTCAGTGTCACGGCTCCTGAGCCGAGGCCAGCGGTGGGCTCTGAACTGCCCGAGCCTCCCGGCGCCCCGTGTTGCGTGTGTGTGTTGTGCACATGTGTGTGTGTGTACCAGGGTGCGTGTGTGCAGTGCGTCGTGCACGTGTGTGGTGCAGGCCTGGCCTCCTTCGCATGGCCTTATGTTGCATGTAGCTGTGCCTCACTTCTTTTCATTTTTATTTATTGTATGAATTCACCTTGGCCTTTTGACCTCTTCTGTCGGTAGATATTCGGGTGTTTTCTTGGCGATTAGGAGTAATGCTGCTGTGAATCAACAGCACACCCACAGTGGGATGTTACTCAGCCGCAAGAAAGCATGAGCTCTTGCCGTCGGCGGCTTCACAGCCGGGCCCTGGGGCGTTGCGCTGAGCGGAGTCAGGCCGAGAAAGACCCGCACCACGTGGTCTGGCGCACGTGCAGCCTTCACACCAACAAGCCGCAGGAGGGCGCGGGCTGGCGGGCCGCGGGGGCCGGCAGGGGCAGAGCACAGACTCCGCGTGTCAGTACGTCGGGGGGACGCCCCGTACGTGCGGCGGCGGTGGTCAGTAATGCCGTGCTGTGTATTTGGAGGAGGTGAGGGAACAGATCTTAAAAGTTCTCGTCCTGAGAGAAACGTTTGTGTTTGTGCGGTGACGGGTGTTAACTTGCTGGACTTCCGGTGCTCATTTCAGAGTGTGCACAGGGAGCGGCTCGCTGTGCAGCGCACCTGAAACTGATGTGACGCCATGACGCCATGGTCAGTTCCGTCCCCGGGGTCACAATCACGGCACAGCCTTTCTTGCCCCCTGGGGGTCCTGTCTCTGTGTCAGTTTATCACCTTTCTCACTGCGTTCTTCAGGATCCTTCCGAGTGTGTTTCCTCGCTTACTCACTGTCCTCCTTCATGGAGCGGAAGCCCGCGGAAGGCAGGGACGGGTCTCTTTCCCACTGCGCCCGCGCTGGCGGCGCGGGGACAGCTCAGGGTCACCTGCCGTGCAGGAGACCACTGCCCCCTGGCTTGGTGTGGCTGCTTGTGACAGGACCGGAGGCACATGGAAGTAAATACCATCGGGGTGAGTGATTTCCTGATTAGAGTGTGACTGTGCACTTTTCAGTACATCAAGTTGTGTAGCAAAACAGAGATGTGACAGGCTTCCTGACCAGTTAGAAGAATGTTTTCATGACCGCGAGGAGGTGCTCGGAGTGTCCGGTGTTTACAGGCTGTCGGTTCTGCGGGCCCTTGGTCAGTGGTCCCGGGCGAAATCTCAGTCTCTCCTGTGTGACCTGGGACCCTCGGGAGTCCGTGTGCGCTCTGTCTCTGTCGGGAGCGAGTGAGCGTCACCGCGCCAGCCCCTCGCTTCCATCCAGTGACATATCGTCCCTGTTCCTCCGGGGACCGGCTCGGAGGGCCGTGGCGGGGGGCTCCACGTCGCTGGCTGCTACCTGGGGTCCGACGCGCTCCGAGTAGGTCGGCAGGCCTCCTCCCGTGCACGGGCGCGCGCTTTCCTGTGTGCCCGTCCCCGAGCGGGGCTGCGGGCGCCCGGCGGTCGCCTTTCCCTCCTGCTGGTCCCGGCCCAGACCCGGGCCCCCCGGGGGAAGCGGCCTGAAGTCCGGTCTGGGCGCCTGGCCTCCCAGGGGCCCCACTGTGGCCTTAGTTTCCCCACGATTAATGAGGTGAGCACGGTGTTGAATGTTCTCATGGCCACTTAGATACCTTGTTGTGTGATGTGCCTTCAAGTCTGGTGCTTGATTTTCTTTTGGGCTGTTTATGTATTTTTATTGACTTGTCAGGCGCTCCTGAGGGGCTCAGGTACTCACTCTTCGCTGCTTGCGTCTCGTGCAGACATGTCCTCTCTGGCGCCTCCTGGTCATTGTCTTAGAGAGCTCTTCCGATGGCAGAGGTTCTTACTCTCACCCGTCTTTTCCTTTTATGGTTAGTGCTCTTTGGCTTTTAACTTCATATTATTCATTTTATATTTCATAAAACGACTGAAATTAATTTTGGGGGAGTCAGCTTTATTGAGATAAAATTTGCACACAATAAAATGTGCTACTTAAATTTTTTTAATGCTTGTTTACTTTTGAGACACACACACACACAGAACACAAGCAGGGGAGGGGCATTGAGAGAGGGAGACACAGAGTCTGAAGCAGCTCCAGGCTCCGAGCTGTCAGCACAGAGCCCGACAGACCAGCTGAGCCACCCAGGCGCCCCTCAACCTAACTCTGTTCAAGGAAGTCCTGGCTGTCCTCCGCTGCTTGCGTCTTCGTGTAACTCTTATAAAGAGCTGTCTAGTTGCACTCAGGAAGCAGCTCTGTCGGGTGGTGGTCGAGGTCACACGGGACCCGTGGGTGCAGTTTCAGGAGGGTGAGCCCCGTGATGTTGAGGGTGCCCTCCACGATCCTGCTCGAGTTTCCACTGGGGAAGGCCTTCAGCGCCGCAGCGTTGGAGCACACTGTGGGTCGGCACAGCCTGTGAAAGCACACTCGTGCGTGTTTCCTGTTACGGTTGGTACCTTTGTCAGATGGTTGTTGCTCACTTGTGCGTAGCGGCACGTTCCGTTACACGCACGGACCTCGGAGTGGGCGGTGCAGGCAGACCCCCTTTCCAGCCTGTCCTCTGATGCCCTTTGTGTGGACGTGACGGGGCATCTGTAAGTAATGATGGAACCTTACAGCCTGTAGTTCTTGGCGAGGGTTCGTCAATTGTATGTCCCTTCAAAGAACCAGTTTTTGGTTTTATCTCCGGTTCGTATGTTTCTTACTAGAGCAGTGATGTCTTCAGCACCTGGGCCAGCAGGAAGAGCGTCTCTGCCCCATCCCCCACTCCCGGCGGCCCCCTCCTTGCCCTGGACTGTTCTAGCTTCTGCTCTTCGCCCGTCCACATCTGTGTGCGGGTTTGGGTTCATTTTGGAGCCTTTGATGCTGAAGATGAGGAGGCCAGGACTTGGAACAGCATTTCTTAGCGGTGGGGCGGGGCCTCAATCTCGGGGGCGGGGCCTCGGTCTCGGGGCGAGGATCTTCGGGACTCGCTGTACCGCAGGCTCGTTTCTTACGGTGTTCTCAGTGCTCCGGCCTGACGCCGTGGAGTGCCACGCCGGGGGCCCCCAGATTAGTGGAGCGGCACTGGGGACCGACAGCCACCCCACACGTGCTCGAGGCCCTGGCTCCCGAGCGCCGGGTCAGCCTCCGCGCCTCACGTCCCGGAAGGCCTGCGCCGCCTCTCCCACCGCGGGGAATAGCATTCGGTCCGAAAACCATACACTGTGCTCGATGCGTTGAGCCACGATACCTAGTGGGGTCTTTCTGAAGATCATTAACCCCTTTAGTTTCTTCATTTGTGAAACGAAAGGGTCTGCGGTTCTGAAATTCTGCCTTTTGCTGCTGTAAAGGCCGTTTGCGCAGTCTCTGTGGGACGCGTGGCCGCAGTGGGCGCTCACCGGGGACAACCAGAATCACCGCTAATGTGCCTGCTCCACAGTCGTTCCGTTGAGATGCCAGCCTGGTTGGTACTCGATTTCATGATGCTTTTGCTTTTTCACTTTCTAGAGCTAACACTGAATCCTCCGGAAGGGATTGTGGCAGGTGAGACGCTCAAGTTACGTTCTCCATAAGTTACGTCTAAACTGGCCAAAGTTGCCTTCAGAGTTAACTGTGGTTTGTTTTGCAGGTCCCATGAATGAGGAGAATTTTTTTGAGTGGGAAGCGCTGATCATGTAAGTTGTTACACGTGTTACTAGTTCCCCAGTCACGCCCGGGGCCCTCTAGCAGTGGGGCTGTGCTCATAGTGCCCCTTCGGAGGAAAGGCTTCCTGCGGCTCTTAGATTTAGCTCTGTTTTAGCCTGCTAGTCTGAGTAGAAAACGGCATAGACGTGTATCCCAAGAAATGACAATGTTTCCTTAGAGCCAATAAGCAAGTTTTGTCAGACTTTGTATTTGTAGAGTTTTCAAACAGGAAGTTTTGAATGTCGTGTGCCCACGTGGGCCAGCCTCAGACAGCGCCGGGGGCTTTGCCTTCAGGAAGTCCCCAGAAGCCCACAGCTTTTTTTATGTTTATTCATTTTGAGAGAGTGAGAGAGCGAGAGAGAGAGAGTGAGCAGGGGAGGGGCAGAGAGAGGGAGACACAGAATCCGAAGCAGCTCCAGGCTCCGAGCTGTCAGCACAGAGCCCGACGCGGGGCTTGAACCCACGAACCGTGAGATCACAACCTGAGCCGAAGCCTGACACTTAACCAGCTGAGCCTCGCAGGCGCCCCGAAGCCTGCAGCTTTGAAGGGGGAAGGGCCCCTGGGGCAGGGAGGGCAAGGCCCCTGGGTGCAGGCGAGCGTCTGTCCCTGCCCCTGCGCGCCTGCGCTCCCTCCCCCTCCTGCTCTCCTCCTCATTCATCCCCTCCTCTGCGGCCCTTTCTGTGCCTGGCCGGCCCCCTGCAGCCCCTGGCCCCGGGACCAGGCTGTGTTCCACGGTGAGCAGCGTGGCTCCTGGCCCTGTTGTCGGAAAATCCCAAGTGGATTTCATGCTGTTTCACCCAGTGACGTTGCTTAGAAAGAGCCACCGATGGGCCCCCGATTCTGGAGCGTTCTAGGGCCCTATGTTGTGCACTTTAGATGCACAATTTTTGACCGTTCTTAGATTTACTGTTTTTTCAAATAAACGTGGGTCAGTAAAGTTCAGGAAGTTGGGATTTATCCTCGGTCTCTCGGTCTCCTCTGCTGCATGATGAGAACGTCCGGCACGTGCAGGGGGTCTGCGGGGCTGAGGGCGCTGGCGGGGCAGGGGCGGGGCGGTGCGCGCTGGCCTGTGCGCCCGGTGCTTCCGGGTTTGAGAAGCTCGTTGCTGGGAAATGTTGTCCGTGGGGGTTAGAAAATGGGGGTTTTCTGATAAGCAGGATATTTTAAACGTGGTCCAGAGGGAATACAGCCTGCCTAGCGGTTCCCCCTAATTCGTAGTAAATGCCCTGTCGCTTGGGCCCGCGGGACCCGCGGTTCTCTGTGCTTGACTGTCTCTGGCACGAGGACGTCTTGACAGTCTGTCCGTGTATGGAGAAGCGTGTTGTGTCATCTGTCCCGGAGGCGGTCATAAACGGGTGGGGAGTCTCCTGGCCGTGGAGTCCTGTGTCCGGTGGGACGCAGTCTGCTGTGGTGGCCGTCGGTCCTCGTACTTCTAAGGACACAGGAGGATGTGTCATATAAATGTGACTTGTAGCCTCCGTTTTTCACCAGTGTGCCATGTGTGGTGTCTCTTCGTTGACGCGGACACAGACGCACAGACGCGTGCCGCCAGGGCCCCGCCGGGCCCCCCGTCTCACAAGACACTGGCCCGTGCACGGTGACAGCCTTCTTTGGGAGCCCATTAAGGGACACGTGAGGCCCTCGGTATGCTTTCTAAAAAGGTGTTCGTTAAAACCTGTTTGGGTAACTGCTACTAATTTGAGATCAGCGCTATAAAAATAAACCAGTATTTTGAAAACCTGCGTTAGCAATTCGGTGTAAAGGCGGCAGAAGCAGAAATAAGCAAGTGGGTCCGTGTCAAACTAGAAAGCGTCCGCCCCGCAGAGGAGACGCTGACAGGAGGAGCAGGCAGCCTGCCGGGGGGAGAAGATTTGCAGTCACGTATCTGATTAGGGCTGACATCCAAGATGTAGAAAGGCCTTGTACAACTCCAAAGCAAAAAGGAAACAGTCTGATTAAACGGTGGGCAGAGGCTCTGAGCAGACGTTTTCCTAAAGAGGACATCCAGGTGGCCCCCGGGTCCGTGGGAAGATGCGCAGCGTCACTCATCTCCAGGGCAACGCGGATCCGAGCACGACGGGATACCGCCTCCCACCGTCGGGATGGCGCGAGGTGAGGGCGAGGGAGGGCCTCCTGCTCCGCTGGCGGGAGGTGGGCGGTGCAGCGCTCTGGAGACCGCCGGCAGGTCCCCGGAGGGTTCCAGATGGAGCTGCCCTGCGGCCTGGCCGTCTGCGTGTGGGGACTGGCGCGAGGACCAGGAAGACACCACTTCCAGAAGGAATCTGCGCGCCCACGTTCACCGCCGCATTCTCGCCAGCACCCGGACAGGGGCGCGGCCGGGGTGCCGTCCGCCAGCGGATGACCGGGTGGGAGCGTGGGCAAAGGAGGGCGGAAGGGACAGGGTTCCAGGTCCTGTCCCCGGAGCGCAGGGCCTGGGGACTCCCGTCGCTGGCCTGCACTTGGGAGGGGACAGTAACTCTTACAGGCTGTCGTCGCAAGAAGAAAGTCTGTGACTGTGGGTGGTGACGGCGTCCCCTGGGCCCACGGGGTGACCGTGCTGCTGCTCTGTGCACACCGCGTCCCCGTGCCGCGCACCCGAACCCTGGCGGCCGTGCTCAGTGAAAGAGGGACTGAGGTGTCTCAGCTGGGGCGCTTTCCTCTTTGGAGCAGACTTTTGCGTCAGTGTGGAATTCCCCAGCTCCAGAGCCGCGGAGCCCCGGGTCTTGGTCCTGTTCCAGACCCTTCTACAAACAAGGGGCCGTTTACAAATGTTCTTAAAACGTCTATTAGGGAATTAACTGTCCCCCCGCTGCTCAGTCTCCCCCTGCGGTTTTGGCAGACAGCTGGCCGGGCTTCACTCCCTAGAGATAGCTTTTCTTCTCTTTCTTTTATTCTTTGATTGTCTCCGGCGTTGCTTCGTGCCCCAGTGTTGCCAAACCCGAACTTGCCCCGATTTCGGGGGAGCAGAGTGCCGCCAGGTTTGCAGCCCCGCTCCCCCGCCGGGCCTCCGTCTCTTCTCGGCCGTGCAGGGCCACGGGGCGCCTCTTCTGTCGGCGCTGTCTGAGGACACAAGGGCCTCGTGGGCGACCCCAGATCTCCCCACTGAGAGAACGAGAGGGAGAGCTGAACAGTGAACCGGGCCCGGCCTCTTCTCTGATTGAAAGTGGAAGGGAACTGATGGCTTCCGGCTGAGCGTGGGTTGCCATCCCGTCACCTCGCCGTGGGTGCCCCTCCTTCGTCTTTGCCGCTGACCTGAGCCCCTTGGGGATGGGCTGGGCCACTCCTGCTGCTGGGTCCCTCGAGGCCCTTCGAGTGCGCGTGGACCCTGTCGCTGCGCATCTGCGTCCCCAGGGGTGCAGTTCTCTAACACAGAGTGAGCTTACGTTTAACGGCTTGGGAAGCGTCCAGAAGGTCCTCCAGAGCAGTCAGTGCTTCCCTTCGCACCGGCACAGGCTCCCTCCCTGCCTGTCCCGTGGCCGCAGCTCACCCTGGCCTGGACTCGATGTGCGTTTCCCGCGGACTACGGGGTTGAGCGTCCCCTCACGGTCGTTAGCTGTTCCTGTGTCTTTGGTGAACTTCAGCACTTTTGCCCGTTTTTAATTGGATTGTCTTTTTTTCCCTTAATTTTGTCATTTTAAGAATATTTACTTTTGAGAGAGAGAAGGAACATGGACAGAGAGACAAGCATGCTCCGAGCGGTCAGCGCAGAGCCCGGTGCGGGGCAGGAACCCGCGAGCCGGGAGATCGTGTGGGTCGTCTTTGTGAGACCTAGGAGCTCGTTGTGTGTCTCGGGTGCGAGGCCTTCCTCAGCCCCGTGGTTCTCGCGTGCTGTCCTGTGCGGCGCCCTCACGGGGTCTCCGCGCCTCAGGGGCGTAGTTTTGATGCAGCGCACCTTCGGCTTCTTCCCCTTTGGATCGTGCTTTTGGGGTCGCGTGACCTAGAGGTTTTCTGTTCCATGTGTGTGGCTCTTCTCCTGACCTCCTACATCTTGATCCGTCTTGGGTTACTTTGGATGTGGCCCAGGTGGGAGTCCAGGGTCAGTCAGTTGCATTTGTCCAGTGGCCTTGACGCCGTTTGTTGAACGGAAAACCCTGTCTGCATTGCCTCGGAGCCTGTGTCCGTGACCGGAGGGGTTTACGTTGGGGCCCTGGGTTCTGTTCTGTCGCCCCGGACCCGTCCTGTGCGGCCGCCACGCAGTCTCTGTTCCCGTGGCTTTGCTGTGAGCTTTGGAATCGGGGCGTGCGAGTCCTCCGCTGTGTGCTCCTCTCTCCAGGTGGGTTTGCCCGTCCCCGGTCCCTGCAGGGGACCGTGCGGCGTGAAGCCCAGCGCCCCAGTTCCTGGGGGACGCCAGCCGCAGCTTCGAGGGGCGTCTGTGCCGGGCGCCGGCCTGCCGGGCTCGCGCCTTCTGACCGGGCCCGTGGCGTGCCTCTCCACCCGGCGAGGTCTGGGATTCCTGTCGGCGGCACCGTGACCCGTGTGTCACTAGATCCAGTGCCGTGGATGCACGTGGGTGGGTTCATGCCCATGGGACCGGCCTGGAGAACCCACACTGACCCGTGTCTGCCTTGGGGAGGCGGTTCCGGACGGCGGAGCTTCATATGCCTCCTTCCAAAATAGGTTTCTCTAGTTAAAGTCCATTTACGTTGTCAACGTTGTCGTGTGTCAGAATTGACTATGAAGTTCTTGTGACGATGACTTTAGTGCACGTTCAGTATACTTCACATATACTTGGATTTGAAGCTTTCAGAGCTGTCTGTACCGTAGAACACACCAGACCCAGCGTGAGACTGCAGCCTGCGTCCGGCGGATCGAATCCGAGACCGCGCAGGGGGAAACCCCAGGCCCACTGCCACGGCTTCCGGAGCCCCCGGCTGCCCGCCCCGCCCCGTCCTTCCCGCACTTCCGGCCTTTTGGGCGTGGAGCAGGGGGTGTGCAGGGAGAGGAAAGCGACCAACCCGCTGTCGAGACCGCACCAGGCAGCTCCGTTCTGGCCCAGCCCCCACTCCTTTCCCGGGGGGCTCCCTGTCGTCTGTGCTGCCGGGTCCACCCTGCTCACTGGCTCCGGGCCCGAGCTCCTCCCGCTCAGAAGCCCAGGGGCCGGGAGCTCAGGCCGGGAGCTCGGCCTTCAGGAGCGCCCTGCTCGGGTGTGCGGCCGGTCTCCTGCGAGGGGGAGCGGGGGTGCCGGCGGGAGGCTTGCGCTGCAGGAGGGACGTGGCCTGCGGGGCGCTCTGAGTTCAGCAGCCCGAGGGCCACGGGGACCGTCCCCTGCAGGTGGGGGCATCTCTGAAGCACCGTACCTCTCCCTCTAGGCTTCAGGTGGTCGTGACCCTGGGGAGTGATGGTCCCTCAGGGATCCGGTTCCAGCTGAAGCTCTGTGAGGGCCCCGCGGTCTCTGTTACTAGGAGCCCGGCCGTGTGTGCGGCACGTGTGCTGTCCTTGTGCCGGCCGCATCGTCCCCTGCCGCAGGGGCGCGGCGAGGGGCCCTGTCCTGGAGCACGGCCTGCGGGCGCACAGGGAGCCCCGTCCCTGCTGCCTTCTGCGTGCGGCCCAGACTCACTGTCGAGGTGCAAAGTGAGGAGCAACAGGTTGTCACTTGAGTTTAGCGCCCAAAGACTCAGCGTTTTCTCCAGTTCTCACGGACTCCGCAAGCAGCGAGCGGTCTCCGCGGTGCGCTGGGCACGGGGCGCGTCAGGCAGGCCGCCGGCCTCCAGGGTGACCTTGCTCATCAGCGTAGCCCTCGGGCGACGTCCCCGCAGCGTTGGCCGAGTGTGATTCCCGGAGCCCGCCGACCAGAGCGCACCGGTGGAGCGTGGCTTCCTTCAGAGAGCGGAGCGTGGGCGCCACGCCGTCCCCTGGTTCTGGTTTCAGAGACCGGAGCACGTCCCCCAGAGCTCAGGTACACCGGTTAACGGACGGACAGCCGTTCGCAGGCTTGGGAGAACGCGACAGAGGGGCCGTAGGGGGCGGGGCACCGACGTTTGTCCAGAGAGCGCCCTGGCCGTGACTCGGTGTCTGTCCGGGAGCTGATGCGGCAGCGTTTTCCAGAGTCGCAGGCACGCCGCCGCGCCTGGCCCGGGCCGCAGGCCTTCTGGAAGGAGACCCTGGTTTCAAACCAGCAGCGAATGGGCATTTGAAAGCAGCTTCGGTACAGAAGGTGTGGGGGCGCCTTGGGAAGTGAGATCCAGCCGGCGGGTCCTGCTGTGAGGAACAGCGTGTCCATCGAGCCAGCTCCACGTGGTGCGCCCCCAAAGGCCACCCAGACGTCTCCACCTCGTCTAACGGGCGTGCCCGAGGTCCTGAGGCACCGGCGGGCATCGTGACCACCGAGCGCGCCCGTGTCGGCCCAGCCTCCCGGGCCAGACGTGTGAGCTGCGAACCGGCCCGGGACCTGGGCTCTGGCGCCTGGACGCCGGGCTCCCCGGCTTTGCCTCCCGGGGCGGGGGGAGCGCCGCTTCAGGCGCCTTCCATCAGGGGCCTGGGGACGGCCAGCGGGGTGGCACTCGCCGTCTGCCTGGACCTCTTCTCCTGCGAGGGGCCCGGTCCCCTCCTGGGTCTGTGCTGGGTGGGGGGCCGCCTCGGAGCGAGTCGCCCGGCAGCCGGGTGCGGGGGCGCTGGCCGTGTGCCG
>NC_043704.1:1551604-1607410 GCF_006229205.1 Suricata suricatta
GGACGCCCTCCGGCCCCAGAGCCGGCCTGGCAGCGCCCTCGTGCCTCCTCACAGGGCCGCGTTGTCCTTCATGCCAAGGCTCTGGGCGCCGTCGTGACACGCCCCCTCGCCCCCCCAACACAGAGTGGCTCTTCACGATTTCCCAGAAAGCAGCAAGGACACGGTTTTCAGAATCAGGAGTGGTCTCTTAAGTTGAAAAAAATTTAATTCCTAAAAGCACTTTTCACCTTGTTCTTTTTTTCTTTTTCAGTTTTATTTGAGATGGAGAAGGTGTGTGTGTGCCCGTGGGGGTGTGGGGGAGAGGATGGGAGAATCCCAAGCAGGCGCCTCCCTGTCGGCGCAGAGCCTGACGTGGGGCTCGAACTCACACACCGTGAGATCACGACCTGAGCTGAGATCAAGAGTGAGATGCTTAACCGACTGCCCCCCAGCCCCCCCGCCCCCTTTCCCTGGGGTGCAATCCTGGCATCCCCTGAGGAGGTGCCATGGGAGCCCCGCGTGTCCTCACCCAATGGCAGTGGAGCCCCCGTTCAGTTTGTTTCTGAAATTTTGTCTTTTACCTTTAATTGTGGAGATAAATATTACTTATAATATTTGCAGGTTTCTATTTTTATTTTACTGAAATCGAAATACTGACTTAAGATAAGTTTGTGCTTTGAAAAAGCGATGTTTAGCAGGCGGAGTCTGTCTCCGAGGGAGGCGGTCTCTGTGCTGCGTCCCGCTGCATGTCTGGTGCGGAGCCGCCCCGCGGTGACCCAGGGCCCGCCCCCCGCGGCGCATGGACGTCCCGGAGCAGCTGTCCCAGCTCGTGGCTCACGCGGGCTGCAGCCGCGCATGTTTTGGTGTCTTGTTTTCGGGCCGCAGGGAGTCGGCCGCTCGGACGCGGGTCGGGGGGAGGTGTGTAGGCAGGAGTCTCTGTTGAGCTGGGGGTGCCCCTCCCCGCCGCCTTCCTGACCTGCACACGGGTCAGGATTTGACAGGTGGTTTTAAAGTCAGGCGGGACTTGGACGTGGCTGATTCCGTTCCTGCTGTTTTCCCTGTGACGAGGCCGCAGAGCCAGCAGACGGGCGTGCAGGTGGCCGTGCGGCCCCAGGGCTGGCCGGGTGCGTGCACCTGCCAGGGATCACCTGTGTGCTCGTCACCTGTTCCTTGACGGTTCCCAGGCACATTTGAGAAGTAAAAATAGGGGCGCCTAGGGGCTCAGTTGGTTAAGCTTCCAACTCGCGATTTTGGCTCAGGTCACGATCTCACCGTTTGTGAGTTCGAGCCCCACATCGGGCTCTGCGCTGGCGGCATAGAGCCTGCTTGGGAATCTCTCTGCCCCTCCCTGCTCATGTGCTCTGTCTCTGTCTCTCTCAAAATAAATAAACTTAAATAAAAGTAAAAATAACCTCTGAAATAAAAACTCCTCACCCTATCATTTACGATGATAGTCCTGCTGTACCCACAGAATTCCCACCCCGACCTGACGGCGAAGTGACGGTGCCCACGGGATGCGCACCGGGGTTGGGCCTCGCAGCTTAGCCCTGGGCCCTGTTGTCCGGGCCCGGGTCCTAGAGAGGCCCTGCCGCCCGCCCTTCCCGCCTGTGCACAGAGCCTGCGCCTGCGGTGGGGTCGGCGTGCTCCTTGCTGGGACGCAGCCAGGCCGAGCGGGACAGCGAGTGTCCCGTTCCATCCAGGACAACGTACCAGTTCATCGCTGTCATTCATGCATCCATTCACTTGTTTATTTTTAATGTATAGAAAAAATGTTTAGTATCATCTGTTGTCGGTTGGCCTGCCCGCAGGTGTGCGGCATGCCCTCAGCTCCTGGGGGGCTCCCACGCCCGTCACTGTCCAGTAATCTCTCCGGGTGCGTTTCTGAGGCAGCGGGAACTTCCTCGGCTCGCCGCTGCACCTGACGCCAGGAGCTCTACTTGGACTCGCGCTCTCTCTCCCCTAGGGGCCCAGAAGACACCTGTTTTGAGTTTGGCGTATTTCCTGCCATCCTGAGTTTCCCACTGGATTACCCGCTGAGTCCCCCAAAGATGAGATTTACCTGCGAGATGTTTCATCCCAACAGTAAGTGCCCCAGGGGGTGGCATCGGTGGCACTGGGCGTGGCACGGGGTTGTGTGCCCGGGACAGGCGCCTGCAGGAGGGCCGGTGTGTGTTTTCAACTTAACCGCTTGGCCGTGGCGGGGCTGGCATCACCTGAGAACCCGTGTGACGTGGATCACACAGTGGACCTAACACTGATGCTGTTTGACCTGCCCACCCCCCCCCTCCCCCTCGTGGGCGCGGGCGGAGGGATCTGCGGCCCCTGGCCCGGTGTGGGCATGGGCGCGGGCGGAGGGCTGTGCGGCCCCTGGCCCGGCGTGGCCCGGGCAGTGGTCAGCAGTGGAGGCGGGGGCGGCCGGAGCCAACTGGGTTTCCAGCAGCAGATGGCCCATTGGCCCATATGTTAGAATCCTGTAGAGAGATTTTAGATGGTCTAGAATAATATTTAATGATACGGAGTGATATTTGGTCTATATTGAATGAAAAAGCAGGTCACTGATCAGGCTTAATATAATTCACTTGTTTGAAAAAAGTTCAGATGTAAATGTATGTAACTGGAAATGTAACACAAAAATGTTGAATGATCTCTTTGCATAATGGGATCTCTTTATTTTTTTTCATTGATCTTTTTTCTAAAATAAACATGTATTTTAAAGGGGGAAATATGATCATTAAATAAATTTACTAGACTTAAGTTGGAGAAGTGGCAGGTAGGAGGAATTGAAATTCCCGAATAGCTCTACTTTTTATTTCTTCCTGGAGAATTAGTAAGAAAATACATTGCATTTTAAGTGATCACATTTAGGAGAATATTCCTTTTTACAAATGATTAATTTTACTAAAAATTGGATGTTAGTAGTTAAGAAGAAAAGCATTGTTTTACAGAAATGAAATATTTTCTTTGAAAAGATTCCTCTTCCTATGCTTTTCTGCACATAAATGAGCTAACAGCTAATTTAATTCATGAGAGCATTTTGGAACTTTCTGAGCCTCTGACACCTCTCGGCTTACAAACGAATCCATGTGGCGTGTCCTCCCCTCGCTGGCACCTGCCTGGGCGCCTCCTCCAGACCCCACCCCCGACCCGCAGGTCAGGGGTGTCCGCGTGGGGAGGCGCTCGCTGCCGGACTTGCCGTCCAGACGCTCCTGTGAGGAACGGGCCGCTGATGTCACGTGTCCTCCGATGTCCGCCCCCTCCGAGCCCGTTGTGAATTGCTCCACGTTAGTGCAATTCTGTGTGCAAGGTGGGTGCCCAGAAGTCCTTCCCGGTGGAAGGCGGCCCACGGCGGCCACACCGCTGCTGTGGACTTGGGTGCGTGCTCAGGGTGTTCTGTAGCGCAGAATTAAGGAATACTTTACGGCAGGTAGAGCTGATTGAAGAAGTCCGCAGTTCAAATCCAGCGGCCATAAAATGCAGCTGTGCAGGGGGCGGCCAGCAGTTACACAGTGATGGGAGCACGCGCTCTAGACCGTGCGGGGACTCGGTGTCGGGGCGGCTGTGGCTGTAAACAGACGGTTTGACATTGTGCTAAGGGGCGTTTGCAACGCTCCGGTAACTCAGGTCGTGTTACAGCTTGGCCTTCCTCCGCCTGGACAGGTGTTCTCTCTAGTTTGTAAAAATCATTTTCGAGAACTATTTAGGTTTAGCAATGACATGAATATTGATCAGTCCATAAGTACTTTAAAAGAACCATTGGGCACGTTTACTTAGACTTGCTGGGACGCAGGGGGGAAGGTGGGGCCTCGGCCATCGGGAGCTCCCAGTCAGGGGCAGCGGGGAGCGTGGCGGGTCGGCACCTACAGATAAATGTCAGTTTGTCGCCCCAGGAGACCAGGGAGGCGCCCGTGCGGGTGGTGGGCCGGCCCACGTCTGCGGGAGGAGCCGTGGGAATTACCAGGGACCCGTGAGCGGCGGAGGGCTGTCTGACACGTGCAGAGTCCCTGTGTGAGGGGTGAAGGGGGCAGCCCGGTCAGGCCCTCTGGTCGGGAGGGGGAGTCTGACTTTGTGCCGGGAGCAGTGGAGAGCCCCTGCGGGGATCGGAGGGAGGGAGGAGGAGCGTGGCCAGTGGTCTTTGAAGGGTCACCGGCTGTGGTGTGGAGGACGGACTGCAGGGCCGGGACACGCACGTGGTGGCCTGGAGGAAGAGGGGCCAGTGGTGCGGAGCCAGTGCAGGCGCCCACGGGGGAGGGGTTGGGGGAGGCATCGGTGAGAGAGGAGGCGGCAGGGACACCGCTGGCTCCACATCCTCACCGTGCGGCACCGTCCCCCTGTGGTGCTGCCACCTGGGAGAGGCTTGCTGAGATCCGAAACTTCACCGCAGGGATCCGGTCCAGAGCTGTGGACACTGCCGCCGGGCCCCCACACCCGCGACAGCTGCACACGCTCCCCTCCTGAGAAGCGCAGACCACGGGCAGCGGGGGGCAGCGAGCGCCAGGAGGGGGCTGGGTGGACGAGCCAGGACCGAGGCGCCACGGAAGGGCCGGAAGGGCCGTCGAGGGCCGCTCGGATTCTCGGCGGTCCTGGCGTCTGAGCTTGCGCGCAGAGGGGAGTCACTTAGGTTTGTGCTCTACGGTCTGTTGTTTTTACTGTTCTGACTGGAGGGCCTAACGGACAGTTGAGGGCGTCCGACTGGACTTGTGTGTGCGTTCTCACTGCACCTTCTGCGGGCCTGCGGTCTGGACCAGCTGCCGGAACTCAGCTTCCTTCCCCCGACGGGGGGCGTCTGGTTCAGGGCGCTGTGCCCACGGCCGGGTTCGATCGGACACAGCTGACCTCTAGAGGCTCAGACGGCCGTCTGTCTGTCTCTGTCGGAGCGAGCTCCCTGGAGAAGTCAGGGCACCTTCCTCTGTGGGTAACGTGGCCTGCGTGCTGGCTCCCTGGA
Source organism: Suricata suricatta (assembly GCF_006229205.1). NCBI lineage: Eukaryota > Metazoa > Chordata > Mammalia > Carnivora > Herpestidae > Suricata > Suricata suricatta. The sequence continues at coordinate 1,556,526 of NC_043704.1, forward strand.
GATCGATTTTCACGACTTGGCTCAGGGGTTCCACGGAGGAGTTAGGAAAATCTCAGAAACCAGCTCTGGAAATTACGTGGGTTCTTCTGGTGAAATGTCTCTGCCGGATAATCTTCCACTCCATCCTCTGGGAGCGACTGGGGCCTGGGGCACTGTCCCCCGTCCGCGTGTGCGCCGCTCACCGGCTGTGTTCCGGCCCCGCAGTCTACCCCGACGGCAGAGTGTGCATCTCCATCCTGCACGCCCCGGGCGACGACCCGATGGGCTACGAGAGCAGCGCCGAGCGGTGGAGCCCCGTGCAGAGCGTGGAGAAGATCCTGCTGTCGGTGGTGAGCATGCTGGCAGGTGAGGCCGCCCCCGCCGCGCCCCGCCCCTTGAGCGGCCTGCGCGCAGGCGCGGTTCCCACTTCCTCCCTGAAGTGCTCGGACTTGCCTACCCTCGCGTCAGCACAGCGATCTCCGTCCTCCCGCAGGCCCCCCAGTCCTTCCGCAGCACCCCGCGCCCTCCCGCAGGCCCCCTCCCGTCCTCCCGCAGGCCCCCCTGTCCTCCCCCAGCCCCCCACGTCCTCCCGCAGCCCCTCCCCCCTTCCTCCCGCAGCACCCCGTCCTACCCCCCCTCCTCCCGCAGCCCACCGGGAGCGTGGAGTCCAAGGCCACGCCCCGGTGGGGGTTGGTGGTGCGGAGGCCCACCAGGTGGCCCCCTCGGAGGGCCTGCATCATCGTGCCCCCACGTGGAGGGGACGGGCTTGTTGAGCAAATGGGAGCAGGAGAGTCACTGTGGTGGTGGTGGGGGGACAGAGGCGCAGTGCCCGCAGGGGGAGGCCGGGCTCGAGCTGGCGGCGGTGCTGGCCTCCGGGCTGCCTTTTCTGCTGGGACGCAGTGCTCCGCATGGGTCGCTGCCTCTTTGTGATCGTCCTGTTGTCCGGAGCACCTGCCCTGGGCCAGACGCCGACCTGCTTCTCTGGCAGAAGCCGGCCGAGCACCGCAGGGAGGTCACGCCAAATCGAGCCTGTGGCTGGAGGGGTGGGCGGTGGGGCATGTGCAGCTCACTGCCCGGTGGGGTCCCAGTGTTCCCAGCGCAGGATGGACACGCAGGCTGGCTCTCCCAGATGCTGGGGAGGGGAGGGGTCCCGAGGGGGTCCCTGACTTCACGCCGCCTCGGGCCTCCAGCCTCCCCGACCATCTCAGAGAGCTGACTTCCTTCGCTGGCACATCACAGACACCAGCGTCTGCCCTTGGTTTCCGGGAGACAGCTCCGGAAAGATCCACGGTCGTCCTTAGGTGGAGCGGAAGGCCTTGCCAGCCGTGCCTCCCGGTGCCCTTGCCCACGGAGTACCTGTCCCTCTCTTTCAGAGCCCAATGACGAGAGTGGCGCCAACGTGGACGCTTCCAAGATGTGGCGAGACGACCGGGAGCAGTTCTGCAGGGTCGCCAGGCAGCTGGCGCAGAAGTCCCTGGGGCTGTGAGCCCTGCACGCGCGGACACGCGCGGTGACGGTGACACTCTGTGCTGCTACCAAAAAGCGAGCTAGCAGAGCCGCGGCGTCTGGTCCCCCGCCTTCCCGCTCCACACAGGCTTCTCTCCCGGACTGCTGATTCGTGTAGGACGGCGACGCTGGGCACACTTGACCGGCCGTCCCCACCGCCCGCTGGGAGTGGCTTCCCTTCCCTCCCTAGGGGGCAGGACCAGCCGCTCCTCCTGAGGCCCTGGGACCTGGGGGCCGAGGGAGGGTGGGTGGGGCAGCTCGGGCCGCGGCCCCTGGGCCCCAGGAGGGGACGGCACTCTGCGTCCGTGCTTCCTAGTGCTTCGAGGCGTCCTTGTCATCTGGTCACAGCTTTCTGTTGCGCATTACAAACTATCACACTTAGAAATGCTTTCAGGAAATAAATACTTCTTAAAAACGTGGACTAATGGACGGTGGGGCGCGTCCGAGCGGGGCTGCTGCCGGTCGTGAGGGCTGACGGCTTCCTCTGCGTCCTGTTCGCGGGGATTCTCCTGGTTTACAGCGCCTCGCTCGGGCAGGGCCGCCGGCGGCTTCTGGACGCTCGGGGGTCTGTCTCTTGCACGTAAGCGCGGGGACATTCAGACCTGCTCTGTGTCGTGGCTGCAGAGGAACGTTAATTATTGAGAGAGTTCTTTGAACTTGAGGTTGGAAGGGAACGTGCACCCGTTGTGATTGCCCAGTGCCAAGGAGCACCTGACCCCGACCTTGACCGGGTACCTCGGGCCCGGGGCGGGGGCGGGCACTTAGGGCGCGGTGCTGACATCCCAGCTCACGCACCCCTGCTCACACACCCCTGCTCACACACCGGGGCTCGGTGACCCAAAAGAACAGATCTGTTGCAGAATCAAATACTTGGCCTGTCAGGAAGGTTACACCCAGATATGAGTTTCTATTTTTGAAATAAAGGACAGTCTCCACAACACACCGTCAGTTTTACGTTATTTACATCCTTCTCTCCTTGACCTCGGACCCGGCGGGCGGGCGTCGGCTCTGTGCTGACCCGGAACGCGGGATTCCGCGGTGCTAACGGGACTGGTCAGGCTGCACCCATGCTCCGCTCTGCGAGGAGACCCGACCCTCAGAGGGAGCACTTCAAGTTGGGAATCAGTGCGAGAACTCGGATTTGGAGGGGGTCCGGGAGGGGAGGCGTTGTGCCCAAGAAGTGTTCGCAGGCGTGTTGAACGGGGCGCGGCCCTCTCCACGGAGAGGCGCGGACCGGGCGGCCGGGGCCTGTGGTCCGTGGACAGGGCTGGTGTGCATGCCGGCTCCGTGAGATCTGGGGGAGGAGGAGCGGCCGTCTCTCTGCAATAAAATATTTTTGTTCACTTGTATTTATTAAATGGAAACAGAATCTCCTGTTGTGCTTACTCTGTGGTGGAGTTTAATTACTTTGTTAAAAATAAAGTTATATATTTTCCCCGTATTCTATACTGTATCTTTCCTGTTGAATTGTATGTAATCCTACAGCATTTTATGTAATCTTAAGAGACCCCAAAACCGGTTGTGCCTGGGGCCGGCGCCAGAGGCCCCATCGCGGGGGTGCCCGCAGCAGGAGCCCTTGGAGGGCCCCTTTATCCTGGGGCCCCGAGTGCTGCTTCGGCCCCCTCTCCTGCTGTGTTCCCCCTCGCAGGAATTCTGGGTTCCCCGAGGGGCACCGGGGGGTGGGGGGCGAGTGGGGGTGCTCAGGGACGCATGGGGGGCGCATGGGGTGTGGGGGGGCACGTGGGAGTGTGGGGAGGAATTTGGGCGCATGGGGTGCACAGGGGCATGGGGTGCGCGGGGGGAATTTGGGCGCATGGGGTGCACAGGGGCATGGGGTGCGCGGGGGGGAATTTGGGCGCATGGGGTGCACAGGGGCACGGGGTGCGCGGGGGGAATTTGGGCGCATGGGGGGTGCGGGGGCACACCGTCCCCAGCCTCTATCTGGACCTGGCGCTGCCTGCTGCTGGGCAGTGAGGAGAAGCCAGGAGGGACGCTGAGACCACACGAGGTCTGCAGACATCGGAAGGCCTGCAGGTCTGGCCCGACCCTGAAGTGCCCATTGCTGGCCCTTGAACTGGTCATGTACCCGGTGAGTGGAGAGCTCGGGGCCGTTTGGAGGCTGGTCATCGGCTGGCTTCCGCGCTAGGTGCTGTCCTGCCAGCTGCCTCCCTGGCGGCCAGAGGCTCGGCTGTGTCCTCGCTAGGTGTGAAGTTCTGCCAGTGCTTGGCTAGGGGCGGGGCCCCGCATCGGCCACCCGGCCCGCCTCGTCGGGGACCCCAGGGGCCTGCCAGACCCCCGCCCCCCGCCCCAGGCCGCCCTAGCCCACGGCGCCCGCCCCGCCTGCTTCTGAGGGTGGGGCCCGGAGCCCTCCCTGCCCTGCCCGCCGGGCCTGGGATGGGGGCGGGGTCAGCACTGGGGCTCCGTGGCAGGTGGCCATGCAGGACGTGGGACACGGAGGGCAGGGCTCTTGTGCCCTCGCTTTTCTTTTTGACTAAAGTGCGTCCTTTCACCCTGGGGCACTCCAAGTGAACGGGGCTGGCGTTTACCCACGCTGGGGGCAGGGCCCCAGGGACCCCGTGGGCGGCATCCCCAGTGGACACACGAGGCTGCACACGAGGGGGCCTTTCTGTAGTTCTGGCTTCTTTCCCGGAGTCCCAGGGCCTCACGTCCCACTCAGAAGGGGGCTCGGCGCTTGGGAGAGGCTGGGCCGCAGTCCGGCAAGGGCGGGGGTCACGGTGGGAGGCGGTGGGACCATGCTGTCCCGAGGCGGCTGCTGCGGTCACAGCCACTGCCCTGCGTGCCGGCCATGGAGGCGCCGAGCCCCTACGTCGAGCCGGCCTCTGCTGGCCGGGAGCAGGGCCGGCGGGTCTCAGGGGCCGGGGCCTGCTGGGTGGGGGCGTGGACCCTGCGGGGGGACCGTGGGCTTCCCCGCGCGCGGGGCAGTGGGGAGGGTCTCCCGCGGTGCAGTGGCGTGTGCTTGGGGCCTGCCCCTCCGGCCCCCGCGGTGAGCTGTGGGCATGTGGATGGCAGCGTCCCCGCGTGCCCGCCCTGGTCCCCAGACTCCCATTCGCTCCAGGCGGGCAGCGGGCACAAGTTCCCTTCACGGCGTGTGTGTGCACGGGCTCACCTTGCTGGCAGCGCACGCGCCGCTGGAACCCAGTCGGCTGGAAACGAGACCGAGGGACCGTTGCTGACGGCGCTCTGACATCCCGGCGGATGTGCGCGGCGAGCTGGCGCCACGTGAAACCACTGCCGCCTTGGGCAGGGCGACTGGGGTTCTCCGGGTTCTCCCCCTCCGGCCAGTTCCACCCGCTGGGGCCGCACACTCCCCCTCCCCCCCCCAGCGTGCCCCCATCTCCATCAAGACCCGCGTGCGTGCATGCCAGCACACATCCCTACACACGTGTGCACACTTGTGCACACGCACTCATGCACCACACCTCCGTGCTTTGGGGGCTGATGGGGCCCTGGGTGCCTGCCCCCACCCCTCCCCACCGTTTCCCGGGGAGCACTGCCCCAGAGGGATGGGAGAGATGGCGCCTGCCCGGCGCAGGCATCCTGCCGGGTGTCCGCCCGCCTGGGGCCCCTGCTGTGGAGCGTGGTGCGCCCCCTCCGTCCCGTGCCGGCGGCTGGGGCGTGGCTGGGGCAGGAACACAGCCTGGAGACCAGTGGCGCTGGGTCCCGAGCGACACGTGCCCCGAGCATGTTCCTCATCACGAGCCGGGTGAGATGCCAGGCCCTGGGGGGGGGGGTTCCTGGCTCCACCAGGAGGGTCATGCCTCTGCAGTGGCCACTGCCCCACCTGTGACCCGGTCCTCACTGGCTGTCTGCGCCTGTCGGGCTCCAGCAGGACTCCTGGAGGGGGGCTGGGGCGGGGTCGCCGCACCCTGGGGGGAGGACGGGGAGACGCACCCACCGGCCTCCCTGCCCGAGGCCCTGCCGTCCCCCACCTTCTGGGGCTTCTGGGGGAGACTGGCAAACACAACCCCTGTTCAGTGTCAACGCTGGACGTGCCCCGTTGTCACGACGACGGTGTATGTGTTGTGGGCTTCGATGGGCAGAGGCGGGGCGGGGCTGACACGCCCCGGGCACCTGGGGCCTCCCCACGGCTACAGGGCAGATGGGGGCTGACCAGGGCCGGAGGTGGGCCAGCAGGGGGGCGGGGACAGGGCTGCACAGGACAGCGGGCCCCGGGGGCTTCACACTCACGCATGGCACACCCACACCACACACTCGCACACGTCACAGTGCACACTCACACCCTCCAGCAGTCACACACAGCACATCTGCACACTCGCCCTGCACACACACACCCCCTCACGCGTGCACTCTCACACCCGCAGCCTCGAACACGCGCAGACCTGGTTGCACAGCTTCATGCATCTGGCCCGGGGCCACAGTAGACAGCACGGCTCCCCTGCAGCACGCCCTGCCTGGGCGCTCGGTGACACTGCTGCCCCTCCGGCCGTGGCCGAGGGGACACGAGCAGAGGGCGCTGTAGGAAATCTAAGTGGCCCCGCCACCTGCCTTGCCCCACCCTCGCGAGAGCCCGTGCCCGGGACCCCCGCTCCCGGTCCTTCCTAGGGAGCTGCCGAGACGGTGGGGCCGTCTGTGGCCCGCGCCCGCCCTGCCTGCGGCCCGGGCACCTTTCTCCCCAGCTCACTTACCAGCGGGTGGCAGCGGTGGGTTTTCTGTAAGCCCGTGCTTCGGGGCGCGCCGCTCGGTTGGGTGCCCCCTCCGCGGAGCTGCCGGCCGACCGACCGGCTGGGGCCTTGCCGCTCGGTCGGGGTCCGTGTGCGCGGGCCTCAGGGAGGGACGGGGCTCTTCCCTCTGTTCTCGCAGGAGCCCCTGCTCCTGGAACGTGTTCAGAACTCGCTTGTTGACCCTCCCGGGCCTGCTGCTCTCTGTGGGGAAAAACGCAGCATTTAAAGTGTCCGTAGCCTTATATTTAAGGTGGATTTCTTATCAATAGCATATATTTGGGTCTTCTAAACACTTTTGGGGCGCCTGGGTGGCTCGGTTGGGCAAGTGGCTGACTTCCACTCAGATACGATCTCGCGGTCATGGGTTCGAGCCCCGCGTCGGGCTCTGTGCGGACAGCGCGGAGCCTGGAGCTGCTTCCGATTCTGTGTCTCCCTCTCTCTCTGCTCCTCCCCCACTCTGGCTCAATCTCTCTCTCTCTCTCTTTCAAAAATAAACATTTAAGTAATCTTTACACCCAACGTGGGTCTTGAACTCACGAGCCCCCAGGCCAGGAGTCGCACGCTCCACCAATCCAGCCAGCCAGGCACCAGTTTTTACTTTTTTTTACAATCTGACAATCTCCATCTTGCAACTAGTGTAATTACATTTAATGCAGTTATTGAGATGTTTGGGTTTGGGGCTACAGTTTTATTCTTTGCTTTCTGTTTGTTACTTTGTTCTGACTTTCTTGCCTCCTTTTGTGTCATTTGAATAATTTTTCATCTTCCAATTAATTTACTTTTTAAGTAGAATTTATTTGTATTAGTAAATAAATAGACTGTACCTTATTGTGTTGTATTAATCTTGCAGTGACTGCTCCGGGGGTTAGATGTTTCCCAGTCCACTTGGAGCCTCCTTTGACCAGTTTAAGTAACACCCGGAACCCTTCTGGCCGCACGAGACCCTTGCCACCCTTTGGCTTTGTCACATCTGCCCCCGCCCCAGGGTGCTCTGGCTTCCCTTTCAGTAATTATTTTAAAGAACCTGAGGGAGGAAGGCGCATATTACACTTACTGAGATATTTTCTTCATGTGCATCTGAAAGTCACCTCTCTGATGAGGTCCCTGAGCTGGGGTGGCTGGGCTGCTCTGCAGGGGGCAGGCCGGCTTCCACGCTGCCCGCTGGGTGCGGGAAGGCTGAAGGCTCCCACGCGGCTGGGGGAGGGTCTGCGGCAGAGCAGGGGCTGGGAGACTGTGCTGGCAGTACAGTGTGGACGGGCCCTGTCCAGCTTCCCAGATCCACCTTCTGGAAAGTTCCTTCGTGTGCTGAGTGGAAGATGGAGAGGAGGGGGAGACCAGGGACAGCAACCAGGCCACAGTGAGGGGACCCAGGGGCCAGCTGGCGACCCAGGAGAGGCCGCCCTGAGTCTCTGCGTCGGGGCTGGGCCAGTGGACGAGCTCCCCGTGCACATTCACGTCGAAGTGTCTGAAAGCCCTGCCCCCCCCCCCCCCCCCCGCCCCAAGGCCGCCACTCCGCAAGCTGGAGGGGGACGCGTAGGCTCCCTCCAGCCGGCGGCCCCTGCGCCCCCCGCTCCATCCCCGCACGCCGCCTCCCGCCTGCCTGCTGCCCCCACCGGGTCCACCACCCCCTGCCCGCCGCCCATGCCCCGTTGGCGTCCCATCCATCAGGTGGGGCCCCTCACCAGGCAGCACTTGGCTGCTGTGGACTGCCTTCAAGTGTTTTCATGTACCCTCGAGAGAATGATTAAAAAGTAATTAACCTAAATTTAGCCTGATTGTCGTAATAAATTAGCCACATGAATCATGTGCCGCGTGCCAGCCTGCACACGCTCGACTTCCAGGAGAGCGTCACCGCAGGGGCGGGGCCGCCGCCTCAGCCAGGAGGAAGCGCACCCCTGCAGCACCTGCCGCCGTCTCGGGGACCCTGGGCTGCACGGGTCGCCAGGCCGGCTGTCACACCTGAGGCTCCAGCCCGGAGCTCCTGCACGAAGCGGGTCTGCCTTGGGCACCCGCCGCCTGCCCAGCCAGCGACTCAGGGAGCCTGCACTGGGGGGGGGGCGGGGGGGTCAGCCTCCGTGGCCATTCACGCTGCCCTTGGGTGTCCCCAGACTGCAGGCGGCTCTGTGGGGGTCCACAGTGAGGCCTGCCTCTGTCAGCCGGGGTAGCCTGGTGCCGGCACCCCCACACCTCGGGGCTGAGGAGGGCCTGCTTTGCCATCTCTGCGCGGTGCAGGGGGTCTGTGGGGGGCTGTACCCATAGGACCACGCGGACCCGCTGCTGAAGCCCCTCGGTCCATGTGGCCCTCCAGGGTGACAGCAGGGGCTCGTGTGGACACCAAACGGCCGAGCTAACCAACTACCAATAAAAGTTTCCGTCCCCCATCCTGACAGCGAAACGTGCGGACACGCGGAGGTTAGCGGTCACTGGGCAGCTCTGCATTTCTCTGTAGAGACGAACGTTATTTACGTGCTGTGTATTTATCCCATAAAATTTATATCTTTACCCTTATTTCAACAAAATCACCAGTTACGTTATTTAAGATTTTCATTAAGTATCTATGAACAGTGTTGGTCTAAAATATCTTGGGCGCCTGAGTGGCTCAGTTAGTTGAGCGTCCAGTTTTGGCTCAGGGGGCCTCTCTGGGCCTGGAAGGACTGGGGACCCGTGGTGCTCACACTGCCTCCCACACGGGTCTTAGCCCAGGTCTCGCCTCTCCAGCCCCCCTCACCGGGCCGTGACACCCCTGCCCCTGGCAGTCCTGGTGACTTACAGGTAGGAATCGCCAGCCAAGACTTTGCTCAGCTGTGTTAAAAAAACAAAAAATCAAAACAGAAAAAACCCCTATTGTTTCCTTTCCAATTTTGCAAATGCACACAAATGTCTCGGCGATTTGGGCCGGTCCCGAGTCCCTTCCTCCTGGCCAGGAGGTCAGAGGTGCATGTGGAACAGGTGCGGGGCCGGTTCCAGCGGCTGGGAGGGCAGCGTCCCACATGCCACCACCCACCGGGGGCCGTCGGGGGTGAGGAGCGGTGGCGGGTCACAGCGCGGGGCTGGGGCTCTGAGCCTCCAGTCTTCCCTGATCGGCCTCCACTTTCAGGCCCTCGTCCGTCCGCAGGTCCTGGTTGGCAGTGCCTCCCCGCACGCAGTCTCTGTGCTGAGCGCTCGCTCCGACGCAGGGACACTGCCGGCGCTGTGCCCCTCAGAGCACCCGCGGGGCCCGTTGCCCCGGTTTGGCTTGGGCGGGTCTGGTTCTGATCCCCAGATGACGGGCGTGTGTCCGGCCCGCTGTGCTAGCCGCTGCCCCCGGGTGGCCTCACCGGCTCTGCTCAGTGTGGGGGGCGGCTTTCCCAGGCGTCCCCCGCAGTGGGGCTGTGGTCCTGCAGCCGGTGTAGCCCTCGGGGCACCCAGCCTCGAGGGCCTAGGACAGGAGGCGTCCCATGAGGGGGCCCTGGGACCCGCCTTCTTTCTCTCAAGCGTGTGAGGCCAGGAGCCCTCAGGCCGGGCAGGGTTTCACCTCCTCCCCCTGCCAGCCTGGGCTCCGCAGAGGGGCTGGCCTCAGGCTCACCCAGGAGCAGGCCGTCTCCCTGCCCCCCTGGGCGGCAGGCTTTCTCGGGCTCCTCCTGGCCCCTGGCCAGCCTGGCTCCTGGGGTGGCCCTGTCCTTGGTCCTCGAGCCCCTGGCCTCTGGCTGCCCGCCTCCAGCTCTCCCGCTCCAAACCTGGAAATCAGGAGCGGTGCCCGCGGCCCCCAGAGCCTGCCGCCCTCACATGCGCGTGCCCTGTGCGCCCAGACCACCCGCTCGCTCCCTGCCTTGTCCTCCCTCACCCGGACCCTGGCTGTGGTCTCTAAAAAAAAAAAGCAAAAGAAGTTTAAAATTCATAATGCAAAATCAATTTGCAATCATTTTGGAAACCCAATTGGAAAAATCAGGAAAGGTGGAGGGTAGCCAGGGGCTGGAGCTGCAGTGACCCCACATCCGGCCCACACCCCGGCTCACCCTCTGGCCCACACCCCGGCTCACACCCCGGCTCACACCCCAGGGCCCATCCACACCCCAGCTCCCACCCCAGGGCCCGCCCACCTGGCTACACCCCAGAGCACACCTCCTGGCAGGTCCTATGCTGGTCCGGGTGCTCACACAGCAGTCCAGGGCACACGGTCCCCTCCTGGGGACCCCTGTCTGCGGCACGGGGGGCTCTTCCTGGCTCACCGCTGCCCTCAGGGTGCTGCCCCCCATGCCCTTCCCAGAGCGCCCTCCCACCCCAGAGCCGCCGCCTCCTGCTGTGCCAGTCCTCCATGCGGAGTTCCGGCCCCTGCCCCCACACAATCCGGGACAGACGACACGTTTGTTCGCAGTCCTGGTTACTCCTGGGGTGACGGGGCCGCGCTGGGGGCCGCGCCGGGGGCTGCGTCGGACGCCCTCGCGGGCACTGGGACTTGAGGCCCTGCAGAGATGGTCTTGGGGACTTGGGCCTTGGGTGGCACCCAGGGCCTCCCGACTCCAGCCGTTGGCCTTCCAGAACTTTCCCACACTTCTGAGCTGCAGTAGAAATGCCTGCCCCTCTTCTCCATCACTCCAGTCCTGCTCATTTAAATGTGGAGTTTGAGGGGCACCTGGGGGTCCAGTCAGTCAAAGCGTCTGACTCTTGGTTCAGCTCAGGTCATGATCTCCCGGTTCACGAGTTCAAGCCCTGCATCAGGCTCTGCATGGACCGTGTGGAGCCTGCTTGGGGTGCCCTGTCTCCCCCCCATGCCCCTCCCCCATTCATGTGCACACACTCATGCCTGCTCTCTGTCTCACAAATAAATAAGCTTTAAAAAACAATAAAGTTTAAAAATTAAAAGAATGTTTTGTGTTTTGGTTGGGGAATCTCAAATAAATGACAAGAAGGTCAAAATGATATTTCTAATTCATTGCCAAGTGCTGAGAACCGCCTGGCCGTGCCCTCAGTGCCTTCCTCGGGCGGCTGCCCACTCTTCAGGGCGCCTGCAGACTGTAGCCCTGGGGGGCGGGCCTCCAGGCCGAGGGCAGACAGGAAGGGTGCTCCCCGGGCCCCCTGGGGGGCGGGCCTGCCTCCCCAGGGCGCAGCGGTCCGAGCTCGGCCGTCCCAGTTTCCCGGCCGCGGGCTTGCGTCCAGCGCCCAGGACCCCGCGGAGCCGGCCTGTCGCAGGCGTCGAGTGACCAGCGAAGACGCCGCTGAAGCTGCCCCTGCGGCCGTCTTTCCGAGGTCACTCGGCGCCTGCGACAGGCCGGCCGGGGCCTGGCCCCTGATCTGCCGCAAAGAAGAGTGTGTGCGACAGACAGGGCCCGTTGTCACTGCCGTTCTTGTCCCGCTCAGAGCAGGAGCCCGGCGTCCTGGGGGCCCGGCGCGGAGCAGCCGCTTCCTACTAAGCTGCCTCCCAGTGCCCCCCACCACCCCCCAACCCGACGACCCGCTCCGGGAGCAGCCCGCCGCCGGGGACGCTGGGACAGGCCCGGGCCTCCTGAGGTGACGTGTGAGCCCCCGGGGCGCCTCTTTCATCCTGTGGGGGAGACACGAGCCCGGACGAGTCGTGAGCTGCCTCATTAGCGACGGCACACGGCGATGTCGCCCCCGGGGCTTTACCCTCGAAGCCAGAGTCACACTCGGAACGTGTCCAGCTTCCTCCCCTTCAGCCACCTGGAGATGCCGTCATCCGCCCGGCAGCCGAGATCCTGGCTTCCCGCGCGGGTCCCCGGCCGGCCCCCCGCTGCCGTTCCGCGGCGGGAGGGGACGCACGCACGCAGCTTGGTCTAGCGGGGACCTAGACCTAGTGCCGGCCCTGCTGGCTAGAGGGCCACACACACGCATGTGCACACACACGTGTGGGCACACTACCCCCCAGACTCGCACACGCAGGCATGGCAATGCCCTCAGGCACACACATGCACGCACAAATATATACATGCACGCACATGATATATGTGGGCACACATGCTCACACACATGGGTGCGGGCACATGCCCCCATGCACGCACACGGATATATACATGCACACACATGTGGGCGTGCACACGCTTGCACACATGGGCATGGGCACATGCCTGCACGCACACACAGGCATGCACACACACATGCACACGTGTCACATACACACATGGTGCATGCGCACGCAGCTGTGAATGGCGGCTCCCCTGACAGGCTGGGCGGGGACCGGCTGGCCTGTCGTGCTGGCCATCACTCTGTAGGTGGCGGGGCCCTGGGAAGCTAGGGGGGGGGTGGGGCGGGCGGCAGGAGGGCAGGGACCTCCATCCGTCCATCCCCTGTTCTGAGGACCATGTGTTCCGCTCAGCCTGGTGGCGCAGAGCGTAAGCGGAGATCGCTGCATGAGATTTTGGAAAGATGACAAAACGCTTCCGAGCTCCTGGAGAGGAGCTGGGCGGCCGCGCCACAGCCGGACGCAGGCTCCGGGGGCCCCACTGCCGGGTCTAAGCGCTGTGTCACCTGGGGGGGGCTCAGGGGACACGGGCACAGGGAGGGCTGGCGGGCAGCGTGGGGGCTCCTCCCGGGCACCGCGGGCAGAGGCGCAGGCTGCCCGGCCAGGCGGGGCTCCCTGGGGGGCACCTGGGAGCCGCAGGTCCCGGCTGGCCAGCACGGGCGTCCTGTGTCTGGGGACCCCTGGCCCGGCTCAGCCGCACGGAGAGGGGGGTTCAGGCCACCCTGGTCCCAGGACCTGGCTGACCTGTGAGCCTGAGCGCTGCGGCCCGGCCCTTCCTGCTCCCGAGATAAAATCCATGTGAAATCAACCATTTTACCAGTGCCGGGGAGCCTCAGCCGCCGAGCGTCTGACTTGGGCTCTGCTCTCCACCTCACGGTGAGTGAGTTTGAGTCAGGCTCTGGGTGAGCAGGTGACCTCGCTTCACTCTCTCCCTCCTCCTCCCCCCTCCCCCACCCCTCCTCACCGGCACCCTTTCTCTCTCTCTAAAATTTCTAAAATTAACCACAGCCCTGTGGCACTTAGGACATTCCCTCTTGTGCAGCCATGGCTCCTGTTTGTTCCAGAACATTTTCATCATACAGAGGAAGTCCGGCAGCGGGGGCGGGGGGGGGGGTGTCTCGGGGCGGGGGGGCTCGGTGGCTTCTGGCCTGCCGTCTGCCCCGGGCCAGAGCCAGAAAGCACAGCGTCTTTTTCTTGCCTTTCAGTGTGGAGTTCCTGTCAGGAGGCAGGGCCTCTGTTGGGTGAAGGTGCGCAGGGAGCACGGGGGGGCACCCACAGTGGGTGCTGGCGGCGGACAGGGGAGCCCTGGGGCCCCGTCAGCCCCTGGAAACAGGCCCCAGGCCATCGCCCGTTCTCCGGCGCCTAGCGCCTCTTCAGGCTGTACCCGGCGTCACCGGCTTCAGAAAACGCCAGCGACACCGCCGGCCGGGCCTCCGTGCAGGCTGTGCAGAGCGGCTGGGTCCCCATTTTCACTCCGCATCCTGGGCCGGTAAGCCCTTCTCCCAAGAGGACAGGAAGAGCCACAGCTGGGCCCCTCGAGAACCAGGGAGCCGGGGCCGGGGCCGGGTGTCAGAGGCGGGGAGCCCCCCGCACCCCCTCACCTGCTGCGTGTCCCCACAGCTCGTGCCCGCCTCCAGGGAAGTGGGGACAGCTAGGCCCCGCGAACAGAGACGTCCTGGCTTCGGTGGGAGTGAGGGGCTCGGAAAGGGCCGGCGCCGCCGGCCACACGGAGCAGGTGCAGGCTGGGGCCCCCGGTGGGGGACAGCTCCTGTCCTCCTACTGAGCTTCGTTGACGGGGCCGGTGGCCTGGGGAGAAGGGGGCTCTTGTCCCAAGTCCAACCCCCAGCTTCGAGCCCGGCCGGGGGTCCAGTCGGCCCGGGGGCGCCGTGGCTGCGGTTCCTCGTCACCCGCAGACTCCGGGGCTGGCTCCGGAGTTATCGCAGCGCGTGGAGGGAGCGCGAAGTTCCGGTTCTCACGCTGTGAGCTGCAGGGGGCTCTGTTCTTGCTACAAAGAGGGGCCAGGTCCGCAGATGTGCGGAGAGACGTCAGTGGAGCCATTTGTGTGCCCCGAGAAAAAGAGCACTTTGCTGGAAGATGGTGGGCTCCTCAGAACGCCCAGGCGGCCTCTGTGGCCTGGGGACGGGCCCGGGGGCCTGGGGTCGGTCCTAGGGATGGGCCTGGGGGCCTGGGGTCGGTCCTAGGGATGGGCCTGGGGGCTTGGGGATGGGCCTGGGGGCTTGGGGATGGGCCTGGGGGCCTGGGGACGGGTCCGGGAGCCGCAACCAGCAAATCTCAGAGTGAGTCGGGTCTGCACAGGTCACAGGCTGCAGGTCAGCAGGCGAGGCACACGTCAGCGTGAGGCAGCTTTGCCCTTAGCATGGCCCGGAGGGCCCTGCAGCCGGTGCCTCCGCGGGGAAGGGGCGCCCCCTGTGGGTGAGGGCGGCCGGCGTGCGCCCCGTGTTGGCGGAGGTTCAGAGGGTCAGCGGAGTGCCAGCTCCGGAGAGAGAGAGGGCAGAGGAGACCTCTGTGTCCACGTGCAGCTGACTCATGGCATGTGTGCACGTGTGTGCTTGGTGTGGGCGTGTAAGTGTGTGAGTGCGCATGTGGTGTGTGGTGCATGTGTGGGGATATGTGGTGTGTGCGTGCATGTGCGTCATGTGTGCGGCAGGGGCACACGTGTGTGCGCTCACAGCTCGTGCCGCAGGTGACTCTCTGGCAGTCGGGGTGACGGATAGTTTTTGTTTCCTCCTCTTTGTCATCAGTGATGAAGTTTCAACAGTGAACCTATTTGTACTTGTGTAACAAAAACAAAGTTATTTTTAAAAGCAAATGTGTGCCTAAGTGATGTAACTTATTTGCCAGGGATAATGGCCCGTCAGGTCTGTCCCTGGGGAATAAAGCCGACGCCTGCGGTGGCCCTCGTGTCACTGTTGTTTTGACAAAGCAAAGAACACACGAGCACGTTCCCGTCAGACAGGACGGGGGGGCGGGGGGGCCGGGAGGGGCGTTGTCTGGCGAGGTCGGGCCGGGCCGCAAACCTGCCCTGATGCCGGACGTCCGCCTGGAGAAATGCAGGTGTGCGGGCCTGTCGGACCAGCGCAGTGCTGAGCTGACACCGGCCAGGGTGTGAGGCCGAGGCCCGCGGGGCCTGCCCACCCCCCCGCCCAGCGCCCCCTTCCCCAGCACGCCCCCCCCCGTCCAGCGCCCCCTCCCCCAGCGCCCTCGCCCGCCCCCCAGCACCCCCTCCCCCAGCGCTCAACCAGACCGTGTGCGGACCTGGGTCCCACGCAGAGGAGAGCGCCAGCCCTGCGTGTGCTTCGTGGCTCTAGTTGTATTTTCAGTCACTGACATCTTGTCTGTCGTAGAAGGAGTTGTGTCCCCCAAAGTCCCGTGTTGGGTCCTGACCCCCAGGACCTTGGAGAGGGAACTGAGGTCCAGGGAGGTCACAGGTGAGCCTGACCCCCAGGACCAGCGTCCTCCTGGGAGCAGAGGCGAGGACCCAGACTCCGGGAGATGCTGTTTTCCTCGTGGCTTGCACCCCTGCCCCTCTCTCCTGCGGCCGCTTGCCCTCTCCCTGCCGTGAGCCTCCACCTCTGCAGGCAGAGAAACTGGCCCAGGCCACCGGCAAGGAGGGAGACGCTGCCCTGGAAAATCTTGGCTCAGGACTAAGAAAATTCACAAATGCCCCCAACTCTCTTTCTGTTGGAGCTAAAAAGTTATGCATGAAGTAATGAAAGAGCCCCGCTGTCCCCACCGGTGCCTCGGTGACAGCAGTCACACACCCTGTGTCCTTGCAAACCCTGGCTTTACAAACGTCTGAAGGTCTCAGGGATAGGACACCAGCACGGAGGCCACGCGGTGTGATCTGGGGTCAGTCTGGGGCCAGCTGGCCAGCAGGCAGCCACGGGGAATCCCACACTTCCTCCTCTCTGGGTGGGTCCTTTTGGAGGCTTCCCTCCCCAGCGATCAAGGTCCCTGCCCCTCGGGCCCCTTCCTCTGCAGGAAGCCAGGGGGCACCCAGCCCTAGACGGGCGCTGTGCAGACTGGGCCCCGTCCAGGAGGATCCCCGGATCCCACATGTGCACGTCCTTGGGCCACGTGCGTCTCCCTCCTGCTTTGGGGTGCCCAGGGAGTCTCCCCACAGCCTGGTCTCCGGGCTGCACCCCTGCGTCTGCAGAGGGAGGGCCGCCCGCGGGATCTCCGGTGCAGGGTGAGGCCCTCGCCTCTCTGCCCGGACTCGGGGTGATTCACATCAAACACTGGGTGCCTTTGTTCCTGCCGCTCTGCGTGCGCGGGGCTCCCTGCGCTGATTACAGCCCTGCGCGCCCCGCCCTGCGCGCCTTTGAAGTGGGCGCCGGCCCCGCAGCCGCGCACCGGTAATTGCAGCTTCCCTCCGGCCCGCGGCTGCTGGCGAAGTCCCCCGGTCTTTGCAGCAGGTTGTTGGGGAAATTACAGTGCAGCTCTCGGGGGAAGGGAAACCGTGTTTTAGCGGGGTTGGATGAATGTGGGTTAATCTGTAAAGAATTTTAAGAACATGTTTTCCCTGGAGGTGGGAACTGGTGCTGGGCCGCCGGCGATGACAGTCCCGGGGAGGGGAGGACGCGGGGCTTGTGCAGGGGGGCCCCCGGAGCCACCGTGCTCCTCCCGCCTGGGCCCAGAGCCCCCCACCGGCCGCTTTCGGCCCCTCTCCCCTCTCGTTATAACTGGTGAATAAAACTGACGTGATCGAGGACACGAATGCTTGTGTTTGAAACAAGCCCCGAAGCCACCTGGTGGGGAGAGAGGGAAATGGGTCCTTCTTACCCCCCCCCCACCGCTGGTTCTCTGCAGGGAGCAAGGCAGGGGGCCCTTTAGAGAGGGCGGTGCCCGCAGTGGATGTGCCCCTGGAAGTCATCAGCGGGGTGGTGGTCATGGCGTCGGGAGTCCGCACGGCCCGGACGGCCGCGTAGGACGGCAAGGCCCACGGTGAGCGGACCCGGCCGGCCCGCCCTTGGGAGGGAGACTTATTCCAGGGCAGGAGTGTGAGGACACAGTGAATAAGGGCCTAAGGCATGTCATGACCTCCTCAGGGAACCGAGGGGCCCAAGGACGCCACCACCTGAACCCACAGAACACGAGCCGTTGGAAGTCCGGGCCGGTGCTTGCACTTGGAGTCCAACGCGGGGGAACCTTCCCCCTGGACTGAGGTCACACGGACCCTGGGTTATAAGAATAATAAAAGCAGAACTCTGTTTGCAGAGAGGTCCGCATCCAGAGCCTCACTTTCCCAGCACAACTTCCTCCTCTGCCTTCACTTCCTGCCCCTCCCCCTCTTCCTCCGCCAACTCCACTTCCTGCCTCTCTCCCTCCTCCTCCCCTTCACTTCCTACCCCCTTCCTCCTCCTCCTCTTTCTCCTCCAGCTCCACTTCCGGCCCCTCTCCTTCCTCTTCTTCCTCCTCTTAACTTCCTGTCCCCGTCCCCCTCCAGTTCCACTTCCTGCCCCCTTATTCCTCCTTCCCTTCCAGCTCCACTTCCTGCCCCCCTTCCACCTCCCCTCACTCAACTTCCTGCTCCCCTCCTGCTCCCCTTGCTGCCCTCCTCCTCGCCCAGTTCCTGAAGCCTCCCCTCTTCCCCTCCCCTCTGCACTTCCTGCCCCTCCCCCCCCCAGGTGTGCCTCGACAGTAATTTCGGAAGCCCCATCCTCACCCTAGTAGTGAGGTCTCCGGAGAAAGGGAGGCACGTACACACGCACAGAGACCGGCTCGGGAGGCGGCTCGCGGGGTGGTGGGGCCCGCAGGTCCCCAGCGTCCGGAACCTGCAGCGCCGGCTGGCAGGGGCCCCGGGGGAGCCGGTGCTGCACACGGAGCCTGCCGACGAACTTGGGCAGAATTCCTTCCTCGCAGGCACCTCGGTCTTTGCCGTAGGGCCTTCCACAGATGGGCGGGGCCCTCGCGTGTCACGGCGGGTCGCCGATGGTAATCTCACCGAGGAGCAGGCCTCCAGCGGCACCAGGTGCCCACACGGGCTGCCACGCAAGCTTACGTCGCGCTGGCGGATTTCGGAGCATCATCCGGGTCCCGGACGAAGGCACTGTCCCCAGGGACGCTTCCGGCGGGCCCCGGGGTAGGAGGCCTGAGCCCCGGCAGACGAGCACGCTGTGGACGAGGTGGGACCCGGCCGGCTGGTGGCGGTGCCCACTCAGTGGTAAAGAGGCATTTAGGAGGAAAGACGGGGGAGACACTGGTATCGGGCTCCAGTTGGCGTGAAATTCGCCAGGGGACTCTGAGCCTCCCGCAGGGAGGTTCCGGCGACGCCTCTCCTTGCCAGGCGGGCAGTGGCCTTGGGCAGTGCCAACGGTTTGCAGTTTCTCAAGCCCGATTTCCCCAGGGGACGGGGAGAGGGCCGGTGACAGGGCTACCGAAGTACCGGAACCCACTCTGCGAACTTCTAGGATTGCAAGCACTTGTGCTGAGGTGGGGGGGTCAGTACCAGCCCAGGGAAGAGTGGCTGAGAGCAGACGGCCTTGCACACCGGCCGCACCGACCTGAGCTCGGACGCGGATGCGGGGCGGGCGGCCACGGGGGAGGAGGCCCAGGTGAGCACGCGTGGTGCGTTGGTGAAACCGCTTCCGGGCGGAGGGGAAAGCGCACTCGTGTCCTTAAAAATGTGTAAATGATTCAAAGCCCCGCAGCTGGAAGGAAGCACTATAAATCTAATAAAACATCAGGTCCCTGAAGAAGAAGACAGAAAAAGAAAACTAAGGACTTGATGAAACCTGGCTGAATAAGAGACTCTAATATGCATCTGGAATAAAGTCTGGGTATTCAAAAAACCAGGGATGACATGACCGCATGCCAAACCTTAAGAAAAAGAAAGGTAAAGAATGCTGAAATACCCAACATGAGAAAGAAATATAAGTGCAGATACAGAAAAGATGAATTCTAGTTTAAGAGAGTATTGTATTAATTCTTTGGCAGTACATCTGAAAATTTGGAGGAATGGGTGCTTTCCCCCTAAGTCAGCAGGGGCGCCTGGCTGAATCAGTCGCAACAGCATGTGATTCTTGATCTCGGGATTGTGAGTGTGAGCCCACCGTGGGTGTAGAGATTACCTAAAAAAAAAGATGTAAGCCGTCCATATTAACCTGAAGGAGAAGAAAAACAGAATAGACAACAGAAATGGAAGTCTGAAACATTTTCCATGGCGACAGAAATGGAACTCTGAAATATTTTCCATCGCTTCTCATCTGGAACTTAAATCTGGTCACCGTGTGAGCTAACCTTGCTGGATTAGCGGTGTTTTTCTTGGACGCAGTGATCTCACCGTGGAAGCGTTGGAACGTGTCCTGCTGTAGGAAGCACGTGCAGAAGAGCTGGAGTGAAGGTCCTGGTAATAGTTCGTGTGCGCAGGGCGCAGCGGAAGCACGCTTGCACGGGCACGGGCAGACATGGCAGAGAAGACACAGGAGTCGTCGCCAGCAGGTGCCTCAAGCCGGAGCTAAGGTGTGGTTAAATTTTCTGTAGGATTGAAAGAATTAAAAAAAAGTTTTAATGTTCATTTATTTTTGAGAGAGAGAGACAGAGCGTGAGCAGGGGAGGAGCAGAGAGAAAGGGAGTCACAGAATCTGAAGCAGGCTCCAGGCTCCGAGCTGTCCGCACAGAGCCCGACGCGGGGCTCAAACCCACACGCTGCAAGATCATGCCTGAGCTGAAGTCAGAGGCCTAACCGACGGAGCCCCCAGGTGCCCTGAAAAGTTTTTTAAAATGTTACAAGAAGAAGGCTCAAATGTTCTTACAAATGAGGCCCAGTTTGTCTGCAGAAAAGTATTCTTGAGCCTAGGAACGCATAGAAAGTGCTTGAGCTAATTTTATAAAGTGACCATAACCTTCACATCACCCCACGCTCACGGTAGTGAGCTCACTAATACATTACACGTTGTTAAATGCCAGGTTACAAGGCTGAGCCCAGACGGGCATAGTCTGGGCACCTGGCGTTTCCAGCCTGGGAAGGGAGACAGATTATCATTCAAAGGATCACCTGAGCAGTGATCTAAGGGGCCGGAAGGAGGGGTGGAGGAGGCGTGCCGAGAGCCCCCAGCAAGGAGGCTTTCTGCCGGGGGGTTAATTAGGAGAGAGGGGGGTGTTGGGGAGAGGGCCCAGCCTGGGGGCAGCCCCGGTGGAAGGAGGGACACCCTGGACGTGGGTCTGGGGGTGCTGGAGCCCCGAGGCGGGGTGTATGTGCATGGGGGGTGCCACAGCAGCAGGTGGGGGGCAGGGTCAGACCCCAGCGCCTTGTTGGCCACACCCTGAGTGTTGTCTTTATCCAGGGACAACTGGAAGCCACTGGGGGGAGACCAGTCTGGCCAGGTTTGGGCTCCGCAGAGACTGCTGGCATCTGGAGGGGTCCAGAGGGTGCAGGAGACAGGTAGGCGGTGGCGGTGTGGAATGAAGGTGGCCGGACCAGGAAGGGGGTGGGGTGCAGGCGGCAGAGATGTTTGGGGGTGGTGGTGTGTCGGGGCAGTGGCCTGGTGCTCCGCACAGATGTGCGGCCATGGCACACATTTTTCATTCTGCCTTCCACTTCTAGGGGAAGTCAGGGGCCTGAGGGGCTGCCTGGAAACAGAGAGGGAGTGTGAGCGGGAGGCAGCCTTCCGGATGAAATGTTGGCTTGCGCCCACAACGTCGTATGAGGAAAATGCACCACGACCCCCCCGTGCCGTACGCCAGGGCGCACAGATGGCGCAGCATTCCCAACGGCGGCCCCGTGATTCACCCACCGACAAGTCCAAGGGGAAAACACGTGAATTCCTACCAGTCGATGTGCGGAAGCATTTGAGAAAATGCTTCTCTAAGAGGAGAAAGCTTTTCTTTCTTTCTTTTTAAATTTTTCTCCTAATGTTTTATTTATTTTTGAGAGAGAGAGAGAGAGAGAGAGAGAGAGGCATGAGCAGCGGAGGGTCAGAGAGAAAGGGAGACACAGAATCAGAAGCAGGCTCCAGGCTCCGAGCTGTCAGCACAGAGCCCGATGCAGGGCTCGAAACCACGAACCATGAGATCATGACCTGAGCCAAAGCCGGATGCTCCACCGGCTGAGCCCCCCAGGCGCCGTGAGAAGAAAGCTTTTCAATATGGTGACGTTCCCAGCCCCGCAGCTGCTCCCACTGAAATCCAGGGTGGGCTGAGAAGCCCACTTTCCTCGC
This sequence comes from Suricata suricatta, assembly GCF_006229205.1. Lineage (NCBI taxonomy): Eukaryota > Metazoa > Chordata > Mammalia > Carnivora > Herpestidae > Suricata > Suricata suricatta. The sequence goes on from NC_043704.1 coordinate 1,577,849, forward strand.
TGTTTTCAACATTTCTCTGAAGGCTCCTGTCGGTTCTGTAAAATAAGGAAACAAATTGGCACACACATAAAGACAGAAGGAACAGAAGTATTCTTACTGGCAGACAATGTTTATCTAGAAAAACGGGAGATTCCAAAATCACTTAGTGAATCTAAGGCCTGGTAGAAGACAGTTGTACTGAAATGCAGCAGTCTACTTTATACCCAATAACGAATTCAAGTTCCTACCAGCGACTGACAACACGTGAAAATACGGGGATCGTGTCCGTCATGATTGCAATAAGGTTATAGGACATTTATGTTGTAGGGATAAGTTTACAGAACACGCGTCAGACCTCAGGAGTCACACTTTTTTGATGAACTGAATTCAAGGTGGGACTAAACGGAGAGAGATCCATGTTGCTGAGTGGGGACCACCTCATGTCATAAAAACGTCCATTAATCTCAAACCAATGGATGAACTCGTTGCCATTTCAATGAGTATTCCTCTAACGTTTTTGCTTGTTTGTTTAATTTTGGTTTGGGAGATGGAAATGAGAACCAATAATTTTTAAAGTTCACATGAAAGAGAAAATATGAAAGAGAAAAAGAGAACAGTTAATATGTTTTTGAAGTGAGAACAAGAGGCTGTTTGCCCTTGATCTGTAGGTACGAACACTTACTGTAAACACTCACCAAATAACGTGCTGGCAAAGGAAACAGACAAAGAGATTAGAACAGAGATTGATGGAACAGTTCCAAGTATGCAGAGAGGCCTAATTCATCATAAATGTGACATTTCAAGATGGCGGGGAAAGACGAGGCATTTACTAAAGAGTGCGTGCATCACCGCTTTCTGGAAACAGAGCAGAGCACTGCGTTCCAGACGTCCCAAGTCACCCCCACCTGGACGGGGAGCCAGATATAAACATACAGCAGAGCAGCAGAGACATGTAAAGGTTGTATTTTAAGCCCCATAAGGAAAATGTTGCTGACTAGATAATAAATTTAAATACCTGGCAAAAGACAAAAACATCAAAAAAATTACTTAAACTAAAGGATCAAAAAAGAAGTGATTGAGGAAAAATATTTGCAGCAGCCGTTTAGCAAAGGATGAATTATCCGAAGGGGTCCTCGCACAAGCAGAAACACAAACCTCCTCCTCTCGTTCAATAATAAATCCTCTCCCGGGAAATCGCTCTCGGGCCGGAATTCTAGCTTGCGCTTCTGGAGGGGAAGAGTGCTGGGCGCTGGGCACTGGGCGCTGGGCCTGGACGCTGGGCACTGGGTGCTGGGTGGTGGCGGGCGAGGTGCTCCCGAGTCTCTCGGGACGGCCAGTAGCCAGGCTCTCTTTTCCAACATCCTCAGAACCATGGTCATTAAATGTCAAACTACGGCCCATGTTCCGGAGGGATCTTTGAGTCCTTATTGAACGCCACTGAGGTCCGAGAGTCTCCGCAAGTGACAGGTTGGGCTCAGAACCAGCCTGGGTGGTGGCTTGGTAGCCACGTCTTCGTTCTCTAACCTGGAGGTTCCGTTTCAGGTTTCTCCTTTGCCTGCGACCCCTCATTCCTGGAGGAGGACCGTGTGGCAGGACGTGCGGACCAGCCCGGAGAGAGGGGGCGCGCTGCGGCCACACGGCCATGCTGCGGGGGTATTGTTGGTGGACTGACTGGCCCGCGTCCCCAGCGGCGCGAATGGGCCCTCCTCTGTCACTGCAGGGGACCAGAGGAGTGACGGTCCACCCCGGAGATGTTCAGGATCGATCTGTCTTTCCTCGGGAGGCAGTTAGCGGACCTGGTACTCCTGCGTTCCGGCCACTGCCGGGCTGGGGGGCCCGAGTCTCAGTAACAATCAGGGACGTGCCCAGCCTCCACCCCCTGGGAAAACCCGGCCCTGAGAGGCTCGGGTTCTGAGCGCTCGAGGGACGGCCCGGCCGGTGACGTGGTGGCTGCGACCTCTTGTCTCATAAAGAGAAGTCCGCGTCCACGTGACTTCGGGCGGGTGGGGGGGGTTTCTGCGCACGGGAGCTGGGGGCAGGGGGCTTCCGCTCTTGCCCCGGTGGGCCGGGGGTCCCAGGGAGGGGAGGGAGGGTCGTGGGCGCCTGCCCCTGCTCCCCCTCCTCGCCGAGCGTCTCAGAGCCCGTGTGCGGGTGCGGCTTCGTGGAAAGAGGGGGACTGTTGGGTTCAAACAGCGGTCCTTTCTCTGAAGGGGAGTCCTCCCTCCCGTCTGGGGGGCAGCATCCCTCCCCGACCCCCGACGGGCGGGCACCGGCCCCGGCGGGGTCAGGAGGGCTGCGTCCCTGCGCCGTGTGCGGCAGGGGGCCCGGAGCAGGGCCGGGGGGCTCACTGAGTGCCCCTGTGCGGGGAGCCGTGTTCCTGCGAGCTTTTCCAGGCTTTCCTCCCTTGACCTGTGTGTGTGGGGGGGTGGAAGCTGTCTGTTAGTGTGTGGTGGGGACGTTTGTCTGTCTGTCTGTCTGTCTAGAGACAGAGGTGGTGGGGAAAACTCCAGTCACATGGTCAGTTTTATGCAAAACTGTCTGTCTTATCTGTCTTATCCTCTCTGTCTCTGTCTCCCTCCTCTCCCCCTGCCTGGTCCCCCAGCAAGCCCTACCCCAGGGTCTGTGCTCTCCCTGCGCCCCCCACCCCCCAGCCTCTGCCCAGACCCGGGGGTGTGGGTCTCCCTGGAGGGAGAGTGGTGTTTGTGGCCGGGGCAGTGGCGTTCTGCCGCGAGGAGGGGCCGGCGAAAGGGTCCTGCTGACCCAGGGAAATGGGCGTGAGGGCCCGGCGGGGTCTCCTCACAGCGGACGTCTCCCCAGGGCCCTGTGTGCTCTGGAGGGGTGGGGCGGGCAGGGCGTCTTAAACAACAGTAATCGCACCTAATAGCTGTCTGGCCTGGAGCAGCCTTCCGCGTCCGCTGCGGTTTCCACGGCCACTGTGACCCTGGGCCCGGGAGACGCGCAGCTCGGGCTGAGAGCCGAGCCTGGGCGCTCCCCGCCCCCGGGCCATCCTCCCGTGGCTTCTCATTAGCTGTTCCCGGGGACTGGCTTCCCTCCGGAGGGGAATTCCTGAAACCCAACAGTTGACAAACCCACACACCCTCGGGAGGGCTGGGCACCAGATAAAAGCCGTCCGCGAGCCCGGCCCCTCCTGGGACCTGCCACCATCGGTGGGAGCCCCGGTGGCTGTGCCGGGTGCCCGGCCCTCCTGAGGCGGGATCTGCACCCGAGGAAAACAGGTTCTCGGAGTTTCTCTGGTCTGCTCCCGCCTCTCCACTGTGGTTCCTTTGGGGAAGATGTGCTTTGCCAATGACTAATCGCGGTTGTGTGAGGTGCTATCACCTGTCACCTGCACGGCAGGACCCGAGCCCGGGCGGAAATGAGATAGGCCGGGCCGCCCGCCTCCCCCCGCAGCGCCCTGAGGAGGTCTGCGCCACCCGGGCCGCCCCTGGCCCGTCTCCGGCCTCGGGCATGCGGCCATCGCAGTGACTGCCCCGGGGCCCCTGCTGCCATCCTGAAAGGGCCCACCTGGGGGTCTGACGCGCTGGATGGAGCTGGGGACCTGCACTCCTCATGTCTGTCCTGCTGACGCTGTGTGTCGCGCTCGTGGCCCTGGCGACCCCGGGCCGAGGCACCCGGCCGTGGGAACCCTGCACAGGTAAGGGGCGTCTCGAGCTGGGGGCCGGGAGGGTGCAGCTGCGCGGGTCAGCGCCACGTTCACCCCCCTCGAGGTCACTGCCTGCCGGGTTTGCTTCGGGAGCACCAGCGGGTAGAGGGGGACGGGGAGGCCGGCACCTACAGTGCCGACGGGGTGGGGACCCGGTTCAGAGACCAGCCGCCACTCAAGGGCTTCACAAGTGTTTGCCTTCGCGTCTGGGGGAAGGCCGTGCACCTGCTTCAGGAACGAGCCAGCCCCCCACCCCGCAGGCCCCAGCTCAGAGGGCCCCAGGTCTGCGCTCAGTAAAGCCAAGCGTCCCCGGGGGCTGCTCCTCTCCCACGGCCCCTGACACCCCCCACCAGCACTGGGGAGAGCGCCAGCGGCTGGCTGCTGGAGGGGGGCCGGCTTGCTCCCCCTTTTCCGGAAAGGTTGACTTGCTGATGGCTCTGACATCACTCTGTCTTTCTGGAGTCTCTCCCAAGAGCCTTTACTTACCCAGCCTCGCATTAGCCGGGAGAGGAGGCGGGCGCTGGAGGCCCGCGGCAGGTGGGCGCGCAGGGCTGGGCGGTGGGAGGGTCTGCAGCGTGGTTACAGTTTTATTTGCAAACTACTCAGCGGGGGTCTCTTTGCTCTGATGGCCCCTGGTTCCCAGTGACAGGACCAGCAGATGACTGATGATGACCCAAGTTTGGAATGCTGACCCACAGTGGGGGCGGGTGCCCCGCAGAGGGGAACAGCCGAAGCCCTGGTGGCAGCGGGCTGGGCGCGGGACCCAAGCCCCCCACCCCGCTCTGGGCTCCTGCCCCCAGTGACTGCCTTGGGACTGGTGATTTGCAAGCAGTGCAGGGTTGGCCTGTTGCCAGCAAACCCCCTGCAGGGGGACCCCAGCAGGACCCCCGCGCGGCGCCCCTGCAGCCGCTGTCCTGAGCAGGCAGCCTGCCTCCTGGGAGTGAGTCACTGACATGTACCTTCACGCTCCCTTCAGCCCTGGGAACAGTCAGCCTGCAGAGTAATAATGAAGGTTATTTATAAAGCCCGCCCCCGGGCCCTGGAGGCTCGTTGCCCAGAGTTAAAAGGTGACCCAGTTAGAAACACCCGGACTCGGGAGGGAAGATGAAAGTCGGGCGTTTGGAGTCCTCCCAAGGCGCTTGCACTCGGCCCCTCAGGACTTCAAATGGTTAAAAAAGTCACTTTGATTCCTCTCCGTTTCGGAAGGCACCTGAGTTTGCACCGCGGGTGCGTGAGTGTGCAGGGGTGGGGGGGTATTTCCCCTGCCTCGGGGCCCCGTTCCTGATCTTTGTCACCGTGTGCACACCAGGTGCCAGGAGCCTGGCTGTCACAGCCCTGGGCCATGACGTCCTGCCCTGAGTCCGGAGCACAGGTGACAGATCCCCGCCTGGGTGCTGCCTGTGGGTGCAGAGCTGTCTCCAGGGCATCCGTGCCCCTGGGCGCCCCACCCCTTTCTGTGGAGGGTGCCATGCTGGGGGGATGGGGCGGCTTTGGTTCCCAGGGCTGCCCCCCGCCGTCTGCCTCCACGGTGAGGCTGCGGGGCTGGATTTTGGGGCGTCCTCGCCCTGGCAGGGCAGTGAAGGTACCCTTGCACCCGAACCTTGGGAAGAGGTCACTCAGTGCCGTGGCGGGGAGGCCAGGGGCCCAGGAGTTGGCAGAACGGGGATGTGGAGACTGGAGGACTTTGGGCTCACTGTTGAGGAGGCGTGGGGAGCACAGGCCAGGAGGCAGGGGTGTGGAGGGAGGGCCTTGTCTGGACATTAAGTGGGTCACTTCTGTGTGGCATTCGTGAGGACCAGACGGCAGGCGCTGGGAGCTGGACGGCCGGGGTGGGGCCACGGCGGGAGCACTGGCAGGTCACGCGGGTGAGCGGCTCCCCGGTGCTCTTGGGAGGGGGGCTCACTGCTCCCAGACACCTTACAGACAGGTGTTTTAGCTACAGGGAATTGGGTCAAATGTGTGCCCAGGAGACCATCTGCTGAGGGCCCCGGCCTGGGGACTGGCCTTTCTGCGCAGGTGCGCGTGTGTCCGAGGATCGGGCGAATCTCTGCCTCCGCCAAGCCGACAGATGCCGGGCGGGTGGTCAGCACGAGCAAGGCCACCAGGGGGCAGGTGGGAGGTGCAGGCTGTGGAAAGCTGTGTGGTGGCCCTGGACGGGTCCCAGGGAGGAAGGGCTGAGGGCACGCGTGCGCGGTGTCGGCATGGCCTCCGGGGATGAGTGTGCCCTGCAGGATTCTGGGGCGAGATGGCTTTGACGAGCTATGGGCCTCGGACTCCAAGAGCCAGCCCAAGTCTTCTGACCTCCGACCCCTCGGCCGCTCTGCCTGCTTTGGGGCCAAGAGGTTGAGAATCGGATTTCTGTGATCCTTCCTAGGTCCCGTAGGACATCTGTGGTTCTGGGCTGCATGGCGTGTGGTGCCAGGAAAGTGGCCCCTCGGTGGGCCGGGGCAGGTGGGGTGATGCTGGGGAAAGTCCCTGTCATCCATCTCCACGGGGACTGGAGTCCAAGGCTGAGAGGCACAGCTGGACCCTCCCAGGCCGGGCCCACAGAAGGGGTGGGGGCTCGGCCATCAGCTGCTGCCAGGGTCACGCGCCTTCCCTTCCATGTCCTCCCGCCTGGCGCCCCTGGGAGCACCGTTAACCCAGAACTCGCAGGGGTGGGCTCCTCCCCAGGGCTCAGCCTTGGTGTCGCTCAGAACCTAGTCCGAGTGCATCCCTTCACTCACCGCCTCTGCCCTCCTCCACTCACCCACTCTGCCCTCCTCCACTCACCCCTTCTTCCCTCCTTCACTCACCCCTTCTTCCCTCCTTCATTCGATCCACACCCAAGCAAGAGGTGCTGTGCCGACCCCTGGGGACACCGGAATCAGAGAGCCACCAGCAGTTGTGACATACCCCAGGGGGAAAGGGAGGGGGAGGGGGGCTCAGGCAGGAAACTTCAGGGTGGCAGTGGGGGACCCAGGGTGCAGGGGACCCCAGCCGCCAGCTGCAGGAGCAGGCGGGTGGTCAGACCTGGGCTCTGGGTGCCTGTGGGGCCCTTCATCCCTGGAGCTAAAGTGCTGCGGAATGACGGGAATGGTTCCGCATTTTATTTTATTATTTTATTTTATTTTGTAAAAGGTGTATTTAGAGAGAGAGAGAGGGAGAGAGAGAGAGAGAGCGAGCAAGCGCATGAGCCGGGTGGGGGCAGAGAGGGAGGGAGAGAATCCCAAGTGGTCTCCACGGTGTCAGCGCAGAGCCTAAGTCATGAATCTGTGAGGTCCTGACCTGAGCTGAGATCAAAAGTTGGATGCCACCGACTGAGCCCCCCAGGTGTCCCCAGATCTGCTCGCCGGGTCGTAAGGAGCCCGGGCGGGGGGCCGACGGCAGCCGACGGCCTCTTCTGTGTTTGGGGGCAGGAAGCCGAGACTGCCCCACCTTTGTGCTCAGACTTCATCAGCCAGAAGCTTGCAGGAGCGCGGTGCCTTCCAGCCCGAGTGCGGGGGATCCTGGCCCCTAGGAGACGCCCTACACTCGGGTTCCTGGAGGCGCCCCCTCCTGGCGGCTCACGGGAGCACCTCCTGCAGGAAGAGGCTTCCGCACCCCAGTTGTCCTTTGTCCAGGTGGCCGGGGGCTCCCCGGCCCTGGGGACGGTAGTAGCCAGAGCCCCAGGCCTCATCTGAGCTCCGAGTCCCAGGGGCCCCTCAGCGCGCGGGGAAGCGGGAAGGGGCGCCCGGGACGAGGGGTTGGCTCCGCTGCCTGACGGTTTCTCCGGCTGGGACTTGTCGGGTCTACGGAGACCGGCGCTGAGGCCCGCTGCGTGTGTCACTTCCGGCCAAAGTCCGAGCGGCCACTGTGTGACTGCCCCCACCGGTGCTGGCCCGCCCCGTCCCCAGCCAGCGCCTCTCCCGGCGCCGGGAGCCTGGCTGTCCCCCTGACGTCCTCCGTTGTAGAGGTCCTCCCCGGTTAGGCCAGGGCACTTCCTGTTTGCACGGGAGTTAGGAAGCAAAGAATATTCATGATTGTTTCCAATGTTTATTTTTGAGAGAGAGAGAGAGAGAGAGAGAGAGAGAGAGAGAGCGCGAGAGCAGGGGAGGGGCAGAGGGAGAGGGAGACACAGAATCCCCAGCAGCTCCAGGCCCGAACTGTCAGCCCAGAGCCCACCATTTAAATCCGCGTTTCTGATAGCGGTCTATGGGTCTCACCTGCAGGCCAGAGAGGCTAAGGCACACAAGAGGTTGGGGACTGCCCGGCGCCCTGGCCTTTGGGGGCAGGGGAAGTTGGCCAGGGAGGCTGCTGAAGCCATCCAGGTTATGTGGGCAGAGCCGCAGGGTATGTTCTGGCCCCAAAACAGCAGGGGGACTTGACTTTTCACACCCTCTCTTCCATAGCAGGGCTCCATGAGGGAGCGGCGGGTGTCCTGGGGGGGGAGAGCCAGAGGGGCCCAGGGAAGCAGGTGGGCAGCCCCAGAATGTGGGAGGAGACTGTAGGGGCCAGCGTGGCTGCGGCCAAGTACACCGTCCAGTTGTGATCATGGAGAGGCTCCCCCTAAGTGGGGGCAGTCACTGTGGATGCCTCCCTTTGGGAGGGCCTTGTGCAATTCCATGGCCTCCTGGGAGGTAGGGTCAAGAGCGGGGGTTAGCCCTGGGGGGAGAATGGAGGTGGGGGACTGGGGTCAGGAAGTGACTCAATCTAGGACTGAGCCCGGCTGTGGGAACCCCAGGAAACGTGGGGCCCATCCGGATTGGGAAGCGCCCTGGAGGGCGGCACACCGCAGCTTCCAACGCCAGGGTTTCGGAACTCAAGGTGGCTCAGCCTCTGGTGTCTTCCTCTTGACCAATGCCACCCGGACGGGGTCTGCAGCCGGGGAACAGGGTGTTCCGTTGGCCTGTGCAGGCAAGACAGGCAGGGCTGCGACATTTGAATAAAGCCCTGAAGGTCAAGGGCAGATGCATGGGTTAGACTCAGAAGGCTGGCCGGCAGCTGCAAGGCTCCCTCTAGCTGTATCCCTGGGAGGCGCCGGCCCGCCAGCCCCCGGCCCAGGGCCCCGCCTCCTGGTGCTGGACTGAGAGGGAGGGCAAGGCCTCGGGCGATGGGGCCTTCTTGCCAAGGGGCCTGCTGTCCAGGTGGCTGTGGCCATCTGAGTCCCCAGCATAGAGTGCAGCCACCAGGAGCCACCTGGAGGTACGGATGGTGGCCACCAGGGGGCCGCAGAACTCCCAAGATGCAGCCGCCTGCCAGCGGTCTGGGTTACCTTAGCCTGGAGGGTGGGACAAACTGACACAGGACCAGGCTGGGGGAGAGGGCCATGGAGGGCCGAGATGTGTGTTTGGGGAGGAGCCACAGTGAGGCTGCAGGGCTGGGGCCGTGGCTGCAGAGACGGTCTGGGGACCTTTCAGTAAAGGGGGGGGTTGTTTCCGGTTCATCTGCTCTCGATTCGAGGCTGCAGACAGGCTCAGCCCTGGTGATTAGGGTTCGAAGGTGGCGAACATCCACACTGACACGGGTCCCCATATTGTGCTGGGTTAGGTGTTGCCGGAGGCGGAGAAGAGCTAAGGTTCCCCATATGCTAACTGGCCCTGGGGTCGTGCCCATCGGATGATGGACTCAGCAGGAAGGGCGCGAGCACGCGGGGCGACAGAGCAGGGACACGCAGGAGGCCGGGCGGCAGCAGCTGGGCTGGCAGCAGGAGGCAGGGGTGCAGCAGGCGGGTCTGCACACGGGGCGGCAGAGCAGGGACACGCAGGAGGCCGGGCGGCAGCAGCTGGGCTGGCAGCAGGAGGCAGGGGTGCAGCAGGCGGGTCTGCACACGGGGCGGCAGAGCAGGGACACGCAGGAGGAGGGTCTGCAGCAGGAGGGGGCTGAGCAGGGGCTGGACCCGGAGCACACAGGGGTGCAGCAGACGGGCTTGCAGCAGACAGGGGTGCAGCAGACGGGCTTGCAGCAGACAGGGGTGCAGCAGACGGGCTTGCAGCAGACAGGGGTGCAGCAGACAGGCTTGCAGCACACAGGGGTGCAGCAATCTCCCTGGCAGGGGGAGGAGGTGCAGCAGGAGGAGTCTGTGCAGGGGGAGTCATCACAGCAGATGGGCTTGCAGCACACAGGGGTGCAGCAGACCGGCTTGCAGCAGACAGGGGTGCAGCAGACGGGCTTGCAGCACACAGGGGTGCAGCAGGCTCCCTGGCAGGGGGAGGAGGTGCAGCAGGAGGGCTGGCAGCAGGAAGAGGTTGTGCAGGGGGAATCCTCACAGCAGACGGGCTTGCAGCAGACAGGGGTGCAGCAGACGGGCTTGCAGCACACAGGGGCGCAGCACACAGGGGCGCAGCAGGCCGGCTCGCAGCTCTCCAGGCAGTCCTCCCCCTGCCAGGAGGAGTCGGGGCAGGAGTCAGAGGCCCCGGGCAGGCAGACGCGGCTGCCGTAGCTCAGGTCGCTGGAGCAGAGGGACAGGGTGGAGGCGGCCATGGCGGGGGCGGTGGGGCTGGAGGAGGGTGAGTGTGTGTGAGTGTGAGTGTGTGTGAGTGTGTGTGTGTGTGTGTGCCGGTGTTCTGGGCTCACTTTTATAGCGCTCCTCTGTGTTGTGTGTTTTTCCAGCAGAGACTCGGCCTTCTCCTCTTCCTTGTTGGTGTTTGGAGCTAGTTTCCCGGGACCCCTCATTACAGCTTGTTTATTTTCCTGGAAGATGCCATCCAGCCCGGGAAAGTTCCGCCTGTGTCCTGAGAGTGTCTGCTGAGTGGTGGGGGGGCCATGAGGCCGGGCTGGCGCTGGGGCAGGTGGCGGGTGGGGGGGGCGCTCACAGGCCCTGGACACTCATCTTAGGGACGTGGTAACGGGGAGGGGGGCGGGACTTGGATTCCGGCCTCAGGAATGGCTCCTGCTGTGGGTGCCCATCGCTGGGGCCCTGGTCCCCTTTCTTTTGCATTTGTCACCAAGTACAAACAGGCGAAGGCAGTGTGGAGACGCCTGGGAGGGCTCGGCTGGGGTTGGTGCGGGCTCCCCTGCCAGGGACCGCTGCCTGGGTGAGGGCTGTGGCCGTGGCCTGCGGCAAACTGGCTTCGTGCTGTGGGCTCACATCCTGGGCAGTGGGAGGAGGGGCCTTGGCTGGCCAGGCAGCCACCATAATGCTCCGGGCGCGATGCTTTCTAACCTGTGGGGTCCCAGGGCCGTGGATCGTTTGCAGACGCCCTCTGCTTGCCTAGCAGGTGGTCGGATTCCCTTCTGCCCCTTCTCACACCCCCCTCCCTAGGTCATTCGTTCTCTGGCTGAATCCTGTCTTTCCTGGGGCTGGGCCTGAGTCCCATCTGTGGGCCCTGGGGACACCCCTTTGGCCTATCCAGGGTCCAGGAAACAGTCACTAAAAGTTCTTGCACCAGGCACTGCCAGGGGCCGGGGCTGGCACCAGGGCTGGGGGTGGGCGAGTGGGCACAGATCAGCCCTGGGCCAGGGCCTCTGCGGGAGGAGGGGGAGGGGAGACCCAGGCAGGTACCAGGTGCTAGGGTGCCTGTGGGGGTTCAGGGCGTCAGCCCGGGCAGCAGGCACAGGTTCTGTGCAGGGGTGTGGTGGCCACTCGGGGGGTCTAGGGGGTGGCGGAGGGCAGGCGGACTCTCAGAGGCCGGGGTTAGAGGATCACGTGCCAGGTTTGGGGGCGGCCGGACCAGACTCCTCAGAGGACTGAGGTTTTGTTTTATATTTTAAATGATTACGGTTATTTTATATCGTCTCGGTGAGATTTCAAACCGGAATCCTCAGAAAGGGGTGAAGCTGTGTTTGTCACACAAACCTGATCACGCACATGTATACTTGCTTCCTGGGGCTGGCTGTAATAAATGACCACACTTTAAAAAATCTTTTTAATGTTGTATTTTATTTTTGAGAGTGAGAGAGACAGAGCATGAGCAGGGGAGGGGCAGAGAGAGAGAGAGGGAGACACAGAATCCAAAGCAGGCTCCAGGTTCTGAGCTGTCAGCACAGGCCCCGATGTGGGGCTCGAACTCACAGACCATGAGTTCATGACCTGAGCTGAAGACTGACGCTTAACTGGTTGAGCCACCTGGTGCCCCTACAAGTGAGCACAGCCTCGATTCTTTAAAGCAACGGAAATTTATTCTCTGAGCTCTGGAGACCAGAGTTCTGAGAGCAGGTCTACTGTGCTGAGACTGAGGTGTGGGCGGGGCGTGTGGGGAGATGTGTGGGCGGGGCGTGGGCGTGGGCGGGGCGGCTCCCCTTCCTGAGAGTCCAGAAGAGGGTCTCTCTGGCCTTTCCAGCTCGCTGACTCCAGGCCCCCTTGGCTCCTGACCACAGAGTCCGAGCTCTGCCTCCCGTCACATGGCCCCCTCCTCATCAGCCTCTGGGTAAGGACCCCTGTGCCCACGTCCAGGGCCCACGAAGCTGGCCCGGCATCGCCCGCCCGCCATGGGATTCTGCGTTTAGTCAGCCGTCGGCAGTTACCTGGGAAGCCCTGTGTTCCAGGCAAGGTCACAGGCACAGGTTTGGGAATGTCTGGAGCTGCCTCTGGGAGCCTTATGTGGCTGAGCGCCGTGTCCCTGCAAACACGCCCACGTTTTACCTGCTCTGTGCACTGCCCACCGCCGCTGGGGTTGGTAGCACGTCAGCCGGGCCCTCTGTGGGCCTCTGTCCCCTCTGTGGCAAGGGGGCTCCTCGGGACCCATGTCACTGGGTCAGCTGAGGACGGTGTGGTCTAAGCACGGCGGGTGCTGCGGCTCGGGAAATACACCACGGAGGGGGGCAGCTCTTACCGGGTTTTACCGGCCATGCGGCGGCATCATGCTTAACGTGTGGCCCACTATCCACTAAGCCTAGAAAAGTCCTGGTGTGATCAGCTCGAACGTTCCCAGCGGCCATGGGGCACGAGTGTTTGACCGGCAGGTGCACAGCAGGGCCCGAGGCTTCAGGTCCCAGAGGGAGGTCACAGTCCAGCCCTGTGGTAAGGTTCAGAGCAGGGATTTCCGGGACATGGTCCTGGGGAAGTGGACGCGTCGCCCAGCACCCCCTGGGGCTCCTCCCTTTTACAGGAGACCGAGCCCAGGCCCGCGGCCCTGGGGCCCAGGAGGTCCGTGCCGGCTCGTCCTGCTCACACGTAGCGGGACCGCCTGTGCAGAGCTTCGGGGCGATGGCGGCCCACGCTCTGCCCGTCGTGGCCTCCGGTGCCAGCGGCTCCCCCGCCTGCCCTGGCCGTTGGGGTGAGGGCGCGGGGCCCGGGGAGGCAGAGTCCTCTCAGAGTCGTTGGGTCCCCATCGTCTCTGCAAGGATGGCCTCTTCTACCAGACATTCTGTAGAGGGATGTGCACGAGCCGTGGGGGTCCTTCAAGCAGGGGGCCTGTCATCTTCTGGCCTGGCCCCGTGGCAGCTCTGGGGTCCCCGTCTTTTCTGCCCAGTGTCGTTTAGCAAACAAGGGACCGCTGTCTCCAGAACTAGGGAAAGGAAGGCAGGCACAGACCCTGAAGGCCCTCCCTGGAAGGGCCAGGAGCCGGGCAGGGGTGGGGGGGGGAGGGCCACAGCAGGGGCCCCATCCCCCTGGAAGGGCTAGTTCGGCTCAGATGAGCCTAAGCTCCACTTCTGCAGGTCTTGGGGGTCCCATCTGGAGGTGCACCTGTGGCCTGGAGCCCAGAAGAGGCTGGACGTGTCTGGACAGAGAGCCATGGTTCAGGGGAGGGAGGTCAGGGACGGGGGGCCCCCTGGCGAAGTCAGAGCTGTGTCCTGGAGGCGGGGCCAGCTCTGCAGGAACAGGTGCATAGGAGAGGGGGCAGGAGGGAGGCTAAGGTGAGCAGTGACGCCTTTGGTGGTCTGGCAGGCTGGCTCAGGGGCAGGGTGTGGGCGCGTGCAGGGAAGGGTGTTTCCGGGGAGCGTGTGCAGTAAGAGGTCCCTGAGAGCAGGGGCTCAGCTCGGGAGGGGACACGGGCTGCGCCCTAACCATCGCTGTGGCGGGAAAGGGGTTCGGCCCTTCATGTGTGGTCTGAGGGCACAGCTCCAGAGACAGGAGGCTCTCAGTAGCCGGGAGCAGGAAGGAGGGGCAGGAGGGTCAGACGGCCAAGGGGGTGCTTGCTGGACCTCTGCACCCCCATCCTCCCTGGAGTATGCTGAACCCCGTGTCCTGCCAGGCCCCCTGCAGGGGCAGGGATGCCCAGGCTTACTGTGCCCGGGCCTGGCTGCCACTGGGTCCCTGAGGATCTACCCACGAGGGCCATGGCCACGGCCACCATTCCTGGGTCGGGCCCAGATTTTGTCGGGCAGGAGCCCCGCCCCCTGCCCGGGAGGGGCGGGGCCCTGCGGGAGGGCTGGTGAGGCTGAGGACTGCCCCGCTGCCCACCTCTGGGGACTGGTTGGCAGTTCAGCCAGAATTGGCCTGAAGAGAACCAGGTGACACCCGGGTTAATGTAAGCCACATTTATTAGGTTTATCCAGGCAGCTTCCAGGGAGGAGAGACCATTGGCGCCTGCGCTGTGGACATGGTCCCAAGGCATGACCACTGGGACCCTGGGAGGAGTGTGGCCGTGGGGGTGGGGGGCTCATCCCGAGATTGATGGGAACCCCCCCGGGCCTGAGAGGAGGGGGTGCTGTCTCTACTTAACAGGGGCCGAAGAGACAGACCCCCAAGCAGCTGGGAGGCTGGTAGGGGGGCTGCTGCGGGTACCCACAGGGACGGCTGGTCCCATCACTGGCAGCCGCAGGCGGGGCGCGAGCACACGGGGCGGCAGAGCAGGGACACGCACGAGGCAGAGCGGCAGCAGCTGGGCTGGCAGCGGGAGGCAGGGGTGCAGCAGGAGGGGGCAGGGGCGCAGCAGGCGGGGCGGGGGTACACGGGGCGGCAGAGCAGGGACACGCATGAGGAGGGTCTGCAACAGTGGCTGGGCTGGCCACAGGAGGAACCTGAGTATTGGGTGGGCCCAGAGCACACAGGGGTGCAGCAGACGGGCTTGCAGCAGACAGGGGTGCAGCAGACGGGCTTGCAGCACACAGGGGTGCAGCAGTCTCCCTGGCAGGGGGAGGAGGTGCAGCTAGACTGTTGGCAGCAGTTGGAGGTTGTGCAGGGGGAGTCCTCACAGCAGACGGGCGAACAGAGGATGGGCTTGCAGCACACAGGGGTGCAGCCAGCTCCCTGGCAGCGGGAGGTGGCGTAGCAGGAGGACTGGCAGCAGGAGGAGTCTGTGCAGGGGGAGTCCTCACAGCAGACGGGCTTGCAGCAGACAGGGGTGCAGCAGACAGGGGTGCAGCAGACGGGCTTGCAGCACACAGGGGTGCAGCACACAGGGGCGCAGCAGGCCGGCTCACAGCTCTCCGGGCAGTCCTCCCCCTGCCAGGAGGAGTCGGGGCAGGAGTCGGAGGCCCCGGGCTGGCAGACGTGGCTGCCGTAGCTCAGGTCGCTGGAGCAGAGGGACAGGGTGGAGGCGGCCATGGCGGGGCGGTGGGGCTGGAGGGTGAGGGTGTGTGAGTGTGTGTGTATGAGTGTGCTGGGTGCTCAGGGTGTTTGGGGCTTATATACCTCTGGGCTGTGTGCTGTTCCTCACGAGGCCTGAGAAGCCGGTCTCCTTGTTGTTGTTGGAGCGGGTCCCCAAGGAAGCTGGTCCCGGGCCCGCAGCAGGAGCACAGCCCGTGAATGAGGCAGGGGGGTCTGTACCCCTACACCCACCCTCTGCTCCTAGCGTCCCTCTAGGGCTTCTTTCTTACTATGACTCCCTGTGCTTCTCAACACTCAATGAAGTCATAAGCATATTTTTTTTCATATTGTCTTTCTTTGGGGAAATAAATCTGTCCCGAATCCATCAACTAACGAAGAACTTGGGAACCATATTTATTTTTGGTGTATTTGCAAACACATGTGCAGCAGGTCCTTTGTGCCAGCAACTATTCTGAGCAAGTCTGTACATTTAAAAAAAAATGTTTATTTGTGAAAGAGACAGAGCACAACCAGGGGAGGGGCAGAGAGAAAGGGAGACACAGAATCGGAAGCAGCTCCAGGCTCTGAGCTGTCAGCACAGAGCCCAACGTGGGGCTTGAACCCACGAACTATGAGATTGTGACCTGAGTCAAAGTGAGACGCTTTACCGACTGAGCCCCCCAGGCGCCCTGCAAGCCTGTACATGTTAACTCAGTGACCCTTACACAACCTTGTGAAGTAGGAACTGTTGTTCCTGTTTTACAGATGGGGAAACCGAGGCACGTTAAACACTTGGACCAACACAGGCAGAAGTGAGCAGAAGGGCCCGGGTCAGAAGCCAGGGTCCCATATGTCAGTCCAAGACTCTGCTGCCCCAGAGGGCAGAGAGCAGGCTGGCTTCTGGGAGACGCGGGGACAGGACAAAGATTTAGATATGGTGGCGAGAGGTGTCCGGGAAGGTATGTAGTGGGTGCTGGCCAGCCAGAAACACCTGGTAAGACAGTGCTTCTAGAACATGGGAGAACGTGGGCTGAGTGGGAGCAGCAACATGCCTGTGTACTGCAGGGCGAGGCTGCAGGGGGGAGGGGCAGGCGGTTGGTAAGAGCGGGACCTTGTCTGGGTGAGAGGGCGGAGCATGGGACAGGACGAGGGCAGGGGTGAGTGCCCCGCGGGGGTACAGGAGCCCTGCATGTGGAGCAGGGGGCGCTGGGAAGCCATCGCAGGCAGGGACAGGACTGGGGGAAGGAGCTGTCTTAGGGGACCCTGAGGAGTCGGAGCCCAGTTGGGGTGGGGCCTGACCGGGATTGCCAGCTTCCTGGCAGGATCGCTGCCCTACTGCCCACACCACAGCCGGAGGGGCCCCCGAGCGCCCTCTGTGCCAGAGGCTGGTCTGCAGGGGCTCAGAGAGAGAGCCTGCTGTCAGTAGGAGCGCAGGGATGGGGGAGGCGGGAGCAGAGAACCTGAGTACTGGAAGCCTCAGGAATGGAGGGGGAACAGGTGGGTCCCCAGAGTTTGGGGGGCCCCTTCTGGAGCTGGTGAGGGGCATCTCTGGGGAGCGGGGGGCTCCCGGGAAACAGGCTGGAGGGGTGTGGCAGGGTGTGGCTGCTGCCGGCCCCAGGGCCTGTCTTCCTGAGCCAGGACAGGTGCAGGTGCAGGTCTCTGGAGCAGCCCCGGCTTGCACCGGGCATGAGAGGCCACAGGTGACCAGCCACTAGTGACCGGGGGGAAGACAGATTTTATTGAGGGTGACATGGTGGGGCCGAGACTTGGACTTGGAGCCCAGCGGGGTGCCCTGCACAGGCCGCAGGGCGGTTCACAGCGAGCCGGGAGCAAATGCCAACGTGAAGAGGGTCTTTGCTGGGGAGACCGTCTGGGTTTGGGACTGTCACTTTGGGGTGGGGCCCCTGCCTTCCCAAGAGACAGGCCGGCCCTATCTTTCCTGATGACGTTTCAAAGAGATGCTCCCTGCTTATGGCGAAGCCGGGCTTGTACCAGGCACACCTCCCAAGGGCAGGGCTTCTACCAGGGGCACCTCCCAGGGGCGGGGCTTGTGCCAGGCGCACCTCCCAAGGGCGGGGCTTATACCAGGCGTACCTCCCAGGGGCGGGGCTTGTACAGGCACACCTCCCAGGGGCGGGGCTTGTACTAGGAACACCTCCCAGGGGTGGGGCTTGTCCCAGGCGCACCCCCCCCAAGGGCGGGGCTTGTACTAGGAACACCTCTCAGGGGTGGGGCTTGTCCCAGGAGCACCCCCCCCAAGGGCAGGGCTTGTCCCAGGTGCACCTCCGAGAGGTGGGGTTTGTACCAGGGGCACCTCCCAGGGGCGGGGTTTGAAGCTGCTTTGTTGGGAGGCCTTGAGAGGAGGGGCTGGGACTGCAGTCATCGGCTGCCGGGCTTTCCGGCGCTCGTGCCTCTCCAAATGGTCGTGTGTGTGGGGACCAGTCGCATGTGCTGAGAGTGAAGGGCAATGTCCACCTTGCCCACAGCTGCCCACCCCTCTGATGCCTGCCCAGATGTACGCTTGGCCCCTGGGATGCCAGCGAGGCTCACATTTGTGGCCGCTGCACAGGCGAGTGCTCCGTGGGCCGGGGAGGACCGTCCTGCCCTTACCTCGTGAGCAGATGCCACGAAGAGCCACAGAGTTACCTCGAGTCTCCCGGACCTGGCGCTGTGCCCACTGGCAGGAGCTCTGCTCACATCCCGTCCTCCCACTGCCTCCCTGAGATGGCCCACCGGCGGCCTCCTGTGCGCGTGTGCAGTTAGAAGCACACACGGGTGCCTGGGTGGCTCCGTCGGTTGGGCATCTGACTCTAGATTCGGCTCATGGCATGACTTCACTGTTCGTGGGTCTGAGCCCCGTGTCAGGCTCTGTGCTGACCGCATGGAACCTGTTGGGATTCTCTCTCTCTCTGACCCTCCCTCACTTGTGCTTTGTCTCAAAATAAATAAAAAACCCACAAAATTATAAGCATGCATTCATTATATGTTATTATTACATAATGAAAAAAACTGTATTCCTCTGTTTGACTTTCTAAGAAAGCTTTTTAATTGTGGTAAAATAAATGTAATGTAAAGTCTGCCATCATACCCATTTTTACATGTACCGTGTGGGGACACAAGTGCATTCACAATTGTGCAGCCGTCCCACTGCACAATTCGGGAAAGTTCGGGACTTTCACCATCATCCCAAACGGAAACTCTGTCCCCATGAGCACCGCCTCCCGTCCCGCAGTCCCCCGGCCCACCTCCCATCTGCCGTCTCTGAGCCTGACTGCTCGGGGGGCTCATCCATTGGGGTCAGATGATCTCTGTCCTCCTGTGGCTTCCCTCGGCACCATGTCCCCCTCGGCACCATGTCCTCCAGGCTCATTTATGTCGGAGCAGGTGTCAGAGCTTCTTTCATTTCCTGAATGAAGAACATTCCACTATGGATGGACCACATTTTGCTTATCCACCCGTCAGTGGACCCCTGGGTTGTTTTTGTCTTTTTGCTGTTGTGAATAATGCTGCGAAGGACCTCTGAACACCTTGTTACTTTTGGGGGGGTATATTCTTAGGAGTGGAGTTTCTGGGGGCAAATGGTAAGTGTCAGAATGTTTCCACACTGGTGCACGACTTTATATTCCCAGTGGTGATGTCTGAGAACTCCCGTTTCTCCACATCCTCACCAACACTGGTTCTTTTTCTTTCTTTCTTTCTTTTTAAAAATTATAGCCATCCTAAGTGCATATGATGCAGTATTTCATTGTGGTCGTGATTTGCTTTTCCCTGATGACTAATAATGTGGGGCATCTTCTCATGTGCTGTTGGCCATCTCTGCAACTTTGTTGGAGAAATGCCCAATCAAGTTCTTTTCCCATTTAAAAGAAAAGTTTATTTATTTTGAGAGAGTTAGAGAGAGCGTGAGTGGGGGAGGGGCAGAGAGAGGGAGACAGAGTCCCAAGTAGGCTCATCATGCCGTTGGAGCAGAGCCTGACACAGGGCTGGAACTCACGGACTGTGAAACCAGGACCTGAGTCTAAACCAAGTTGGATGCTTAACACATTGAGCCCCCCAGGCGCCCCTCTTCACCCATTTTTAAATTAGGTTGCTTGTTTTTTTGTTTCTGAGTTGTATGAGTTCTTTATGTTTTCTTGTTATTAAACTCTTATCAGATCCACGATTTGCAAATATTTTCTCCCATTCTGTAGATTGTCCTGTCACTGTCTTGATGGTGTCCTTTGAGCCCCTAGAGTTTTTAATTTAGGTGATGTCCAATTTTTTTTCTTTCATACTTTTGGTGTCATAGTTAAGAACCAGTTGTCAAATTCAAGGTCACGAAGTGATTTTCCTATGTTTTCTTGTAAGACATGTTAGTTTTAGGTCTTATGTTTAGGTTGTTTATCCATTTTTAGTTAACTTTGGTATATGTGGTGAGGTAGGGGTCCAACTACATTATTTTGCATGTAGAAATCTAGCCTTTCTGGCACCATTTGTTGAAAAAATGATTTCTTCCTCCAATGAACAGTCTTGAAACCCTTGTCAAAAATCAGTTGGCCATAAATATATGGGTTTATCTCTGGACTCGGCTTTACTCCATCAGTCTATACGTCTGTCCTGATTGTCAGTGCCGCCCTGGCTCAACCACTGTCCTTTTGTAGTAAGTTCCACGTTTATTCTATTCTAGACTTTTATCAATTCCACATGATTTTAAGGACCACCTTTTTCATTTCTAGAGAAAAAGGCTTTTTGAATTTTGATAAGGATTACATTGACCTTGCAGGTCTCTTTGGGTAGTACTGTCACCTTAACATGAAGTGTTCCCATCCATGAACATGGGATGCCCTTCCTCTTATGCTCCCTCCTTCAATTCTCTCAGCAGTGTTTTATAGTGATCACTGTGCAAGTCTGTCACCCCCTCGGTTAAATTTATGGCTAAGTATTTTATTCCTTTGGTATGATTTTCACTGCCTTAAAAAGTGTTGAAAAGCAGATCACACACACACACACACACACACACACACACAATACATGCCACTTGGTTTTAGAAAAACACTCATGCTCATTTAATATGTCTATTGCCAATAATGTGGTCATGTTTATTACTCACTTAAGCATCATTTACATATTTTTCTACTCATCTGTTTACTTATGGCACAGTGGTGTTTGGAAACACAGGCTGTATTTCAGACCCTGGAACTTTCTGAGCGCTGCTCCTGAACTCTGCTGCACACAGTGCAGTTGATGGCATGTCTGATGCCAGTCTGATCTTTATTTTTCCATAAGTGACTTTTTTTTGGTTTGTTTTGTTCTCTGGAGACGCTTCTGGGAACCACTTATTATCCCTCCCATTCTGCAGTTTCAACAGGACCTGTCTGGGGTTTCCACATTCCTTTTCTCGGTGTTGCTTAGTCCCCCATCCTGGGGCTGTGTCTTCCTAAATGTTATTTCATTAGGGATGCATTTCCTCATCCTCCCTGGGTCCAGACAGTCCCTCCTCCCGGAATCCCACACACCAGAGGCCGCACCCCCCACATGGGTCCCCCATGCTCGATTCTTTTCTCTCATACTTTCTACCTCTTTGATGTTTTGTTCCAAGTCAGAGATTTCTCAACCTCACCCACAAGACCCTTGGTTTAATTTTAAATATCAACAATATACCTTTTTTGGGTACGTTTTCTAACTGTTCCTTTTCAAAGCCTCCTGTCTTTGTTTCATGGCTGTAAACACCTTCTTGAATGTCTTTGAGTATGTTTAAGATTTGTCAAAAGGTGGTTTCTGCTTCATAAGCTGTCTGCTTCCTCCGGGGTGTGTTTTCATGTTTGTTGTCCTGGGCTTGCTTTCTCATCCGCCTCTTTGCTCATATGCTGGGGTGAGTGTCATGGCGGCCTCTGTGCTGAGACAGGGACCTCACACGCCTGGGGAAAGTGACCGGCACTCCGGGATGGGGGATGGGCAACTGCCAGGGGCTGGGCTTCGCCTGCAAATAAGAAAGTTGGGAGCCCAGAAGCCACAATGAGAGTTATGTACTTGGGGTGCCAACAGCCCCCCAAGAGCCTTGGCCCTTCCTGGGTGAGGTGTTAAATTGTCCTAAAGATGCACACCGGCGGCGTTCTGGGGAGATGCAGGGCCTCTGGGCACTCGGTCTCGGGTGGCCCTGGGTGGCCTCCGCCCCTGCGGACACACCCCTCCTCCACCAGCCCGCCCATGGGGACCAGGTCCTGTCCCTGGGGCTCCCTGCCCGCTCTGCCCTGCCTGAGGTCGGCACACCCTCCTCTGCTTCCCTTTGCCTTTGCTGCGTCCCTCACCCGTGGAAAGCAGGCTTCTCCCCACCGTGGGTCTCGGGAGGGTTGAGATGGGGGGGCCCCAGCCCACCATCTTGAACGGCAGCTACAGCTCTCATGGAGTCCCGGCTGACCCACAGCCCCCCTATTCCATTTGAATGCTGGGCCCCCAAATTCTCTCTGACTGCACCCCTGCTGCTAGGCTGCCACAGCCCGGAAGCTCTCGGTTAAATTTCCCATTCAAAGCAGGAATCCCATTTGCGGCTTCCTTCTCTCTTTAAAGGGAAATTCTATTTTAAACTGCTTAGCTCAACTATTATTTCAACTATTTTTATTTTCATTTTATTGTGAAAAAATCTCAACATACAGAAAAGTTGCAGGGACTACACAGTGTGTGTCCACATACCCGGTCCTGTGGTCGCAACTCCGCGGGGCCTGGTTCACCTCCCCAGATGCCACCCGTGGCGCCACCGCTCTGTCCACACAGCTACAAACAACAGATTCCTGGTTCAAACCCTCGGGGGGCATTCCGTCCGCGGGAATTCAGTTTCTGTGCTCTTGCGTGTGACATGACATGAGGCTTAACTGTGTCGTTTGATGAATTTTGACAAACGCATGCATCCGAGTAAACCCTGTGGGGACCCACCGCTCATCAGGCCCGCGGCCATGGCCTGTGCCCAGCCCTCCCGGCCCTAAGCGTCCTCCCCAAACGTCCTCCTCCCCTGCTCTGTGTCAGCGCAGCACGCCCCGCCCCCCGGAAGTGGGCCGATGTCCCGCCCCCGCACGCGGGCACGAGCTCTTCCGCCAACTCCGCCTACCGGCAGCGGCAGGTGTGGCCGAGGCTCCAGCTGCTGCGTCCACAGCGTGGGGCTCCGGCTGCTGACCGCGGGGCCGCCGCGCTGTTTGCCATCCCGGTTGGTGGGCATGTGCGCTGATTACAGTTCTGTCTGTTCTTGAGAGAGTGGAGGAGACCCTGCTTCCCTTCAAACCTCTGGCGCCCAGAGGCTGGGACAGAGCCCAGGTGCCCGTGACGTTGCAGGGCGGCTCTGGCTTCGGGCAACTCTGTTCTTTAGCTGAAATCTGTGTCCCTGCCACCCTGGCACTTTGGTGCAAACTTTTTTTCTTTTCTTTTTTTCCTGTTTTTTATTTTTGAGAGACAGAGAGAGACAGCACGAGCAGGGGAGGGTCAGAGAGAGAGGGAGACACAGAATCTGAAGACATGCTCCAGGCTCTGAGCTAGCTGTCAGCACAGAGCCCGATGCGGGGCTCGAACCCACAAACTGTGAGATCATGATTTGAGCCGAAGTCGGAACTTAACCGACTGAGCCCCCCAGGCACCCCAACCCAGGCGGCCTTTCCTCCCTGACTGTGGGGTCCTGGCAACAAGCCACACGGGGACCTTCCTCCCGGGGGCCTGGCTCTCCTCCTCTTCCTCCTGTGTGCGTCTCTTCCTGGAGGCTCTGCTGGAAGTGACTCTGGTCAGGAAGCTCCGTCTCAGCCCCGAGGCTCACCGTGACTCAGTGGCCCTGCGGTTTCTGGACTCAGAGCCCAGGTTGGATGGCAAAGGACCGTCCACAGGGACAGGGGACTCCACCTTGGGATGTTCAAGGTCCCCCCAATTTGCATCCCCTGCTCCCTGTCTGCACAAGCACCGTCCTACTCACCAGACTGGCCGCGGGGGGTGGGGGGGAGTGTCCCCCGTTCTGACTTGGAAACCCAGCGATCCAGAGGGTCTTCCCAACGGGCCTGCGGGGATCCGCCCCTGCCACCGTCGGGGGTGGGTGGGCCACGTGCACGGATGTACAGTGAGTTCGGAAGGGCCTCGGCCGGGTGCACGTTCTCCCGGCAGTGCCGCAGCGGGTCTGAGCCGGGTGGTTTCACTCTGGAGTCTGCGGTCCTCACCATCGTGCCCAGTTGTGCTGGGGCGTTGGGGGTTTAATGGGGACATAGTCTAGAGTCCCAAAACTCAGGTGGCACAGGACACGTCAGTCATGTCCCGCCCCTGGAGAGCATGGCCCAGCGGTGTGACCGCCCCAAGGGGCGGGTGAGGGGCGAGCCACCGTGCCAGGCCCCTTCAGAGCAGGGCTCACCCTCCACGAGATCCGTCCATTGGGCGGGCGGGAGCTGGATGGGTGTCGCCGCGCTCCCCGCCCTCTGTCCCTGCACGTTGGCCGTGGCCCATTATCCGAAGGGGCTCTGGGTGGGCAGCGGTCTCCCCCAGCAGTGCTCCCCGCCCGGTCTGCGTCCACAGGCCCTTGTGACTCTGAGTGTGGACAGAGTGACTCCCCATGAGGCCTGGCAACGAGGCAGATGCCACACTAGTCACCCCAGGACTGCGGTCTCGGGGCTCAGGCCGTAGGCAGAGCTGAGAACACGACCCGCCCGGAGCCCGCCACAAATCCACACGTCAGCCCTCGCGGTTCCGATGGCTCTGACCACAGGCCAAACCGCGCTCAGGACGGAGGATTTGGGCGGCTGTGTGTGACCACGTGTCCAGATGTGGCCAAGTGACGGCGCACTCCAGTCGGTCACGTGTCTTACAAGTCACGAGAGGAACCCAGAGGGGCCGTTCTGCGCCTGCCCGCCCCTCCGGCCGCGCCCCTCTTCCCGCCCGCCCCGTCAGCTCCTCGTGGCGTGCGCGGCTGCTGCGGGGGCTCCCTTAGCTTCCGTTCCTCTGAAACGGTTCCTTTTGCCCTGTTTCAAAGGACTTAGTTTCTGCCCATGGGACCCTCCGTCGGCACGCTGGTCCCCAGCACCGCACACCGCAGCCGTCTGTCCTCTGCCCCACTTCTGACGAGAAGTCAGCGGTTCCTCTTTCCTTCTTTTTAATTTTTATTTTTAAAAAAATTTTATTTTTTCAACATTTTTCATTTTTGAGAGAGAACGCAAGCAGAGGAGAGGCAGAGAGAGAGGGAGACACAGAATCGGAAGCAGCTCCAGGCTCCCAGCTGTTAGCACAGAGCCCGACGCGGGGCTTGAACTCACAAACCTTGAGATCACGACCTGAGCTGAAGTCGGATGCTTAATCGACTGAGCCAGGAGTTCCCCGTGGCCTGCACCCTCCGTCCACGCTCGTGCTGTGGGCCAGCGGTCGCCGAGTCCTTCCCGTGCGTCGGCCGCTGCGTGACCTCCAGCCGGAAGCGGCTGGGACACTCGGACGGAGACAGAGCCTCCCCACCTCCGAGCGTCCGCCCCGGAACCTTCCCGTGGGCCGAGGCTGTTCGGGGCGTCCCTGCGCGCAGAGGGAGACCGGGAGGCCCACGGTTTCAGACTCCCGCAGACGCAGCTCTCGGGCGGCCGGGAGGACTGAGGCGCCGGTCGGACGCCGGGGCAGGTTCCTCGGGCAGGGGGGGCGGTCATGCAGGTGGGTGGGGGCCAAACCAATAAAAGGCGCACCGGAAAACGAGGTTCTGGGAGCCGACCCGGAAGAAGCACAAACAAGGAAGACGACAGCTGTGCCCCAGGGTCGCCCGGACGCCCGCGGCCCCGTATAAAGGCCGCCCCCGGAAGGAACCTCCAGACATCACCGCCGCCTCCCTCCCGACTCCAGCCCAGCCCCACGCCGACATGTGCCACACCAGCTGCCCCTCGGGCTGCCAGGCGTCCTGCTGCGTGCCCGTGAGCTGCAGGCCTGCCGTGTGCGTGCCCGTGAGCTGCAGACCCGCTGTGTGCGTGCCCGTGAGCTGCAAGCCTGTGTGTGTCTCCTCCTGCCAGTCCTCCGGGTGCTGCCAGCCCTCCTGCCAGTCGTCCGGGAGCTGCCCCACCCTGGTCTGCAGGCCCGTCTGCGCCAGCTCCCCGTGCTGCCTTCTGACCACGTGTCTCCGACCAGCTGCTCTGGGGCAGAGGGGGCCGTGCCTGTGCCCATCCTGGACCACGTCTTCACCGGGCAGGTGAAGAACATTCCTAATGAGCCATCTGAACCCCTGGGCGATGACGTACCAAGACGATCCGGATCCCTCCGTGACCCTGCGTGTCTCCTCCGGGAGGCCCTTCTCTGCCTCCAGCAGGGGCCCAAGCCCGTGTGAGCCAAATAAACCTCGCCTTCCGGAGGCAGCTCTCTATTCCTGTCTCTCTGTTTCTATGTTTCCTGCCCACCCAGTCTGTGCCACGCAGCGGGGAGGGCGCGGGGAGGGTCGGGGAGGCGCATCGGGTCTGAGGGCCCCCCGCAGAGGGAGTGGATGCCGGCCTCAGGCCCCGAGCTCCGTGGCCAGTGCATGTGGCCATGGCCAGTGACTCACCCCGTTCTAGGGCCTGGCTGCTGGTCCGGCCTCGGGGCGTGGGGACCCGCCTCCCCTGTTGCCTCAGGACGTGGCGTCTTGTGTCCTGTGTCCCAAGTCAGGGGAACTGGAGTCCCGTGGGCATCCTGTAGCTCTCTGACACCTCAGGTCTGCAGGGCTGGATCGGTTCTGGCCCGCAGCTCATGGTTCACTCCTGTCGCTGGTCCGTGTGTGGCCCAGTTTGAATTGATTGATGTTCAGTTACTGATGATTATAATAGACCCCACGAACCCACCGCAGAGCGTGGAGACTGGAACCCCGGGCTTCTCGGCCACACCACCGTTAGAATCGTGTGCTCTTTTCTACCTTTTAAAAGAGGGAGCGCAGTCACCTCTGTGCGTGCCCCTGGGATGCGCGTTTTCTCAGGCAGGGCCCTGAGGGACCTGGGAGGGTATCGCCCTGCATTCCTGGTCTGGGATCCACTTTTTTCTCTCTGTGCGCTGTTGCTAGGATTTCTCGCGGGTCCTGTTCTGTGCTGGGGCTGTTTGGGCCTCCGCATGCTCCTGCGGATGGGCAGGCGTGGGTGCAGAGGGAACAGGGGGCAGGAGGGCCTGGCCGTGGACTGTCCTTGCCCTCCTGTGGCACCTATGGCCTCTCCATTTGGGGCAGGTGACCGCCTGTCCCCCAGCACGGGAGCCTGCCCACCCCCGGGGACGCGCACATGCAAGCCCCGGGCAGCGGCCGAGAGGCGGGGCCCCGGCTTCCCATCCACCTTCTCTCCGAAGCCATCAGGCTCCTCGCCTGGTGTTTGGGGCTTGTTTCCTGGTGAATTTTGTGAGTCGGAGAGGCGGCTGCGTTTGAGACACATCAGGAGCATCTGCCGGCGCCCCCCCTCCCCCGGTTTAGACAGAGAAGACTGCCCTCCCGCCCTCCCACCCCGGGGCTGGGCTCCGGAGCCTCAGTCCTTCCTCCCCACCCAGCTCTCCAGTGACTCCATGTCACAGTGCCCGGATGCTGCCCAGCCCCACGCCCAGGCCCCACTGTCCCTGAGATTCCTGAGGAGGCCAGTGCGGCTGGGAGGCAGGTCAGCTCCCTGGACCTGGCTTTTTAAAAAATTCTAGTTAACATGCAGTATGATATTGGTTCCAGGAGAAGAATTCTGTGATTCATCCCTACATACAACACTGTGCTCTTCCAGGCAGGTGCCCTCCTCAGTGCCCATCCCCCACTTCCCTCCAGCAACCTCAGTTTGGTGTCTGTCATTTAGTCTCTTGTGGGGGCGCCTGGGTGGCCCAGTCATTTAAGCGTCCGACTTCGGCTCAGGTCATGATCTCACGGTTCGTGAGTTCGAGCCCTGTGTCAGGCTCTGTGCTGACAGCTCGGAGCCTGGAGCTCCTTCAGACTCTGTGTCTCCCTCTTTCTCTGCCCCTCCCCTGCTTGTGCTCTGTCTCTCTGTCTCTCAAACATGAATACATGTTAAAAAAATTTTTTTTAAGAGTCTCTTGTGGTTTGTTTCCCTCTTTTCTCTTCAACCTCGTCTCCTAAGTTCATCTGTTTTGTTTCTTAAATTCCACATATGAGTGAAATCATATAGTATTTGTCTTTCTCTGACTGACTTATTTCACTTTGCACGATTCTCTCTACCTCCATCCACGTGGTTGCAAATGGCAAGGTTTCATTCTTTTTCCTTGCTGAGTAGTCCTCCATTGTGTGCACACACATCTTTATCCATTCATCCATCCGTGGACATTGGGTCTCCTTCCATAGTTTGGCTGTTGTCAATAGTGCTTCTGTAACATAGGATGCGTCTGCCCCTTTGGGTCTGCATTTTCGTGTCCTTTGGGGAAACACTCAGTAGTGTGATTGTTGGGTCGTAGGGTAGTTCTATTTATAATTTTTTAAGGAACCTCCACACTGTTTTCCAGAGGCTGCACCAGTGTGCATTCCCGCCAGCGGTGCACGAGGGTTCCCCTTTCTCCACGTTCTGACCAACTCCTGCTGTTGTCTGAGTTGCTCCTGTTGGCCACTCTGACCGGTGTGGGGTGGTATCTCAGTGTGGTTTTGATTTGTGTGTCCCTGATGCTGAGTGATGAGCGTTTTTTCATGTGTCTGTTTGCCATCTGGATGTCCTCTTTGGAGACGTGTCTGCTCATATCTTCTGTCCATTTCTTCACTGGATTATTTGTTGTTTGAGTGTTGAGTTTGATACATTCTTTATAGATTTTGGATTCTAACCCTTTTTCTGATATGCTGTTGCAAATATCTTCTCCCATTTTGTTGGCTGCCTTTGAGTTTTGCTGATTGTTTCCTTCGCCGTGCAGAAGCTTGATGAGGTCCCAGTAGTTCATTTTTGCTTTTGTTTCCCTGGCCTTTGGAGACGTGTTGAGTAAGAAGTTGCTGCAGCCGAGGTCAAAGAGGTTTTTGCCTGCTTTCTCCCCGAGGATTTTGATGGTTTCCTGTCTTACGTTTAGGCCTTTCACCCATTTTGAGTTTATTTTTGTGTGTGCTGTAAGAAAGTGGCCCAGGTTCATTGTTCTGCATGTCACTGTTCAGTTTTCCCAACACCATTTGCTGAAGAGAGTGTCTTTTTTCCATTGGATATTCTTTCCTGCTTTGATTAATTGGCATACGTTTGTGGGTCCATTTCTGGGTTCTCTGTTCTGTTCCATTGATCTGAGTGTGTGTTTTTGTGCCAGGACCACACTGTCTGATGATCACAGCTTTGTAATACATCCTCAAGTCTGAAATTGTGGTGCCTCCGGCTCGGTTTTCTATTTCAAGGTTGTTTTGGCTATTTGGGGCCTTTTCTGGTTCCATACAAATTTTAGGATTGTTTGTTCTAGCTCTGTGAAGAATGCTGGTGTTATCTTGTTAGGGATTGCATTGAATGTGTAGATTGCTTGGGTAGTATTGACATTTTAACAATATTTGTTCTTTCTATCCAGGAGCATGGAATATTTTTCCTTTTTCTGTGTGTCTTCTTAAATTTCTTTCATAAGCTTTCTATAGTTTTCAGTGTATATTCACCTCTTTTGTTAGGTTTACTTTTTTTGTATTTTATGATTTTTGGTGCAATTGTAAATGGGATTGATTCCTTGATTTCTCTTTCTGTTGCTTCATTGTTGGTGTATAGGTATGTAACCGATATCTGTGGATTGATTTGATATCCTGCCACTTTGCTGAATTCATGGATCAGTTCTAGGAGTTTTTTGGTGGAATCTTTGGGTTTCCATCTGTTCTTTTATATACTGTGGTATCGTGAGCTTGGAGGACATGGCAGCTCTGGACGCTATGCCCACACCTTGCCCTCTACATCCTTCCCTCCAGCTGTTTCTGAGTTCCGTGAGCTGCTGGGGCGAGGGCTGGGGGCGCCGTCCTCTCACTCTGCCCTCCGTCCCCAGCAGCCCCTGTGTGCCCGGCCCATGACAGGACCCGACACGTGCCTGCCTCCCCCGGTGACGGCGGTGCCCCTGCAGCTGTGCGGGCCAGGCTGGGTGGGGGCAGGGCTCTGTTGTCCTGGCCCTGGGTCAGTCTTGAGCCTGCCTGCAGGCCTGGGTCCTGGAGGGTGAGGCTTTCCCACTTCCTGCTCCTCCGCGAGATGGTCAGATTCCACCTTGTCACAGGGGAGGGTTTGTGGGAGCTTTCCCGCCCTCCCTGTTGTGGTGATCCTCAAAGGCAGCCCGTCAGACCCGGGTCCCAGGCCCCCTTTCAGTGGGTAGTTGATTCCCTGATAAACAGTGTGAGTCTCGGGTGGTGGGGGTGTGGATGGCACCGCCCCCCTGAGCCCTCGAAGGACCCTCCCCTCCAGCTGAGCTGGTGCAAAGGGGCGACTGTGCTTATGGCTTGTGTATGCCTTCGAGGAAAGCACTTCAGAATGTGTGAAGATGAAACGGGACACGCTGTATCGGGAAGGTGAGGTTTATTTGGCTCACACAGGCTTGGGTCCCTGCTGGAGGCAGAGAAGGGCCTCCCAGAGGGGACACGCAGGGTCACGGAGGGATCTGGATCATCTTGCTACTCATCAGGAACTCATCGGGAATGTTCTTCACCTGCCACATGCAGAGCTGG
>NC_043704.1:1607510-1608799 GCF_006229205.1 Suricata suricatta
GTGTGGGCGCTGGGCCGCAGGTGCACAGCGTCAGACCGGCAGCTGGAGGTCGAAGAAGAAAGACAGTGTCAACTTGAAGACATATCAGTAGGAATCATCCAATCCGCAGAAGAGAGAGCAGAATTAAGAAAAATGAAGAGGGTCCACAGGACAGTTTCGGGAAGTCTGACAACAAGGAATTTCAACACAAGAAGGAGAAGAGAATATTGAAGCATAAGGGTGTTTTGAATACATAATGGACAAACCATCCAAATTTGATTTAAAAAAAAAATTCTAACAGATCCAAGCACCTCAGAAGACCCCCCAATGCCCCAGCACAACTGGGCACGATGGTGAGGACCGCAGACTCCAGAGTGAAACCACCGGGCTCAGACCCGCTGCGGCACTGCGGGGAGAACGTGCACCCGGCCGAGGCCCTTCCGAACTCACTGCACATCCGTGCACGTGGCCCACTCACCCCCGACGGTGGCAGGGGCGGATCCCCGCAGGACACTTAGCACAGCGCCCGGCACGGCCCCTCGTTACTGCTGTTGCAAGGACGTGGGCACCGCTCTCCCCGAGGAGGAGCCCGGCCGCCTGGCTCCGGCCCGTTGGGAAGACCCTCTGGATCGCTGGGTTTCCAAGTCAGAACGGGGGACACTCCCCCCCACCCCCCGCGGCCAGTCTGGCGACTAGGATGGTGCTTGTGCAGACAGGGGGCAGGGGATGTACACTTGGGGGGACCTTGAACATCCTGAGGTGGAGTCCCCTGTCCCTGTGGACGGCCCTTTGCCATCCAACCTGGCTCTGAGTCCAGAAATCCCAGGGCCACGGTGAGCTTCGGGGCTGAGACAGAGCTTCCAGAACCGAGTCACTTCCAGGACATAAAATAAAAAGGCCACCTGGGGACAGAGGCTCCAGACCAGCCCCGTCCTCCCCCGACTCCACTCTGGCCCCAAGTCGCCGTGTGCCACACCAGCTGCTCCACGGCTGCCAGCCGGCCTGCTGTGTGCCCAGCCCCTGCCAGCCAGCCTGCTGTGTACCCAGCCCCTGCCAGGCAGCCTGCTGTGTGCCCAGCCCCTGCCAGGCGGCCTGCTGTGTGCCCAGCCCCTGTCAGGCAGCCTGCTGTGTGCCCAGCCCCTGTCAGGCGGCCTGCTGTGTGCCCAGCCCCTGCCAGGCGGCCTGCTGTGTGCCCAGCCCAGCCCCTGCCAGGTGGCCTGCTGCATGCCCGTGGGCTGCAAGCCCAAGGTGTGCATGGCCCCCTCCTGCCAGTCCTCCGGGTGCTGCCGGCCCTCCTGCCCCACCCTGGT
>NC_043704.1:1608899-1610568 GCF_006229205.1 Suricata suricatta
TGTCAGGCAGCCTGCTGTGTGCCCAGCCCCTGTCAGGCGGCCTGCTGTGTGCCCAGCCCCTGCCAGGCGGCCTGCTGTGTGCCCAGCCCAGCCCCTGCCAGGTGGCCTGCTGCATGCCCGTGGGCTGCAAGCCCAAGGTGTGCATGGCCCCCTCCTGCCAGTCCTCCGGGTGCTGCCGGCCCTCCTGCCCCACCCTGGTCCTCAGGCCTGCTGCCTGCGGCACCCCTAGCTGCTGCTAGCACACGGCCTCCTGGGACCCCCTCCGAGGGGTCGGAAGCAGCTGCTCTGTGAGCTCCTACCAGGCAGACGTCGTCCACTGCAGACCTTCCGGACCTGCCCAGACCACCTCACAGCCAAGCCCTTGATCCCCTCTAGCCAAGCAGAGAGAGTCACCCCCAGGGTCCCCTGACCCGAGCCTGGGTCGCCCACACAGCACCCGGCCTGGCTGGTGCGCATGCCCCGGCTCTGCAGCCGCCAGCACTGAGGTCTAACAAATCCCAGAGTGCGTGTGAAGCCCACCCGAGCGTGAGCGGTGTCGTCCTTCTGGGCCTTCCCTAAACCGCTTCCTCCAGGGGTTCTGGAAAGTTCCTTCTGCAGAGAAGCTGTGGGTCACCAGGTGGCCGTGCCCGGGGGACTGGCCATCAAAGGTGGCCCGTTGGGCACGTGGGCACTGCGGCTCAGCCTGATGGCCCCTGGGCTTCCTTGTGTCCCTTGAACACAGGTCAGTTCTGACTCCGGTCTGCGAGGGACCAAGGGTGACCTCTAACTTTGTGATCTGACCCCTTTTAGGTTAAAAGTCCCCGCTCAGCAATTGATATGCAAACCCACCCTCGTCCAATGTTAAAATCGTCTGCTCCGGAGCAGAGTTCAGCTCCTCCTGCAAATGTCCGGGGACACAGGGCTGTGTGGGTAACTTCCGTGGGCCCCGGGGGATGTCCATGCCCTCATGCCCGGAACCGGTGACCACGGCCCTACAGGCTTCCGAGACGGGGCGAACGGAGGGTCTCGCAAGGGGAGACAACCTGGATGAGCCGGCTGGGTGTGTGTCACCCCGGGGGGCTGGGAGAAGGGTGTGTGTCACTCCGGGGGGCCTGGGAGATGGCGCGTGTCTCCCCAGGGCCCTGGGAGAAGGGCGCGGGTCACCCGGCGACCTGGGAGAAGAGTGTGTGTCACCTCGGGGGCCTGGGAGAAGGGCGCGTGTCACCCCGGGGACCTGGGAGATGGGGCGTGTCACCTCGGGGGACCTGGGAGAAGGGTGTGTGTCACCCCGGGGACCTGGGAGAAGGGTGTGTGTCACCTCGGGGGCCTGGGAGAAGGGCGCGTGTCCCCCGGGGACCTGGGAGATGGGGCGTGTCACCCCGGGGGACCTGGGAGAAGGGTGCGTGTCACCCCAGGGACCTGGGAGAAGGGCGTGTCACCCTGGGGGCCTGGGAGAAGGGTCATGTCACCCGGGGACCTGGGAGAAGGGCAGGTGTCACCCCGGGGGACCTGGGAGAAGGGCAGAGGGGGAGCCGCCACGGAAGAAGAGGCCACGGGAGGCGGGACCCAGCGCTGCGAGCTTGGAGCGCGGAGCAGGGAGCTCAGAGCAGGAGGCGGCGCTAGCGCCTGGGAGGGAAGGGAACCGTTTCCTCGCGGACCCAGCCTGCCACGCGTTGGTGCCACCCCGTGA
>NC_043704.1:1610668-1613078 GCF_006229205.1 Suricata suricatta
GCTGTCCCAGGACGCGCGGGCCTCGCCCCTGGGCTGTGAGCGGGGGCGCCCTGGGCACAGGCGGGAGACGCACTCCGAGGGCACGGTCACCCGCACAGGGAAGCCAAGGCACACCCGGGTGCCAGGAGGAAGCTGTTTGGGAACCAAGCGGCAGTGTAAGGAACACCACCGAGGGGGTCCTTCCTGCCGCAGATGCATCTGGAATCTTCCCTCGCCGTGAGGTCATGGGGTGATAGAGGATGTGCCATCGGGAGGGGCTCCCAGAGCACCTGCTCCTCGCGGTTCTTCCTAGTCCTCCGCCCACGGGGCCCCCCGCCCCCCACCTGGCTCACCGTCACAGGCATCCCTCCTGTGTCAGGCCCTGGCCCTGCCCCTCCCTCCCTCCAGGACCCCGGGGCCCCGGCGCCCCCCACCACCCACCAGGCAGGCCCTCCTGGTCTCCTCAGTGACGCCTGAAGAGGTGACCGTCCTGGTCTCAGGCCGAAGGGCACCGGGTGTCTGGGGTCGGAGCCGCCCATCTGGAGGGGCCCAGAACTCCTAGGTTGTCGCTGTGCCGTGGGCGGTGCCAAAGAGGCTTCCAAGTGTAAAGTGACCATCACCTCGACTCCCTCTCTCCTCGGCAGTGGTGGCCGGCTGTGTAGACACCCCATCTGGGAGTAGTCCAGCTGACCATGTAGACGCCCCTTCTGTGAGCAGCCTGGCTGACTGTGTAGACACCCCTTCTGTAAGTAGTCTGGCTGGCCGTGTAGACACTCCAGCAGGGAGCAGTCTCGCTGACCGTACAGACGCCCCGTCTGGGAGCAGTCCATTGACCGTGTAGACGCCCCAGCCAGGAGCAGCTTGGCCTCAGGGTGGCCGCTGCGCCTTCTTCAGCTGAGAGCAGCTTTCCTGGGGGGCCAGCAGAGGGTCCTGTATGCTCTCCTGCCTCGGGGTGGGGTAGGGGCGAGTCCTGCAGGGGCCCTGCCCCTCCCTCCCATGCGCTATCCTGTCACCTTTGTGGGTTGTGGGTTGTGGTTTCCATGTGAGTCAACGCCCCTGCACTCTTGGTTCTGGCCGCAGTGGGCCCTTCCTCCCAGCTCCACCTCTGCACTCTGCCCTTTATCTATGCAGACAGTGGAATTTTTCTTACCGTTTGAATGAATAAGTAATGGACACAGGTTTTGAATAAATTTGGGCAGACAGGGACTTAGGACTCACAGCAGGTTACCAGCCAGCCCCCTTAGGGAGTTTGCTCTGTCTCTGCTTCCCTGGGGGAGGGTAACCTTGGGGTAGGAGAGCCAGCCTCTGCGAGGAGGTACCTTTCCCTCCTGCTCCCGTCTCCCCTCTGCCTCTTCCGTCTGCCCCTGGCACAAGGGACAGCTAGGGAGCCTGATGCTGACCTGGTGGGTCTGATCGGTGCCTGCTTGACTCTAGTGCTGGTGGTCCACTGAGACCACAGGCTCTTCCTCTTCCACTGTCCTGAGCATTTGTTACCAAGGCAGCTTATGCTCCCCGTCTCCTCAGTCAGGCCTTGAAATCTTGAGTACAACGAGTGACGTCTGACTGACCCCGGGCCCCGCTTGGGCCCGACAGGAGTTTGCTGGTGCTTCGGAGCGCTGGCCCTCGGGCCCGGATCAGCATGCAGGCGTTCCTGTGTGGGACCGCCTCTCTCCAAGGGAGTCAGCGCGGTGTTACTGGACTCTCAGGTTCCCGCTAGTTAGGGTCCTGCTGCCGGCAGCTCACCTTTAACCTGCACGGCAGGGGGCCAGGTGGGGATGGGGGGGCCGGGCAGGGGCAGGGGCCAGAGGGTGCAAGCCTCCTGTACCCATCCTCACCTGCCGGGCTCTTCCCTGTGAGACGGGGGGCCGTGGGGCGGGGAAGGGAAGCGGCGTATGCTGATGGCGTCTGCAAGCACATCTCTCATCTTTCGGGGCTTTGAACATGGAACCATGTCTTTACTGTTTGCTGCCCCCAGACAGAGCAAGCTGGGCCCCACTCAGCGGTCTCTGGGCTCAGAGGAGAGGAAACCACAAGCCATCTCTAGTTCGTGACATTTTACTGGTTATCGCACTGGCCTTTGTCACCCGGACTACAAGGAGCCAGCCCTACAGAAGAGGGCTGCAGGGAGCGGGGCACCCCGTTGAGGGGCCTGGGGGCCGTCTCTTTGCAGAAAGGGAAACCTCGAATGGCTGAGGGGTGGGAGTGGGGTTCTAGGGGCCCCTAGAGGCGCTGCGGGGCCTGAGGGAGGACATCTGTGCTCCGGAGCAAAGACGGCGGCTCTAGGGGCAGAACTTCCAGCTGCTCAGCAGCAGGACTGGCCCGAGGCGGGGCCGCAGCAGGCGGGGCGCGAGCACACAGGGCGGCAGAGCAGGGACACGCAGGAGGCCGGGCGGCAGCAGCTGGACCGGCAACGGGAGGCAGGGGCGCAGCA
>NC_043704.1:1613178-1619077 GCF_006229205.1 Suricata suricatta
TCTTGGGGGCTTTGTTTACCTGGATGTGCTCAGTGACCAGAGAATCAACATCTAAACCCTTACGTTCAGCATTGCTCTCTGCGTTTTTAAGCGTCATGTGCAGTAAAAATTCAGCCCTCTTTTTGGGCCGCCGACCCTGTGTCCAGCCCCACTGTGTGGCCTGGGAGCACCTCCCAACTCCACCGTTGTAGTGTCGGAACGGCATGCACGGCTTCTGCAGAGTGACATCTTTAAGATACTTGGTGGCTTTCCGGATATGCACACCCTCAATGGCCTGGGCAGTTTCACGGGTGTTCTTAAGGTGAACACGAAGATTTGACCCTCTTGATTTGCATGATTTTGTCGGGTTTTCCGGGTCAAGTGAATCGCGAACCATTTTCAGAGATCACCTCAGGCTGCTTACAGAAAGAGGAAGTGCAGCTGCTTTAAATATTACAAAATTCCTTTGAAGTCTGATAAAGTGCAGCTCACCCCATACGATGTGGAGGACTGGCTCAGAGAAAGCCAAGTGCCCACCCCATGCCCGCGTCAGGAGCAGCGTTTCCGCGTCCCCAGACGGGCTCCGTTTCAGCTCCTCCTTGTCTCCACGACTCACCCAGAGGCCTCTCTGTTATATTTCAAGATACATTTTGGACTTTTTTCTATTTTCATTTGGCTATGGTAGAAGATCAAAGACGTTTTCATACATGGTGGTGGGTTTTACATTTTAGGACATCTTTCATGCGTGAAATGCAGCGGCTTTATGATAGTTTGGCTGGGTATAGAATTCAGACTTTTTTAAAACTGCTTGTTTCCTGAGAGCCTCAAAGACATGTTAACATTCTCTGGTGATGTCCAGTGTTCCCACGGCCATGTTTATTCACCTTTTATCTCCCCTCCTCCCCTGTTTTTTACACTCCAGGAGCAGTTGGTTTTCTTTTTATGGTAGTTCTGAACTTTGTATGGTTGGAACTTATTGAGGATTTCAGAGCAAAGGTTCACCTCAGGAAATGTTTTTGTACAATTGAAAAACATTATCTCATCTTTTCTGGTCTCTCTTTTTGTGCTCCAGTTAGCTTTCAGAACTTTTTGGAAACAGTCTTTCTTTCTTTTTTTTCTTTAAATTTTTAAAATGTTTATTTATTTTTGAAAGAGAGAGACAGAGACAGAGAACAAGCAGGGGAGGGGCAGAGAGAGAGACACCCACACAGAATCCAAAGCAGGCTCCAAGCTCTGAGCTGTCAGCACAGAGCCTGACACAGGGCTCGAATTCATGAACCATGAGATCATGACCTGAGCCAAAGTCGGACGCTTAACTGACCGAGCTCCCCAGGCGCCCCTGGAACCAGCCTTCCTATCTCTTAACTTTTGTCTCGTTTCCCTTATGTTTGTCATTTGCTCCCTTGACTCTGTTGGTTTTATCTTTTAGACCACATTTCAATCTCTAGCCACTTCTTGCTATAATTTGGCCTCATTTACAAGCTTACAATTTCTCAAACATCATCTTCCGATTATTTTTTGTTCACAGCAGCTTAGTTTCATCTTGTGCTCTCCATAGCTCTGATCATGGCACTGATGTATCTCTGTGCTTCCAGTGTATCTTAAATAGTCTGTTCCAGGGGCGCCTGGGTGGCTCAGTCAGTTAAGCGTCTGGCTTCAGGTCAGGTCATGATTTCAGAATTCGTGGGTTCGAGCCCCACGTCGGGCTCTGTGCTGACAGCTAGCTCAGAGCCTGGAGGCTGCTTCAGATTCTGTACCTCCCTCTCTCTCTGACCCTTCCCTGCTCACTCTGTCTCTCAAAAATAAGTATTAAAAAACATAAAAAATTAATTAAAAAAATAGTCTGTTCCACTGGACGTCAGGCAAGGCCTGCTCACTGCTGACCATTCATTTGATCTTCTGAATAAAAAAATTCTCGTGCATCAAGGTCCTGTCTCAATTTATATACAAATCTGTTTCCATCTGCTTCTCTTTTCTGCAAACGTAAATAATTCCTGAGCTTCCTTCTTGTTTTTATACTATTTTGATTTAGTTTTCCTTAAAGCGTTTGAAATATCCTTTCAGTGGGCCTCCTAGGGGTTGTGGGAGAACCCCAAAGTGTATTTGCCCCCCTTCCCCGAACTGAAGACTGCCGCGTTGCTGTGGGGAAAAGCGAATTCCCACCTGGGGCTACAGGAAGTTCCGGTGTTTACTGCGGAGACACACGCGGTCACAGCTGAGGACTTCCCGGGTCAACCACTGTGTGAGGTGCCCCTTGGGGACCCACACTCACCGATGCAAACACGCTGGAGAAGTGGACCACTCACTGGCGGGTGGGAAGTTCAAAGCCCATGATTCTGGATGCATCTCTCATGCCTCCCCCTGCGTTGAGCCCCCAGACCCGGCCCCAGAAGCCGTGGGTTTGTGAGTGGGAATGGGGGGGAGTGGGGGCTTGAGGCCAGCGGGATCTGGGGGGCTGAGGCCGGCCTTGGGGGCAAGCCCTGGCGCGGGCGTGATGACTTCCCGTGCTCTTCCCACAGCGCCTCAGGGTCCGGCTCGTCCTCGTCCTCTGCTCCTGGTTCGCAGCCCAGTCCCCGGGGGTGGCGTCCTCCCCTTGGCCCACACACTCCCTCGCCTCCCTTCTCTGGACGGTCACAGCATCTTTCTGCTGCCCCTGCCATGCCACACCTCCTCGGGGTTGCCGAAGCCCTGACCCAAGTCTGGACCCCTCACTGAGACGCGCCACTGTGGGTCTGGGGTCTCAGACGGGTGCAGGCAGGCCGGGGTCAGTGGAAGATGGGATGGTCACACGGTTTCTAAAACCAGGAAGAAAAGCTCTGGGCATCTGGGCAGGAGCCCCAGGGCGGGCATCCAGGGTCCTGCCGGTCAGCGAGCCGGGGTCCGGGAGGCTGGGGGGCAGCGGCCAGTCAGCGGCGAGGGATGCACGGTTCGCGGCTTCCTTTCCAAGCGCACGTGTTCAGGCCCTTCGCTGTCAGTCGGCAGCTGGGATGCAGGTACGGGCCGGCCAGGGCCCCCGACGGCCGGCCCTCCTGTGCGCTCCCGGAGGTGACGGCAGTGCTGTGCGGGGCCGGGCTGACGCTCACCGCTTTGTAGCAGAGTTAGACTGAACGTACCTGGTTTCTTTCTCTTCCCAGGTTGCCAAGAGTTTTGGGCTTTTAAGTAAAGAATGAGTCGAATTGTGTATGTGTGTCGTCTGTGGGAGGAATCCTGATGGCTCTTCCACTTCCGTTCTCCAGCATCGTTACTGTATCATTTCTAACTTGCTAAACTTGAAACTGTTACTGTATCATTTCTAACTTGCTAAACTCGAAACTGTTATTCTTGCCGGCACCTCCCTGCTGAATGAGCTGACGCTTCGGAACTTCTTCCTCTGTATTCTCAGGTGAGCGGGGGGCTCTGGTCAGCTCCCCTCTCTCCCTCCCTCCAGAGAGAAGTCTGGGCATCAGCGCTTTACCAGCCATGTTAAAGAAACCCAGACTTCTGGCTTTTTCTAAGCTCTGCAGTGTTTTGAATATAGTAGGAGAAGCCTGTGTGGAAGGTATACAACCTTTAGAACTCAGTCTCTGCCTTTGGAAAATCAGACCTTAAATATCGTTTCCATGTCTTCTTCGGAGATCGTTGTATTAGTTTTCATTTTGTTAGTCGATACAGGCAACTTACGCTTTCTAGAACTTGGTATATTTTATTTACAGTTTCTTTTTTTAATGTCTATTTATTTTTGAGAGAGCGAGATTGAGAGAGAGTGAGAGTCCCAAGCAGGCTTCGCCCTGTCTGCCCAGGGCCCGACACAGGGCTTGAACGTGTGAACCGAGAGATCATGACCTGAGCCGAAGTCGGATGTGTGACTGACGGAGCCCCCCAGGCGCCCCTTCATTTACGTTTTCTAATTTTAGGATCAATACGCTCACATAGTACTTTCTTATGCTTAGTAACAAACATCTCCACGTCTGTGAGCATAACGCCTCTGCCCGTTTTAATGTTGATCGTTAGTAGACTTGCCAGAACCTTTAACATTTTACTGATACTTTTATTTTTTTTAATATTTTTCATGTTTATTTATTTTAGAGAGAGAGAGAGGGAGCACAAGCAGGGGAGGGGCAGAGAGAGAGGGAGAGAGCGAATCCCAAGCAGGCTCCGTGCTGTCCGAGCAGAGCCTGGCACGCGGCTCCATCCCACGACCCCGGGATCACGACCTGAGCCTAAATCAAGAGTCGATGCTCAGCCGACCAAGCCACGAGGTGCCCTCCTGCTCTTTTTAAATGTTTTTTGAAGTATTTTCCCGAGAGCGTTGAGGTGAACCCTTAGCCGCACCCGGAAGCCACACACGGTGATGGGGGGGAGGGGTGGCTTTGTTAGCAATAGTCTTCTAAAAGCCGTCTTCTGCGGTGAGGGGGCAGGGTCAGAGGTTGCTCCCGCGCTCGCACTGGGCTCTGGGCGTTGGGTGGTCGTTGGCGGTACGTGCTCCGCACAAGCACACATGTCCTTCGTGCAGAGCTGATGGCAGCGCGACGCAGGGGCTCCTGGCCCGGGGGCCACGCACAGCCTGTCCTCAGGTCAGCCCCTGACCCACCACCGTGGGCCACTCCAGGTCCTCAGAGGAAAGCCGCTGACACGGGCCCTTCTTTCTGTCCAGTTTCAGAATCAACCTGCGCTTTCCGTTCAGACTTTCCCAGAAAAGCTTTTAAGGGTTTGGTCCCCGGTGGCTCTCCCCGCTCTCCCCCTGCTCAGGACTCACTGATTCTTGGTTGGACGCAGGGGGGTAGCAGCGTTCACCAGCGAACTGGTCCAGACCAGAAATGGAATGAGGTTGTATATGAGTGTATGTGTGTTAAGTTTATTTATTTTGAAAGAGAGTGAGTGAGTGTGAACAGGAGGGAGGGAGAGAGAGAGGGAGAGAGAGCACCCCAAGCAGGCTCCACACTGACAGTGCACGTCCCCATGTGAGGCTCTAACTCACGAACTGCGAGATCGTGGCCTGAGCCGAAATCCAGAGTCGGATGCTTTACAGGCTGAGCCCCAGGCTCCCTGAGGTTTTGTGTTTTTCACAGATGCAGCTCCCTGCCCGGCATCCATCCACTCCAGGCGCACGGTTCCTGGTTTTATTGTGTTCACAGCGTTGTGCCGACACCACCGTGCCTTAATTTTGGAGCATTTTCACCCCCCGCCCCCCAAATGTAGTGACTGTAAATACCAGTCGCTACCCCCTGCGCTCCCCCGCCCCCGGCAAGCTCCCGTCACTTTCTGTCTCCGGCATGGTCTGGACATTTCTGGCGAACGGGCCCTCGCAGCCTGTGGCTGGGCTCTGAGGCCCGGCCACGCTGCGCCTCCGGCGGCCGCGAGCACCGTGCCTGGGATTTGCTCGCACGCCTGTTCTCAGTCTTCGGGGAGGGTGCGGGGCGCGGGCTGCCGGGTCACGTCGTGACTCTTGGGAACACGTTTGGAACTTTCTCCAAAACGGCTGGGCTGGGGCCCAGGTTCCGACGGGGCAGGAGGAATCTGCGATGGGGGTCCCTCAGGGCAGCTGATGCCCCCTCGCTGGTGGGCTCCCGGGGACCAGGGAGGCTGAGCCACCATGGCTGTGACAACGGTGAGGACCCCATGGACGAGGAGGGGAGGGAGTGCCGGGCCCTCTGCTCCCGTCTGCTCCCCTGCGGCGGCCGGAGGACACTCGGGCCATGAGGGAGCAGGAAACCAGCCTCTCTGCTGCCTGTGGCCTCATTGCGTCCCTCCCCGGGGAACTGGCCGTGCCAGCAGGATGCTGGGCGAGCCCCGTCACCTGGGCCTCTGGCTCTGGGGGTGCCTGTCCTGGGGGTGGCCTCAGGGAGGAACGGGGGGACAGGCTGGAGGAGAGGCTGCCATGTGGGCTGAGGTCCTGGGGCCCGTCTCCCTGGGGGTGACCGGGTGCGAGAGGCTGCGGCTG
>NC_043704.1:1619177-1620270 GCF_006229205.1 Suricata suricatta
GGCACGCACACAGTGGGTCTGCAGCTCACAGGCACACAGCAGGACGCCTGGCAGGGGCTGGAGGAGCAGCAGGACGCCTGGCAGCCCGGGGGGCAGCTGGTGTGGCACATGTCGGCGTGGGGCGGGCTGGTGTCGGGAGGGAGGAGGCGGTGATGTCTGGAGGCTCCTTCCCCTGGCGGCCTTTATACGGGGCCGCGGGCATCCGGGCGACCCTGGGGCACAGCTGCAGACTTCCTCGTCGCCGTCTTCACTGCGTCTCCCCAACACCTGCCTGTCTGGGGACGCCCTCCCCTGCGTCACG
The DNA here is from genome assembly GCF_006229205.1 of Suricata suricatta. Lineage (NCBI taxonomy): Eukaryota > Metazoa > Chordata > Mammalia > Carnivora > Herpestidae > Suricata > Suricata suricatta. The sequence goes on from NC_043704.1 coordinate 1,619,479, forward strand.
CACCACCGTAAGCACGTTTAGCTTAGAGGCCGGTTTCTGTAAACAGGATGTCCTGGTGTGACCTGACGCGGGGTCTGTGTATTTCCCCAGGCCACTCCTGTGCCCATAGCGCCGCTGGTTCGACTCCGCACCGTGTCCTTTACTTTCTGCCGTCGGTGGAGACCTCGGGGCGATGGCGTACTTTGCGCTTTTATTTCACACAGGAAAACATTAAAGTGGGATCTGGGAGCTGGGAAGCAGAGACGTCTGTGGGACAAATCTGGCCCACTGCCCGTTTTGTAAATAAAGTTTTATTGGCAACAGCGAAGCTCATTTGCTCACGTGCTGTCTAGGGTTTGCTCTATGGTGCGAAGTGGTCACTGCACAGCCTGAAATATTTACTATCCTCCCTTCTAGAAGGCAACCGACTTCTGCCTTACAGTAGTCTTCGTAATAATTGATTTGTTTGTGCAACAAACATATACTTTGGGCTGGCTGTAGACATGTCCCAGCCTCACGAGCCTTCCGGGACAATGAGTAACGAGTGCATAAAAATCAGTGTGTGAAATAATTACAGAGAGGGCGAGTCCCAGAAAGGAAAGCAGGCCCAGCAGGTGGAGAGTGGCGGGGGTGCGGTGGGAGGCTTGGGGGCCCCTGTGTGGGGGCGATGCGGGGCTGGCGCCTGGGTGATGCAGAGGGGTCGGGAGGTGGTGTTCCAAGCGGGTGCAGCGTGGGGGTTTGAGGGCACTGCTGCAGAGGTGGGGGTGCTCCGGGGGCAGCGGGGAGTCCTCGGTGTGGGCGCTCGGCCGCAGG
>NC_043704.1:1620370-1621807 GCF_006229205.1 Suricata suricatta
AAGCTTCTGCACTGCAAAGGAAACAATCGAGAAAACTAATAGGCAACCGACAGAATGGGAAAAGATAGTGGCAAATATCATATTAGATAAAGGGCTAGTATCCAAAATATACAAGGAACTCACCAAACTCCACACCCAAAAAACAAATAACCCAGTGAAGAAATGGGCAGAAAACATGAACAGACACTTCTCCAAAGAGGACATCCAGATGGCCTACAGGCACATGAAACGATGCTCAACATCACTCATCATCAGGGAAATACAAATGAAAACCACACTGAGATACCACCTCATGCTGGTCAGAGTGGCTAAAATGAGCAAATCTGAAGACTGTAGATACTGGCCTCGGTGTTTTAGCGTGTCCTCTGTTTGCCACACCTGATACCCTTTCCCAGAGATGGGCACCCTCCTACACTGTTCGTGGGCATGTAAACTGGTACAGCCACTCTGGAGAACAGTGTGGAGGTGTCTCAAAAAACTATCAGTAGAACTCTGCTATGACCCAGCCATAGCCCTGCTAGAGATCTACCCAAGGGATACAGAAGTACTGATGCATAGGAGCACGTGTACCCCAATGTTCACAGCGGCACTGTCAACAATAGGCAAAACATGGAAAGAGCCTAAATGTCCATCCACTGATGAATGGATCAAGAAGATGTGGTATATATACACAATGGAATACTACATGGCAATGAGAAAGAATGAAATCTGGCCATTTGTAGGAAAGTGGATGGACCTCGAGGGTGTCATGCTAAGTGAAATAAGTCAAGCGGAGGACAGATACCATATGTTTGCACTCATAGGTCTAACAGGAGAAACCTAACAGAAGACCATGGGGGAGGGGAAGGGGGGAAAACAGCTGGGAGAGGGAGGGAGGTGAACCATGAGAGACTCTTGAATGCTGGGAAAACCCTGAGGGCTGGTGAAGGGGTGGGGGGTGATGGGCATGGTGGGGGCACTTGTGGGATGAGCACTGGGTGTTACATGGAAACCAACTTGACAATAAACTATAAAAGAAACAAATGGAGACGATCCTAAGTTCTTTATATCATGGGTTCTGTGTGCACACATCGCACCTGCCGGGGTGTCTAGGGGCGGCTCCCGCACTCTGCGGCCCTGGAAGCTATCAACCCTCTAAATCCTGCTGCTCTCACAGTAGGACCTTCTTGTTTTACTTGGAAGAACATTTGATTATTTATGAATTTAAGTAGCTTTCCATTTGCTTATTAGAAACCTGAATGTCTTGAATGTTGTATGTGACTCCTCCACACCCTTTCCTGCGCTCATTGTGAGGACTTTATCAATTGCATTGACTTTCATCCATCAGGCACATTTTCAACATTTTCTTATTGTTCAACATCCTTAATTTGTGTTCCAAGAAGATTCCCTGGGGATTTTGAAACAAGGCAACGATGGGTGGTCCTGAATGGAGGGTCC
>NC_043704.1:1621907-1622918 GCF_006229205.1 Suricata suricatta
TTTTTCTCTTGATGAGGTCCCAGTAGTTCATTTTTGCTCCTGATTCCCTTGCCTTTGGGGATGTGTTGAGTAAGAAATTGCTGCGGTTGAGGTCAAGGAGGTTGGTTCCTGCTTTTTCCTCTAGGGTTTTGATGGTTTCCTGTCTCACTTTCAAGTCCTTTATCCATTTTGAGTTTATTTTTGTGTATGGTGTAAGAAAGTGGTCTAGTTTCATTCTTCTGCATGTTTCTGTCCAGCTCTCCCAGCACCACCTGCTAAAGAGGCTGTCTTTTTTCCATTGGATACTCTTTCCTGCTTTGTCAAAGATTAATTGGCCATACATTTGTGAGTCCAATTCTGGGTTCTCTGTTCCATTGGTCCATGTGTCTGTTTTTGTGCCAACACCATACTGTCTTGATGATGACAGCTGTGTAGTAGAGGCTAAAGTCTAGGATTGTGATGCCTCCTGTTTTGGTTTTCTTCAATATTACGTTGGCTATTCTGGGTCTTTTGTGGTTCCCTACAAATTTTAGGATGGTTTGCTCTAGCTTTGAGAAGAACGCTGGTGCAATTTTGATGGGGATTGCATTGACTGTGTAGACTGCTTTGGGTAGTAATGACATTTTAACAATATTTATTCTTCTGATCCATCAACAGGGAATGTTTTTCCATTTCGTGGTGTCTTCTTCAATTTCCTTCATAAGTTTTCTATAGTTTTCATCATACAGGTCTTTTACATCTTTTGTTAAGTTTATTCCTAGGTATTTTATGGGTTTTTTTTGTGCAATTGTGAATCAGTCTCTTGATTTCTCTTTCTGTTTCTTCATTATTGCTGTATTAAAATGCAACCGATTTCTGTACATTGATTTTGTGCCCAGTGACTTTGCTGAATTCGTGGATCAGTTCTAGAAGGCTTCTGGTGGAGTCTGCCGGGTTTTCCATGTAGGGTATCATGTCCTCTGTGAAAAGTGAAAGTTTGACTTCATCTTTGCCAATTCTGACGCCTCTTATTTCCTATTGTTGTCTGATTGC
>NC_043704.1:1623018-1626018 GCF_006229205.1 Suricata suricatta
GCGGGGTCAGTTGACAGACACTTCGTGTAGCTGCTTCTCTGCCTTGAAAGAGTCCCGAGTGAGAGAAATAAAGCCAAGCCTTGGGGTGGGCACCTCCAGAGGCCACGGCACAGACAGCCATGTTTCTGGAAGGTCAGGGGAAAGGGCTGCTCTCTCCCTCCGGCTCCAGGCCCCTCCTCGGACCGAGCCCATCAGGCTGCAGTCGCTTTTGTCTTCAAGGGTTCGCTTGGTTGTCTTAAACCTTTGGCCACTTCCCACAGTTCAGGTGACGTTGGTCCGCACAGCTCTGCCAGTATCTTCGGGGCCTGGGCTGGGCAGCGGTGGGCAGTGGGCCCCTGTTCCCTGGCATCTCTGCCACCACTCTCAGAAGGCACAATTTGGAAAAGACCTTCCGAGGGCACTAGTTGCTTTAAAATCAGCAAACACTCTGACCCGGAAGTCCAGCTTGGAATTTGGGGGGGGGAGGTGCTCACGGGGAGTGGCTGTCATCCAACAATCAAAACTAGAGAGACTCTAGATAGCGGTTCTCCTATTCCTGCATAAATAACAGATGAGAGAGAGAGAGAGACAGAGAGAGAGAGAGAGAGAGAATGAGAGAGAGCGAGAGCGAGCAGGAGAGAGGGGCGAGGCAGAGAGAGAATCCTGAGCAGTTTCCCTACTCAGTGTGGAGCCTGACGTGGGGTTTGACCCCACAACCCTGAGATCATGACCTGAGTGGAAATCGAGAGTTGGACACTCAGCCGACTCACGCCCTCAGGGACCCCTGTTTCTGCATAAATAAAATGGCACATTCACACTCTGGGAGGCTGTACATCAAGGCAAAAGGAACGGGGAGAAGGCATTATTCTTCATCAAGTTGGCAAAGACAGAAACCATGGGGCCCACGCTGTGAATCTGCGGCGTTAGTATGCAGACCCAGACCCCCCTGCGGGCTCTGTGGCGGTCCCCACGCCCCCACCACCTGACCCGTCGCACTGCGGCCCCAGGGGCACCTTGTCAGATTTGCTCAGGTGCGCTAAGCTGCGTCTGGCCACATCTGGACACGCGTGTTCACATTTCCTCCTGCCCAAGGTCTGAAATGTTCCACAGTGTCCTGGCCTTTCTCCGTTATTGCTGTCCCAATCTTCCTTTCCCGGCCACTCTCCAACCCAGCCCAGCAAGTGGGGGCCCCAGAGGCTGTGTCCCGTCCTCTGCCCTCTGGCATGGTGCTGGCGCGTGGGACCCGCTGGGGTCTGTGAATGTGGGTGGGAGTCCATGATGCCCGCCTGTCCCAGGAAGGCGATCTGGGCACCAGACAAGCTGAATGCCAGTCGCCCCTAGTCCCCACCTCCCAGCACCGCAGTGCTGCTGTGCCAACCCCCAGACAGCCCACACCTGTGCGTGGGCTGGAGCTGCTTCTACCCACAGGGGGCTGGCATCCTTGTTCCCAGCCCAAGGGTGCCCACCAATTTCCTAAGAGCAAATCTTCAGACCTGTGACAGTGACCAGACAGCAGAGCGATGGCCCAAGGTAGACACGGCCACCAAGTGCCATGTGCAAGAGTCCCCAGTGATCTAAGCCCCGGAGAAGAGTGGCAGAGGCCCCTGGGCGCTGGCTCATGGTCACGTGCCTCCCCTGAGCCTTGTTCCCGGAAGAGCTGTGGGTCTCTTTGTCAGCAGGAAGCAGGAGGGAGAGGGTGTGAGACTTGTGAGGACTCGCTGGGGGGTCTCGTGCGCCCCGGAGCTGCGTGGCCTGACCTGGGGAGTGCAGGGCTGAGGGAGTCGGCTCCCGTCTGTCAGGCCAGGCCGTGAGTGCACAGGACGGTCCAAGGTGCCTGCCTTTCAGGGCATCCTGGGGGCACGTTGGGACGTTCCCTGTGGGGGAAGAAGATGTGGCTGGGTCAGCCCTGGGAGGAGCGTCACGATGACGGAATTAGGGCTGTGGAGGGAAAGGCTGGGCTTTGTGGCTTCTTCCTGAGTCGAGGGTGGCCTTGGGGGTCCTGCTGGGCAGTAAGTAGGGTCCTTCAGGTGACAGTCTAGCGAGGTGGGCGGGACCCGCGGGGAAGCCCATGGGCAGCGGCCAGCCGGGCTGCAGGAGGCCTGGCCACACACGGAGGGCATGTGGAGCTGCAGGCAGGGGCAATGGGGGGGGGTAGGGGACACAGCCAGGGACTTGCAGCCTGTGTGGCATGTCGTGGCCTAGGCCTCGGGGGGTCAGGGTGAAGGTCAGGCTGGTCTGGAGACCCCTCCTTGGGCGCCCCTTAAATGGCGTCCTGGAAGCAAGCCACTGGCTGTCTCTCTGCCGTGTTCGCCCAGCGTCATCCCGGGGGCATCTCTCCGTGGGGCGTCCACTGGCTGTTATGAATGCGTCTGCCTGGAGACCCGGTTCTTCCCGATGAAGTAGGAGAACTCTTCTCCTTTGTGTAGAAGCTGCAGGCTTCTAGAGCATTCTTGCCTACTACGCAGAGAGCCTCAAGTTTAGCCATGGGTCAGAAACTGCAGACCTTCAACCCTGGTTCCAGGGGTCCCTGCTCAGCCCCCTTCCAGCTGCCTGAACCCCCTGCCTCCCAGGGGTGGGGAGTCCTGGGACCCATAGCTCTGCCTGGCCAGAGCCAGCGAGCCCCTTCCAGACCATGCTCACCCCAGATGCCCACCCGGGTGTCCGCGGGCCTGCCTCAGGGCACACATGGGTGCTTCCGTGGCATGGCCAGGGTGCACTCCCCAAACCTGGGGGCCCAAGGGCTGGCTGGACAGGGCTTGTGGGGAACAGCCCAGGGCTGGGAAGAGGAGGGCAAGGCTGCATTTGTGCCCTGACCCCCAGGGCCATGACCTTGAGTGTGGGAGAGTCTGGTAACTGCAGAATGCCTTGGGCTGTGGGGTAGATGCTTCTCAGTGCCCCCCTCTGCCAGCAGAACCCCGACACCCTGGCCATGGACGTGAGCTACACAGGCTCACATGTGGGGATCCCACAGGGTTCGCCCCTCTGCACGGGGGCGGGGAGTCCTGTCCAGGTGGTGAGGGC
>NC_043704.1:1626118-1628277 GCF_006229205.1 Suricata suricatta
TGAATGCTGAGATCAAACTGAGGGCTGAAGAGGGAAGGGAAGGGGAAAGGGGGTGATGGTCATGGAGTAGGGCACCTGTGGGGAAGAGCACTGGGTGTTGTATGGAAACCAACTTGGCAATAAACTATTAATAAAAAAAAAATGCCAAAACCTGCAGCTCTGAGCGTCCCCTGGTGCTGCCATGGGTCTGGGGTCTTGTCCCCTGGAGTCCGGCTGCCGCTGCTGTCACAGTTCTCCACCCCCCAAGGTTTCTAGAAGCTCTGCGGGCCTCTCTGTATGCTGGCTCCTTCCCCTCGGACCCACACCAGGACGCATCAGCTGCGCCTCCGGGAAAGCCATTCGGAGGTGCCAGCTCGCCTCTCTGAGGTGTCCCCGTCTGCACGCCGGCTCCCAGTGCCGGCTCCCAGCAGCAGCCTTCAAAGGCTCTGCACAATTTCTGTGTTTTACGCGGCTTTCCGGGCTGCCCTCCGCGGGAGTATATTCACGGCAAGCCCCTCCCCCTCCCTTGCTTGGCCACGCCCCCAGCTTACGGATCGGCTCCTGGACCTCCGCAGGGGCCAGAAGCTGAGCCCAGGGCGCCGGGCTCGAACCCATCGTATTTTCACAACTCAGGACATACAGAAAACAACTCAGCCCCCAGCTGACCCGCATTCTCACACCCCTCCCTGGCGGGCCCGGAACCCCACTCACCGCGGGTGAAGACCGCTGCTGGAAGCGGAAGGGCAGGAAGGGAAGGGTGAGAATTTGAGCCCAGGGACTTGGGGGGGGGGGGGGGGGGGGGGGGGGAGGGGGGCACAGGCCCTATCACCGGGGCGCCCTGCTGCTGAGTCTGCTTCTCTCTGACATCCAGGGTGCGGGGAGCCCTGTGCCAGCCCCCAGGGGCCAGTGACACTTCCACCCTGGCGCTGGGCCCCGTTTCCAACGCACGCGGCGGGGGCTTGGCTCCACAGTGAGCACACGCATGCTTGGAAGGAGCAAGGACCAGGGAGGACGGAAACGCATCCAGCACGTGGTGGCCACGTGGATGGTATTTGCAGAAGGAAGGGGTTTGCATGATGTTTCTGGCTGGAGTTACCCAAGGAATTTTCAGTGTGAAATCAAGAAAATCAACAGGATTTGATCAGCAATAGAGCAGTCGCTGTTTTCCCTATGGAGTCCGCTGGGGCTCCCCTTTCTTCGGAGACAACACAGGGAGCTCCGTTTGCAGGCACAGTGTGCAGCACGTTGGGGAAATGCAAGTGGAATCGGAAGGCCACGGACAGACGGGGTCTGAGGCCTCAGTGAGTGGTCAGGCCGAGGACGGGGCGTGCACGGCTGCCCAAGGGCACCCAACTGCACCCCTTTCCCTGCCAGCCTCCTGCACCAGTGCCCTCAGGCTCCCTGCAGCAGACACAGTATGGGGGGGGGGGGTCACGACTAGGAAAGTGCTGGCCGCCCACGCCGGTTGGCCCTGGCTCCTCCAGCCTGGCACTCCGGAGCCGTGGCCCCTGACAAGCAGAGCCCCCACTGAGCGCCAAACCCACCCACGCGCCGCAAAAGGACAGAAGGCACTAGAATATCTGGATTCCTTATGCAGCTGAGCGGGCTCCGGACACAGGATCCGCAGACTCACACCTTCTCTAGCTCAACGCACGTTCTGGACGCTCAGGATGCGTCAACAGCCTCCAAATCCCACGAGTTTGACGCTGAGCAACATCTCATGGAACAAACATAAACATAAACCTGGAGCTAATGAGAGTCCCCAGGGCTGCAAACACCAACACGGAAGGAGGCGGGGGCCGTCGGCGGGGACAACACACGCCCGGGAGGTATAAAAGCCCACAGTCAGCCCGAGCGTCTCACACACACTCACACCCACACTCACACTCACCCTCCTCCAGCCCCACCGCCCCCGCCATGGCCGCCTCCACCCTGTCCCTCTGCTCCAGCGACCTGAGCTACGGCAGCCGCGTCTGCCAGCCCCGGTCTGACGACTCCTGCCCCGACTCCTCCTGGCAGGGGGAGGACTGCCCGGAGAGCTGCGAGCCGGCCTGCTGCGCCCCTGTGTGCTGCGCCCCTGTGTGCTGCGCCCCTGTGTGCTGCAAGCCCGTCTGCTGCACCCCTGTCTGCTGCAAGCCCGTCTGCTGCACCCCTGTCTGCTGCAAGCCCGTCTGCTGTGA